>NC_092192.1:1938304-2257457 GCF_043641665.1 Enoplosus armatus | reverse complement strand
TATGCAGTAATATTGCTGGGCATTGTGTGAGGTCATAAAGCGAATGTCAAACATAACGAAAGTAACAGGAGAGGGAGTCCGTAAAGCTCAGCCCTGAAAATCTGATCACATAGAACGTTTTTGTAAAATCAGACCCAGAATTTAACACCAAAGTTGCTTTTAACATCGTTGAAAAAATCTTTTAATTTACTTTGAAACCTCCAGACACACTGCCATGCACCTTTTCTGACAAGTGTCACTGCTGGATCTCTTCACCAGAATCTGACCTGAACACGACACACATGAGTTCATTTCCAAAAAAAGAGACACAATCTGAAAGGGACCTGAAGACAGAGAGAGACACAGAGTCCGCCTGGATCCACTTGAGTATTACAAATATATTCACACAGACCTGAGACCTGTGACAATACGATGGGACCCTACCCAATTAGACTTATATAATTTTGGACCTTGCCCAACCCCGGTCCTGGGTCGGTTCTCGGTGGACCTGGTAAGACCTCCAGTCACCACTGGCTCTGGCTATCATTTAAAATGTTACAAGTGCTGACAGGAGTTTCGATGCTTTTACTTTATATCATATATATATCTATATCTAAATATATAGATATAGATATAGATATAGACATATATAGATATAAAAATGTTTTTCTACAAAACCTTTTTTCATTTAACAAAGCAGACAAGAACGTAAATAAAATACAAATAAACAAAATGATGAATCTAACCAGACTAGACTATCTAACCAGATTTGATGCCAGCTTTTAGGGACTTTGTACTACAGACACCAAAAAAGTACTCAATACCCAGCTCGAGTTCACACACACACACACACACACACACACACACACACACACACACACACACACAGACACACACACACACACACACACACACACACACACACACACTCTGTCTGTAACCTGATCAAAGGCTTCCTCTCTTTGGCCTGTTTCCAATCAAACCATGGATCATCACCGCTGTCACCTGAACACATCGCAGCTGCTCTCAACACCTGAACACGTCACCACCGTCATGTCATATTTGTGCTCACACCTCCAGCGTGAGCAGAGATGGAGGATTATGTTCACTGTTGTTGTTGTTTATTTCTCTGGATGTGAAGAGGGACTCATGTTCAGCCTGGAAGCAGCTGGCGTGATGACTAAGGGTCATTATTTTAAAGATTGAGTAGATTTGATTTCGACATGCTTTTCACCTGCAGGTCTGTAGCTGACCATGTTTTTCTCATTTCAGGCTGCGACTTCACTGCAAGAGGAACAAGCTGGTCAGAGAGCTGGAGGAGATGGTTCGACTGGCCTCGTCACTTCATACTCAACTCAAAAGGTTTGTTCATCTCATCTCTACTGTTAATATCTTAAAGGACAATTCCTGTTTATTACAAATTATTTTTGTAGTCCATCTAAGTTACCTGCTGAGGTCTGGAAACATGAAGTCAGTCATGTCAAGAAACCAGAACACCAAAGTGATCTGTTCAATGTCCATTTGATTAATTTAACAGATTTCTTACAAAGCTGTTGATGATTCACTGAAAAAGGATCATTTAGTTGTTTCATTCAAAGCAGAGAGAGAGCAGAGCTTTGAGGTGAAGTGGAGATTTAGATGTTTGGCACGATAAGTGTTTCACTTAGCTGCGTCTAGACCTTTGAATCCGCCCCCTTTCCGCTGAGTTGGCTGCTTCTGGTCTGGCATGGTGACATGAAACAGCGGATTCTGAACTCTGTTGGAGTGAAGGCGACGTCAGACTGAAGATGGAAGTGGAGTGAAACGAGTCGACAGTTCTGTCTGATATCAGCCAAGTATTTAACCTTTGATGACCAAACATTTGCAGAAGATGAAAGCCATTTTGTTCTCCTCGTCTTTTTGATTCCAGTCATGATCTCGCCACAAATCAAATTTTCCAGCTCAACCGAGCGCACATTTCTGAACATCCTCAGGAATTCCTTTTTTATGAGATGAGGCAAGGCCGCTGCAAGAGCCGTACATGTTTCAGAACCGTTTAATATTAAAAGTCCTGGTTTTTAAGTTCAACAGTGATAGTCTGAAAGGTTGAAAGTGAAATGAGCAGTGTCAGTCCTCCTCTCTGTCTCCTCCTCAGGCTTGTTTCTCTCCCTCTCTCTGCTCATTCTGTCTGTCCTACTGGTCTGATGGACATCACAAGGCTGCCGGCGGACAGGAAGTCCTCTCTGTCTGGGCTGAGGTGATGAGGAGAGGACAGACAGAGGGGAGAAAGACATGACACAATTTAGATTCTCAATTTGGTGTGAAGTTTTTAAATGGAGATGAATGTGATTGAGGTCAGTGGACGTCCTGCCTGCTGGACTGGGAGATCGAAAAAAGAAAAGAATACATCTCATCACCAAAAACTCGTCTCAAGCATGTCCAATTACTGCTTAAATGTTGTCAGGCAAGTCTATTAAAAATTCATACATCAAGGCTTCTTATCTTAGTTTAGCATGTTAGCATGCTAACATTTGCTGCTACTCATTTGCAGATGAGTGTCATTATTTATGCAGGTATTTGGTCATAAAGCGAAGAGTACATGGCATACAAACACAACACACCACAGTTTGACTGTTTGTTCGAAGATAAGATCGCTTCCTGAGCAGTTCACGATCAGCTGTCAAAATCACATATCTACTCTCAAAATAAATCCTTGGTCCGTTTGCTTTCACACCGAACCGCACCATGAGTTCAAACATGTTTAGAAACGACGAAGAGGAACAGTAGAGAAGAGTGAGGCAGAGGAGACTCTATCCGTTTTCTTCTTCATCTTACTGCTTCTTCCCTCACCTCGTCTACGACTCGCATTGTCACCGTTTCTTCTCTAACTCTTCTGTTCTCCTTCAGTCGGCTCACTGTGTCATAATAAAAGATGCTGTTTATAAAAGCTGTATAATTAATTTGTTTTTTGATTTGATGTGAAGCTGATGCTCTTATCCAAAGCAGCGTACAAGAACAACAGCAGAACAAAGCAGTTACAAACTCAAAGATCATCAGAGACATAAAGGAAGCAGAGTATTTCTTAAAGCTCTTTTTACAGTTATAATGTGGGTTGTAGTAGATTGACGATTGATCAGACGGGTATTAAGTAGCATTCTATATTCTATTAAAAAGATTTTAAAGTCCTAAATTTAACTTGGTGAACCCTGCAGAAACCCTAAATGACACATTTACAGTGTTGGACAAGTATTATTATTATTATTTTTCCCCACTTAGTTGGGATTGGTTCTAGTTACTTGGTAACAGTTTGGGACCAGGAGAAATCTTTGATCCCTCTGTGTTTGTCTCCCTCTGTCCTCCAGCCTGTCGGCCAGCACTCTGTCCTGTTCGTCCGGCAGCAGTCGAGGCTCTCTAACGTCCAGCCGTGGCTCGCTGGCCACCACCTCCAGCCTGGGCTCCTCCTCTTCCCTCAGTTTCACCGACCTCTACCTGGAGCAGCCCGAGCTGGCTGATCCGGACTTCCAGAACAAGCTGGACAGCCTCCTGCAGGAGGGCGGCCAGGGAGGCTACCGGCCCTCCAGCTCCATCACCACCATACATGAACACGAAGTGGTGACGGGCTGCGGAGGAAGGGACGCTGGGAGGCCCGAGGGCAAAGCGGGCGGGGGGGGAGGAGACGCAGGGTGCTCTGCTGGAGGAGGTGCAGGAGGAGGCAGCAGCGGTGTCGGAGTGGAGTCGGGGTCGGGGTCGTCCAGGATCCAGGCGCTCAAACTGTCAGAGACTCCTCGCTCCATGAGCTCTTTATCTCCGCGGTCGTCTCTCTCCTCGCTGTCTCCGCCGTGCTCGCCGCTGGTCACAGACACTACTTTCCTGTCTGGAGAGACATTCACAGGCCAGACTGGACCCGGCGGGTTGAGTCTGGATCTGGAGCTCCACAGCAGACTAGCAGAACTGGAGCTCAGCCTGGACTCTCAGGAGCAACAGCAGAAGGAGCACGGGGGTCCTGGGGGCCTGGAGGACAAGAAGAACCTCAACAACACGCTGGGCGAGGAGGTCAAAGGTAAACTTTTGTGTCCTCTTCATCGAAAATGTTCACACACACCACATCGTAATCTCAAACAGTAGACTACACTGTTGTCGAAAATATCATTGTATGCAGGTTATCCATAAAAGAAAGTAATTTGAGTGTATTAAGTGTTTCAGTCCACAGTGTTGATGCCATGCAGGAAAATGTGAGTGTCTCAGCAGCATCTGACTCGTCATTAAACCTGCGAGTGACTCGGTCTCTTAAAGCGATCATGTCACATCTCGACGGCAGTAAAACTGTTTCCATAATAACTCGGGAGGGCTGCAGGTAACGACTGAAATGATAATTCCAGTTAGTAACATGAGAACGATAACCGTGATGAATCATCTGCAGGTAGATGAGCAGCAATGAGAGACAGACAGACACAGACAGAGAGACTCGCTGGTGATGTTACACCTTTATCTCTGTTACAGCAGACGTCATAGAAAACACTCCAAATTTATTGGAAAGCGGGATACCAGGAATCCTCCTCCTCCTCCTCATCATCACTTCACTGTGTGTGTGATGAGACATTTAATACTGTGTGTGAAACCTGATTGCTGGTGGGAGCAATGAAGAGGGGGGAGGTGAAGATTAGGAGGGTGTTGGATTACAGCTGCTGGGTCACCTGTGTGTGTGTGTGTGTGTGTGTGTGTGTGTGTGTGTGTGAGAAATATATCAAGGTCAACATACAGTAAGTAAACTGAGGTAAAATTCATTTCATTGAATTGATTTGATGTGAAATTAGAGGATCGATAGACAGTTTTGTTAATAATCGTTTTAATAAACATTTTCTGGTTCCAGCAGGGTTTTCTGTTTTATATCATAGTGAACTGAATATATGTCATTTGGACAAAGAAAAACATTAAAATTATGCAGAATTAGCTGTTAGCAGCTCCTGTTTGGAGTGCACCCATCGATGTACAGACAACTATCACTGGATCACTTTGATACAGAAGAAAACTTAAAAACATGATGACTCTCGGGCAAGTTCTGGAGTTATAAGGAGTGTCTTCTTTCTATGATATCTAAGCAGATTTATGGATTTGCATTTGACATCTGAGATAATGATATCTTCAGATAGTGTAAGTCACACCGAACCTAGAAGTGATGGTCACCACGTCTGTGTGTTCAGATTTGACTCAGAGAAGACGCAACGTTAGCTTCAGTCCCTCCGAGCGGTTTGTCACAGCTGCTGCTGCTGACAGTGTTGATAATCGGGCCAAACGACTTCCCGACAAACTGACTTCCCATTGTTTTTAGGACACCGGCATGCACCTGTCCCTTTCACCTCAGTATCTTTGGCTCACACCTCTCCCTCTGAGCCCTCCCCTCACCTCTCCTGCACCCCCTTTGTTGCAGCTAAAATGAATTAACTCTGAGCTGTAGTCAGGCCCAGCTGAAGTTTGAACCGCGGCTGAACATGACTCAGGTTCTTGTTGCAGCCTCGGGTGAAAGGTGGACGTGGTGTCTGGTTTCCTGCTGCCAGGGCTGAACATGTTACCAGGCTCTGAGTCTGTACAGGCAGGCCCCCCTACAGTCCAGTCAGGCTGCGTCAGAAAAAGCCAGCCCCTTATATTATTCAGCTAGACCACTGTGTTTGCAAAGCAGGGATACTGAACGCAAGCATTGAATCTGGTTCACACACTGCAGTGGCCAGTTCTGTGCAAGTGTACATTCCAGTGTACCATTTAGCATTGTGCTAATTTTACAAGACTGGAGATTACTGCTGTGAAACCTTCCCAGAGACAAAACAGTATTAACTGTTTGAGTGTGTTGGAATCAGCCTTCTCACCCACAAGTCTGACTGCAGGTCTACAGTAGTGGATGATCCCCACTACAGTACTTAAACAGAGCCATATTAACCTCTTTACATCTCACAGCACAAAACAAACACATGATATCTATGAGGTGTTGACAGAGGGTTACAGTACTCTGTGCTGAGGCTTTCTGTGTTCTGGTGTGATCTCTGCTGACCGGCCTCTGTGATCAAACTACACTCCTTGTTTTATGCTTTTGATTTCATTTGTGGTCGTTTTTCCAGTCCACAGACTTACTAGCAGACATATTGTAGGTACGTTGATATGATGTGAGATTGAGTTCACTGTAGTTTATCATTCTCGCCCTGATGAAGGCCATGTCAGGCTGAGGTTGGCGTTTTAATCAATAATCCAGAATAGATAAAGAGTTTTAATCTGTTTGAACTCTTTGCCTGAGAGTGAGACGAGAACATTTTCTTTAGTGTTACAAGCTTTTTCATCTTCAAGAGCAACTCAAGGATTCCTGAGCTCACTGCATTTAACACTCTTTTCACACACATTCACACAGTGTATGTGTTCTGCGTCTCCTTACACAAACCGCTCATCAAGCCTATTTTATTTATTTTATAACACGTCGTTTCTATGTTTCATGTTATGATGTTTTGCACTGATTCCAGGCTGGCCTTATTCTATATATAAGACAAAACGATGATGTTAGTCCATCACTTTCTGATTTCAGCTCAAAGCCCATTGGTTCCTACTGAAGCTCACAAATATATAGTTTTATGTCCTAAAACATCAAACGTTTGTCCAACAAACGTTTGTCCAACAGGAGGAAGTTGTACATTTGTCTTGTCTGAGTTATCTTTTAAAAAAGTCCTTTGTAAATGTGTCCACATCTTCACCTTGTGTTCCTCGTCTTCAGACTCAGCTCCCCAGCTGCGAGGGACGGGGGCGGGGCCAAAGAAGATGGGCGTGACCTCGGCGGTGTCTGACGAGTCGGTGGCCGGTGATAGCGGTGTGTACGAGCCGTCAGAGCGCAGGTACGAAGGATTTCTATCTACAGTACATTTTGTAAGATGAACCTCTAACTCGAATTCATTGTTTCATCTTGTGACGTCTGTACATTTTACTTTTTTACATACAAGCTTTTACCTTGAATTTCACAATGTTAGCAGCATACCACAGTGCATTTCACTACAAGTATTACTTGTGTATGTTTAGTCGACGGGTCATGTCTTCACATTATATAAGATTTACATTATAAAAAATCTCCTTTCATCATGTTTTTCCCTAAACTGTCCTTTCTTTTTTGTTGAGATTGTAATAATTTGGAGATATTATAAGTCATTTTTCATGTTGGAACAGTATCTCCAAGTAGAAATCGTGTATCTACTGTACCTATATGGTGTCACTACATCGCCGTTACACAGCATTGTAAAACAAACATCTGAAGTCTCACGTCAGTCTCAGTTTACATGATGAAGTGTGAGTGTCTTGGTGTTTTTGTCGCCTCCAGGCCGGGCCTCCCTACAGACCTCCTCCTGGGCTCCTACGAGGAGCGGTTGGCGCTGGGCTGCTCTCAGGTGCAGCTCGGCTTCCGCTACGAATCCCGAGACCAACGCTTCACCATCTACGTCATGCAGCTGTCCAACTGCAGCGCCCTCTGTCTGCCGGCCGACCAGAAAATGTACGTCGTCCTACTTCTGTTCATTCGATGACTCGTTTAGGACTAAATGTGTTTTATGGGAACAAAAATTACAAAAACTGCATGTTAGAAGAAGAAACAGAAAGATTATGTCAGCTAGCAGTTTATACATTCAAATCAAAGACAAGCCTCAGTCACGATGTGTGTCTGCTGTTACTCAGTATGTTTACATCTGTAGTCATCACAACCAGCACTGCACACACACACACACACACGTTTTCAGACAAATAACTAGTCGACGTCTCGCTCCGTTTATCAACCTTAAAATTCAAATGTGATACTCCTGACTTTGATGTGTAGCCTGTTAGTGTGATATCATAATGGCTTCCCTATTTCCAAACACAAGATGCATCAAGACAACAGTGTTTTGAAAGGTCAAGATTACTGTCGTCCCTACACATTACACACACACACACACACACACACACACACATTCATGTGGTGGTGATCTTATTGGATTTATTATATCTGAATAAAGCATGTTATTCTCTTCAGGACAGAAAAAACATCATGTCTCCTGCTTAAGCTGCCTCAGTATTTCACATTACATCAGAGCTGATCCCAGGACTGAATGTAAAACTTGCACGTCTCATCCTGTACTGTAAGACATCTTGACCTGACTACCTGGTTGAATGAATACAGGTTATGATAAGTGTGGCCGAACGTTCACACTCAGGGTCTACTATGTTCTGCCCAGAAAAGTCTGATTTAAGAGGTTTACTCTAACTCTTGTAAAAGCAGCATGTGACCAAGCAGCGCCCTGGTAACACCTGCGTCTCCTGCAGGTATGTGCGTTCGGCGGTGCTGCCCTGCGTGGAGGCGACCCGCTGCCTCTTCCGAACACGCGGCTCTCTTCCTCAGGACGTCGTGGAGGTCAACGAGGTGTTCGGCATGCAGATATCCCACAGTGCATTGCGGCAGAAGACTCTGAGGGTCGACGTCTGCAACACCAGCAAGTCGGGCCACGAAGAGTGTCTGGTTAGTCGTCTCTGGTTTCACGTCCGGGCTGCAGGAGCATGCAGCGCTCGTTGATTTAACGTTTACATCCTGTTACACTTCAGATTTAATTGTCATCAGTTTGAAGGTGAAGTTACACCAAATACCTCAAAATCAGGAGCAGTACAATATTACTAACTATTCTACATGTGAAAGAAACAATGGAAAGAATTGATCAGTTATGGATCACGTACACAAAACAATACAATAAAAACATGTTTCAGACTAGTTTTAGCTGTTTCTACTGTCTGTCTTTCCATCTTTTTTTACCGTGGACCTTTATAAGCAGTAAAAAAATCTTGTGTTGTATTTTAGGACGATATCTCGTTCTAAATTTAAAATGACTGATTTAAAGAAAACACGCAGAAAAGGCGCAGGAAGTAGTTTCAAAATGCTTTAAATACAGTTAAACTTAAAAGTTAACATTAAAAGGAATTAAAAACACATACAATGAGTTATTAATATTAATATTTCTGTTATGTTTCCAAGAGCCCTTCTGTTAACATCCCTCCATCTCCCCCCTCTTCCTCCCCTCCAGGCGGGAGCCCAGATCAGCCTGGCTGACGTCGGCTGTTCGGAGGAGAGATGCACCAAGTGGTACAACCTGCTGAGTCGCGCCTACATGCCCGAGATCAACACCAAGGACAAAGAGGGCCGAGCAGCCGGCGGCTCTGACAGGGTACACAGACGCTGTCCCGCAGTGGACTGTTGGTCCATATGAGCTGAGTGACATCCAGAAATGGACATTAGCAAAAATACAGCTCCGAAATGATTTGAAAATAGAAAAGTGTACAGTAAGGGCACAAACATGAAGACACTCGACATGCTCACGGTTCTCTTTAATACATCCATGGTGCAGACATGTTCAGCTAGAGCTCCGCCCAACTGGTCAGCCGTGGTTGTTTTGAGCAGAAGTGAACCCAAACAGAAGGACTCAGCTTTCTCTGGTAGTTTCATGCTATAGCGCCCCCTGCTGCAGCGCTCAGACTGCAGTGACACGTGCGATAGAGCTTCATAGTTTGAAGCGCCTGCGTACTTGGTGGACCATGTTTGTGCCCTAAATCTGCTGCTGCTGCTTATCATTAATGAAGCCACTTATTAAACCAGAGTAACATTTAAAAATGAGATCTTTTATCTGCTTCTGCAAATATTTGACCTGACGTGAGCGACTGAATGAAAGCTTCTCCCTGTGTGATAAGATGAGTGGGTTAATGGTTGTAGTTAAACAGGAAATGTGTCAAAAGGTTACCACCCCCTGAACACATTTTTGGGGTGAAGGAAGTGATTTCTCCCAACACAGTGTGACTCAAAAACTGGACCTGCAGGTCAGTCAGCAGAAATCAGTGAGTTAACTTGAAAAGGGATTGAGATGTAATTATTAGATTATTCTCTCACTCTGTTAGAAACCAGTCACACCAGCATGAACTAACAGAAGAAGCTCTGGTGCTGAACGACAGACAAAAGCAACCACAGTGACACGAGAAAGAAAAGTTGACTCGTCTGACTGTTAGTTAACTCGTCTTTTGAATGAGTGTGTGTGTGTGTTCTGCGTTTCAGACTCGTGTTTCCAGCAGCGACCGAGTCGGAGCTCCTGAGGACGATGAGTGGTGAGAGTTTCATCTTCCTCCTCTTTAAGTCAACAGTCTAACTGCATTATATACCCCCCCCCTTTCAGAAGACCCAGAGGGGCTAAAATCACTACAGCTCTGTTTGAAACCGCGTTTCAGTGTTAGCTTCTCTGACTGATCAACATCATCGGCCATGTTTGTTCGCTGTATTCCTCTGTTAGTGAAATAAAACATTAACATCCAGTTGTACTGTATTTAAGTACAATTTGAGGTACTTGTGCTTTACTTAAGTATTTATATGTTATGCTACTTAATACACCCCCCCCCACACACACACACACACACACACACACACACACGCAGAATGTTACCTGGCAGGTTCAAACTGTAATTAAAGCTGCTTAAATTTCGGATACACCTCCCCCCTCTGTTGAATGACACCTCCACCTTTTCTCCTCCCTCTGTCCCACGACAATCACCAGGTGTCCTGAGGTTATGGTGCCCTGAACACACACACACACACACACACACACCTGTGAAGAAATTAGACCTCCGAGTATTTCTTTGAAATCATCCCTCCACCTGTAACTTCTCTCTTCATTCACTGAAATACTGACTCGAGTTTTGCTCGTTCACTCTTACAGAAGCAGAACAGACAGAGGTTTTTTAGCTTCCATCTTATTTTGTGTAATTATATGTTAGCAGACTGTGCAGTGACTCAGTGTGCAACAAGCTTCAGTCACTAACAGCAGCACCTGTTTATCACCAACACCACAAACAGCAGGTAGTTGGGAGGTCAAAGGTCCTGAAATAAATATCTAAAAACTAATGTTGTTTCAACCCTTGATGAAAACACGTTTTGGTTGGTTCTGAACTGTATTGAGGTTGACACACAACCCTAAGTAGAAGATGGGAACTGACTCTGTTGTTGATCGTCAGGCACGGCGACCCTCTGGAGGCAGACATGTTTGATGATGAAGAAGGAAATGGTGTGGAGGGCGTGGGGCCTCTGGAGGAGGAGGAGGACGAGTTTTATCCTGATAGCAGCCAATGGGAAGCGGAGGAGGAGGAGGAGGAGGAGGAGGAGGAAGAGAAGGTGACCAAACCTCCTCCTCCTCCTCCTCTGCAGGCAGCAGCAGCAGCCATCACAGAGAAGGTGACTGTCAGGATTTTTCCACTAATTGAAAGAAAAGTTTCTGATCCGCTTGTTGTGCTGGATTGTAGCATATGGTTCTTCTTCCTTGGATAATACGTTATCATCGCCGTGTGTTCTTTGTCCAGGTGAACAAGGAGACGAGCATGGACGGCTCGTCACCGTCCTACCACTGCTCTGTGGTTAGACCCAAGGAACGCCGCCCGGATGTCCACCAGCAGAACCCCTTCATGAGGGGAAACACCATCATCCGCTCCAAGACCTTCTCCCCTGGACCTCAGAGCCAGTACATCTGCAGGGTAACTGAAGCTTTAACTCTGTCTGTCCTCCTAATGAACTGACAAAAACACAGTGAGGTTGGTGAACTAACATTTCACTCTGCTTCTTCTGTCTTCCCAGATTAACCGCAGTGACAGCGACAGCTCCACCCTCTCCAAGAAGTCTCCGTTTGTCAGAAACGCCTCAGAGAGACGCAGCATGCGCATGAAGAAGGTAGAAACTGGTCGGTCTCTGTGAACATGTTGGCCTGCAGTGCGTTTGTCCTTTGAGATGGACGCTGTGTCAGATTAGACTATACCCCAACCAATCACAGCTTAATGTCTTTAACGACTTGTGAGGCGGACGTAGGTGCTCGGAGAGGAGGGACCGACTTCACTGTTGCTCCTGACAGCACCATCATCATTCCTCTGTCAACGCCATGTAGAAGTCGTGAAACTCTGAGGAAGAAAGCAAAAGAAGTTCTGACTCTGGTCTTTTTCTCTGGATGTTGTGATGCGTCCTCATGCTGCGTTGATTGTCTTCACATGACCCACCTCATGAGATAAAACCAGGAAGTGTCGCACCTGACGCCTCATTTGACGTTTAAACATGTTGGCAGTTGCGGTCAGGCTTTTTTTGTGTCACCAAAATCTCTGAGGAGTCTGTCTGTGGTCATTGTATGTGAGCGCATTTGCATTTTTTGAGTCTTAAAGTCCCGCCAACCACTCACGGTGAAGTGACTCTTAATATTTAATAACCATCTGAATGTTTAATGCAGCTCTGACATTCACCAGCTTCTATTCATTTAGAGGCCGGCAGCAAAATCTGCCTCAGCAGCCCCCCTGGGGCTCGACAGCAGCGGGAAAATCTAACATAACACATCACATGTTGGTGACAGTATTTGCAGATATTTCAAGGTGTTACTGTACACTCGGGTGACTTGTAAAGCCTTTGCAGACATGATGTACGTTGCTGGCTTTGGGCTTTCAACCATAGATCTCTGTCACGTAAGTGCGTTCGAATATAACAAGACTGTCATGGATAGAGCTGCAGTCGGAAAGTAATGATATGAAGAAGAAGAGTGTTTTCTGCTCACAGGCTGCATATTATTTTGCAGTTGTGAGTGTGAGGGAGGCCTGCACCAGCTTAAATACTGAATCTTTGGATTTTTGACTTTTAGTTAGAAAAACAAGACGTTTGAAGACGTCATGCTGACATTTAATGACCAAATGATTAATCAAGAAATTAACTGATGATTAAAATATGTTTTTTGCGTCAGCAGCACTTAACCGTTTCCCTCCCTGTCCTCCCTTCAGCCTCCTGTGCAGGTTAAAGGTCTGGACAGTCTGCTGCGGACGTCCCTGGACCTGGAGTTGGACCTGCAGGTCTCCCGGACGCGGCAGGCCCGGCTGGCGCAGGAGCTGCGGGTGCTGCGGGAGCTGAAGACGCAGCTGGAGAAGGCGAGGCAGCAGGGCCAGAGGGAGCTGCCGGCCTGGGTCCAAGAAGACGAACGCTTCCGCCTCCTCCTCAAGCAGGCCGAGAAACAGGTGAGTGACCGTGCTGCTCTCGGAGACTGCTAAGGTGTTCAGGTCTGTTCACCAGTGCATCCAGATGTGCTCCTGCGTTTTTAGTCCTCTAGAGGGCTCTTGTCTTTACATGTGTTAATGAAGGGGAGCAGAGTTCAGTATCTGTGCTGTTTGGTCAGACTCGGGAGGAGCAGCTGCAGGAGAAGCGGGTGGAGAAGATGATGAGGGCTGCAGCCAAGGACGTCCACAAGATCAGGGGCCAGAGCCGCAAAGAGGTCCCCGAGGTCCAGACCTTCAGGTGGGAGAAACAACAGGGGTGGACAGAGCTCTGAAATATGAGACTCAGTATCTGTTCAAACCTGCACAGTAAACAGTGGACAGCTAAAGAAATGAGCTCATATTGTGCTTTGTTATGTTTTTATGTTTATTTTTGACATAATGAGATAAGATGATTGTTATCACAGAGTTGCCTGTTAGATCGATCATCATCTTCATGGTGGGTAAAGTATCATGGTAGTATAATAAGTACCCTGTGAATCCCAGCTTTATTATTTAGATTGTGGTTTTCAGTCTTTTTGTGGAGTGGAGAAAAATCCCTGTAATAGAAAGAAGCCCATAAACCACTTTGGAGCTGAGAAAGAATGTAAAGGACCAGGAAGACAGTCAAGTCAGTTTTATTTATCTAGCCCGAAATCTTAGAGGTCTTCCTCTAATGTGTAAAATACAATGCAAATGTTGTTAGACCCTCGATTTGAAGAGACAAAAAACGAAACTTTAAGAGCAACAGAGCAGACTGCTGAAACAGAAGACAATATTAACTGAATACAGAACAAATGTTTAGTATTAAGACTCAAACCACCATAACAAGTTTACCATCAAGATCTCAGGGTGCTCAGCTCCACACTCACGGCTGCTTCCTGTGTGATTTCAGAGAGAAGATGGCGTTCTTCACACGAGCAAAGACCAGCATCCCCGACCTGCCGGCTGACGACGTGTAGAGAAGCATTTCAAAGTACCCCCCCCCCTCCCCCCGAGTCTTAACCTGCTGTTCCCTCACAAATGAAGCAAACGTTTGGCGGTGTTATGAAGAATTTTAAAGAATAATAATATGTTTAGTAGGAAAAGAGATAAACACTCAGAACCGTGAAGAAACACATTTTTAAAGAGCGCAGCATTTCTAATGTGGATAGTCTCTGTTTGTAAATTAGTGATAGCACTGCTACAGCTTTCTTTTTTTATTCTTCCACTCTGTTTATGTGTTTCTGTTACTAACAGGCTGTTTATAGGCTCGTAGGTGTTTAAAATCATTCCAGCACAAAGTCACACAGCTGCACGTGTGCATACAAAGAGTTTTGTACTGAAATGACACGTTGACAAAATTAAATATGTATATTGATAGCACAAAACAAAATCAAACGATGGTACTGAAGCAAAATAAGCAACTTAAGATGATGAAAAAACAGAAAGAAATATCTAAACTTAAGCGATGTTTAATATCAACCTTGAAGTGATGTGTTTTTTTAGAGCATTTTGTACGCAGACAAACATTAAATCATTGTCTGTCTGATGTGTGCAGTATTGACATCAGCCTCATCAGCGTCACGACATGAACTGAAGAGCGCGTTTTATCAGCGAGTCCGAGGTTTTAGACTAAAGTAAAAAGTCATCATGATTACACACACACACACACACACACACTCAGCAAAGTGTAGAAACAGCACTAACTCCCACTAACACTCAGGTAGTTGATCGGATAGTCTGCACTTTAAGAGGTAAAAGTAAAAAAAAAAGAAAGGAGAAGTTGACGTGGGTTTTTTGCCTCGCGCTGGAATGATTGTTGATTGTCAAACACACACACACAGATTTGAAGATCAAATGTATTTCTGATGACTGTGAACTTCTTACTGATTGTATTGACTAAAAGGAAGTGACTAACCCCCCCCCAGCCAGCCAGCCAATTGGAAGACAGCAGTCCTACTTTGCTCCTGATCTTCACTCTGATTGGCTGGTGAAAATATGACGCTACATGTGGTCACTTTTTATAGTTTTCCCTTCCGTCTGTTTCCACGCTGTAACTGGATGTTTTGGATTCATGTCTGAGTCTCTTCCAACTGGACGCTGTTGATTCATGTTGGCACGGTGCCCCAGCAAAACTGAACACGTCGCCTTCGTTTCTTCTCATCAAGTCTCTAAAGCTGCACTAATCGATATTTATATCTTAACAGTGGATGAAATGAGTGTGTTTAATGTGAAAGGGGTCTCTCGTAGCGATGAACCCGCAGAGAATTATCTTTTTAGCGTCTTTCATCTCATTGTTTTGGCACGCAGCTCATGTCGCTTCTCGTCTGCTGGATCTGTTCCCCAGAAAGTGATAACATGCAGATGTTGTGTGTTGACAGCTCGTTGTGCTGCCCCCAAGAGGCCAAAAAAAGCCTTACCTTTAGTTCCAATCCAAGTTATATACAGTCTCGCAGCCAATGGCAAAATATTGTTGCTGAGATAAAATCATTCGTTGTCCTATAATCACCCTTAAAGGTTTTAAGGATTTCTTAAATTGTCAGGCAGGATAAAGACGAGAGTTGAAGCTATCAAATACATAAATTACATGTTTATATTCATGTAACTTTTCACAGGGCTGGTGTCCAGTGGGTGGAAAAAGGTTAAAGAAATGTTCTGAAATAAGTGGATTCAGAGAAGCAGAGTACAAGAAAGGGAAATAAACGAATAATAGTTTGTTAGGAGGCTGTTGCCCCTTCAGGAACTCTCTAAAAGTCATTAGCAACAGGAATGAATTAATACCTGTGGAGTCACAAACACATATTATTAGTTGCAGAACCTCCTGTTTGTAGATCTAACATGAACTTTTCTCGTGCTGTTAAGTCATGAATCAGAGCGGGAAGTGTGTTTCCCTCTGAAGGCTGTAAAAGATGTACTTTGTATGTGCACAGAGACTCTAACTGCCTGTGTGGAAGTCTGTTAACTGTCTGTTCTCCTGTGATTTATATTCAGCTCAGTGAAGTCTTACTGACGTCTGACTCTGTTTCCAAGGCAACCCGACTTATACATCAGCAGCAGACCTCGGCTCGGGCACGTCTCCTGTTTACTGACTCTTTGTGTTTGTACCTGGACGTCGAGCAGCTGTTGCAGAAGTTGTCCTTGGAGCTTTTATCAACATTTCAGCTGCGTTAAAGCAGAACTCTTCACTGATACCTCATGTTTCTAGACGCTGTGATGTCTTAAATGATCCTGCTGATGACTGGACTCTTGACTCTTGACTGGACCTGAATATAGATTTAATAGTAATAATACAGAGAGAAATCCATCAGAGAAGACACTTGGAGGCCAATTTAAACAAATGCAGGAGCAGGAAATAGACCAGAATGCATTGCAGAAACAAAGCAGTTTTAGTTTTCATTAAGAGCTGGAAAATCTTTCTCATTATTTTGCCTACTACCTCATTTTTTGACCAGTTTCTTATTTTACTTCTTCCACATAAAGGTCAGTGACTTCAGTACAAGGGCAGAGGGTTAGCCTGTGTAAGGAGGTTACAGCAACAAGATGTTTTCTGTGTCTCAGCATTAAAAAGAAAACACTGAAAAATATTGTAAATTAAGATAAAACTAACACCTACAAAAAAGGAATATGAAATCTTGATAACGTTGCTACTAAAATCTACATCTGACTGCAACAAGTTGTTAAAAGGCATTCTGGGAAATGTAGTAAATGACACCCACTGGACACAAAGTAATGAAATATTTGAACATCACGTCATGTGACTTTAGATCACAGATACAAAAAGAAGAACCAGGAAAGAGTGAAAACTCTTACAGAGTAAACAGCCACAAAACAATAAGATGAAAGAAAACGTGGATTTTTACTTCTCTAAAAGTTACAAAATCTGATGTTTCCTCAACAATTCCTCTCGGGGGTGCAGCTAAAGTTCAGAAAGTGCCATGAAAATTCGTGAATTGAAAAGTTTACAGTCTTGAATTCGACTTTAGGTCCCTCAACTGTGACGTTGTGTTGTCTTTTCATCGAGTCGTATTTCACAGAAAGTCGCGTCCAGCTCGATGCTGATGAATAAAGTCGGTGCGAGGGCTCATGAATCCGTTCACTTCCTGCTGGGTCACCATGCTAAAATGCATGCAAAGCACTGTGTTTTGGGTAAGTTAGGTGGATAAAAGTGTCCACCACATGGCCTTCATATAGTCATGTGAATGTAGATGACACACACCCAGCTGCTGCTGTCATTCCAGATGTTTCTGTGTTTCACTGTTTGTAGAAAAACAGCAGCTCATAAAAAAGCTTGAACTGTAGATGAGATCCGGTGGAGAGTCTGCCAGCTGTAGTTCATGTGTTGCCTTTGGTGTGTGAGTACGTTTAAGACCAACTGACGAAGTTTGATTTTGACTTAATTCTCCACTTCCTGTTCCTCTTTTCCACATCACCCTCCAGTCCTTCAGTGATCTCCAAAAATTCAAATTGGCCTTGTTTTCTGATAATTCAATGTTTTAAATCCACAAAAAAAAAAGAAGGATAGTGGCGACACATTCAGGTAGAAGTCGGAATATTTTGCGCAGAATAATAAATATCCCACAAACACATAATAATAATCCAACAACACGACAGCTCTTGATCTCTTGTCAAGAAAAAGAGAAAAACACTGTTCACGCCGAGGCTGCGTTCACACCGAGGCTGCGTTCACACTGCAGGAACCAAGTGTTTGATTCTGATTTGCTGTCCCACATCCGTCTGAACAGTCTGAACTGAACAATGTACGACAGATCAATACCAAAGATTTAACACCTGATGTACACAAACAGGAATGGAGTTCACCGCCCCCCCCCCCCCCCCCCCCCCCCTGTGTCCTGGTGGTCCAAATAATATGATATATGATGTCAGATAAACGTAGTGGAGTTAAAAGCACAATATCTCCTCTGATATGCAGAGGAGCAGCAAAGAGCATAAAATCACAAATTACACATCTTGTATTCTTGTTAATCTGCGCTCAGTGGCCGTTTTATAGCAGATCAGTTGTATTGGACATTAGATTGTTCAGGTGTACCTGATAAAGTCCTTTATGATGCCTGTAATCTTTTATTTGACACTGTCATAGAGGTGTCAATTGTATGTTTTAGCAACAGTTAAAGGTGGTGTTGTACCAGACTGCATTGTATTCAGAGGTGTTTCTAATATTCTGACAGAAAATTAGAAACACCTCCCAGTATAGTGATTAATTATGCATCCTGAAGGTGCGATCAAACGTGACATGAAAGGATTGAAATCTGCTGACGATGCTATATTTGATATCGTCAACACTTCAGACTCTCGACTGATTTATTGTGCAGTTTTTATCCTCCAGTCTCTCATTTTTCCTCGTGTTTCTGTACCTTCATGGAGTCACGAGGCCTCGAGAGAAGCGCCTATTTTGTCAAAAAACGTTTTCAGCTTGCGCAGACGCGTCTTTTTCCTCAGTTCAGGGTGTCCACGGTGAATACACCTGGCTTCCTCTCCACTAAAGCGCTCCGTCATGCCAAACTGGAGCAACGTAAAAGACGCGTGAATTCTGATCCGACTGTTCAGACTGAGGTCACACATGAATCAGATTGAGGACCACATATGAAGGTCACGTTTTTTTTTGTTCACGTTGGCGTTAAAGAAAAGCCGAACACGTCTCAGAGTCAGAAGACGGAAGCAGTCCGATCTGGTTTCCACGTCGTCCCGCAGTGTGAATGCAGCTCTGAACTCTTGACGGGGCCGATGCTTTTACTGTAGCAGGAACACTGAAATGAATGAAAGCCTTTGGAGTTATGTGAGAGAGTGTGTGCCTTTTGGAGAGCAACATGTATAAAAACAATGTTTTCCTTTCTTTTCCTTTTTTTTTTGTCTTAAATGTCCAAACCTGGCCGCCATCGCCTGATCTGAAAGAAGCTGGAAATGTAGAGAAGCGTTTGCATTCATTTTGTAAACGGTTTGTTGTCTTTTGTTTTCCTCCACTGTAGAGCGAGTAGGTCTAAAGAATAGGACTCTGTGTAGTCTGAGGAACAGCACTGTCTGTTTTAAAGTCCACCAACTTTGTCATGATCGACCGAATGTTGTTTAAATCAAAAAGACTCATTTATATATATATAACAACGTCTGGATGAAGGAATGTCGGTTTTTGCTACGAGAAATCACGATCATTCAGAGAAAAACACAAATGCTGTTAGTCACAAATCATTTTTTTCATCATGTAGGTTGTGATGTAATTCTTGTTTGGTTTTTTTTGAAGTTCAAGCGCATTTTTTTTTTTCCCTCATTTGATTATTGTTGTTTTTCTAATGAATCTGTTTGTATTACGACTGGTGATGAACCTGGTAATGTGTACGGAGCAGCTATGAGAAACATACAGCATGTATTTATTGCACTTTGTGATTTGGGTGTGCTTTTCCTGTTTTTCTTTTTACCGCGAGAGTCCCGAAAAGCTGTGAATTTTATTCTCAGACACTGTACTGTCGACCAGCGTTGTAAATATTTCACCAGCACAAAAAAAAACCAAACAAACAATATGTTTTGTAGTTTCACAACAAATAAAAAAAAGTTCTTCTCTTCTATTTTGATGATTGTTTTGAGTCCAGAAATTGTATTTTTTATGGATGTGTTGCACATTTCCTTTTTCAGAATAACGGGGCTGTTTGAAAATGAAGAGACGTTTGATATGAATAGTTGTAGTCAAGATTTTTGATGTGTTATATACACGTCTTTACATTTTACTTCAGCCTTTCCATTTGAGATGTATAAATGAGTTCAAATAGTTGCATGAAAAAGACGCGTCATAAATAAAAATAGGTGTGTTTTATAGATACAGAGGACAACAATCCCGATGTTCTGATACACACATTTGCTTCCATATTTTTGGACTTTTCTCTAGTCTTTGCTTTTTTTGTGAAAAATAACTCAAACGGTTATTTAAATGAAACCATGTGAGAAGTTTAGAGGTGAAATGTCACTGGTGGAACTGCTAACAGCTCAGAGATGTGTGAAACATGACTTTTTGTAAGGCGTCAAAAAGATTACAAACTACTGGTTTAATCTTTAACAGTGTGTTAGTTTATACGCTTATCATATGTTAATCTAAAAAACTATAGCAGTCTATGAAGTAGCATGAAATGGAAATACTTAAAGTACAAGTACTTCAAAATTGTATTTTAGAACTGTACTGGAGTAAATATATATAGTTATCTTCACATGCTTTAAAGCCATGTTTCTACATACATTAGGTAGACCACAGTAGGTGGCGGTATCCACCTTTTACGATGGTTTGTGATCCGCCGGTAAACCATGAAGAAGAAGAAGATGATGACGTTGCCAGTACCGGAAGTGTACTTGAAAGTTGTGGACTTCCTCCTGTCGCCGCTTGTTTCATCAGCCACGAGATTCCACAGCCAACAAAACGGAGAGTTTCACTTCAGTGTTTCTTAAAAATGGGAGACCCTGTGATCGAGTACAGAGCCAGACTGCAACAGCAGGTAAGCGGCCGACTTGTCGGGAATGTAGCTAATGTTAGCTAGCAGGCTAAACGTGTGTGTGACCACCGGCGACAGTCAGATAGCTACACACCTGTCTTCAGAGGCCAACGCAGTACCAGACTTCATTAAAACAAACTCAAATTTAATGTGGCTTTGCTTGTCAGTAAAAATAACTACATGACCGAACAAAATAACGAGTGTCTGTTTTGTAGATTGACACCACTCTCAAATTCGGCTAACAAGACTTACAACAAAAAAACACTTATTTTAGTAAAAATGTAATCTTTGGCTTTTGGTTTTCTTGTTATTCGTTAGGTCGCAGTTCAGTGGCTGCACATCAGCCAGTAGCGGGATGTAGCTGTCATGAGTGTTTTTATTGATACCAAACGTTGTGTCGTTACTTGATGTCTCATTTCTGGTGCCGAATTTACCAGAAAGTTTCATGGATGTGCGAATCTATTGGCAGTCAAGAAAATATTAAATGAAGTGTGAAGTGAATTCCTCCCCATAGAGAACACTTTCAGTCTCAGTTTATTATGGGGCCCTCTGGTGGTCCCGAGCAGGATCCTGGGTGGTTATTCAGCATTTAGAGGCTGCAAATAATTAATATTTTCTTTGCTGATTCATCTGTCTACTACCTTTTCATTGACTCGTCCCCCCCCCCCCCCCCCCCCCCCACCAAATGTGAGAAAATAGTGTAAAAAGTCCATTACAATTTCCCTGAGCCGAAGTTGCTAAACTATATATTTAAAAACAATAAAAACCAACAAAATCTAAGGCAGTCTTGATTTCATGGGAGAGTTCAAAGTTCACATGATTTTCAGGAACTCTTGGTCGCCAGTTTGTATTTTGAATGTTTGTTGCATCATGTGCTGACGAAGATGCAGCTTTTGGTTTCACTCTGAATTTAAACTCCAAGTTCAGTCAGAATGAAACTTTCTGGTTCCTCAAGGTGCTTAAAAACATTTATTTTTAATTTATTATCAGTTCCTCCTGATAGGAACTCGGTGGTGGTTTAATACATGGCTAATTCCTTGTATGTACAAACCTATTTTGTAATAAACCTGATTCTGAATGTTTATGATTCAAACTCTTTGTTAAAATCACAGAATAGAAGAGGATATTCAGATATTGATGAAAGGCACATGAAAATAAAGACTATTCAAACAAAATATATAATGTTCTAAAAACTAAAGCTAGATTTTTGGGTCAGTTTCTGTTTACAGATTATCAGTTAAAGATGAGGAATGTTAAATGTTATGAAATGACTTTGTGTTTCCTGAGTAAATTACAGGAAACATTAGCAATGATTGTTTGTCAGTTCCTGGAGAAACTGAAGGAACAAGCTGTTGCATCACAGGCAGACTGGGATAGAGTATGTTTGTTAAATGTGTTCATCACAAATAAAAATGTGTTTTTGTTTGTTTGTTTTTTCAGGAGCAGGAGATCCAGAGTCTCTCTGCAGAGATCGAGAGTCTAAAAAACCCACAGAACCAGAGTTCTTCTCCTCGTCTGGACGAGCTGCGGGAGGAAAACAGCAAGTTGAAGTATCGCCTCAACGTCCTGAAGAGGGTGAGTGACACAGCAGGAGTACAGCAGGGGTACAGCAGGAGTACAGCAGGAGTACAGCAGGAGTACAGCAGGGGTACAGCAGGAGTACAGCAGGAGTACAGCAGGAGTACAGCAGGAGTACAGCAGGAGTACAGCAGGGGTACAGCAGGAGTACAGCAGGAGTACAGCAGGGGTACAGCAGGAGTACAGCAGGAGTACAGCAGGAGTACAGCAGGGGTACAGCAGGGGTACAGCAGGGGTACAGCAGGGGTACAGCAGGGGGCGCTCTCTCGCCTGGAAGCTGCTGCTGGCGCCCTTTGACTCGAAAGATAAAGCCTGTAGGAGTGTTAATTTTAATGACATATCAACTTGTTTCTGGTATAAATGTTTTCCTACTACAGTAGATCAGAACAGTATTTGTGAATTTGAAGAAAGAATGAGCAACTATAGTTTCATAAACATTACTCTAAACCCAAACCCAAAAATACTTTTTTCTAAAGGCGACATTTCACAAAAAACGTTTTTGGTAAAAAATAATTCAGATAAAACAAGATTTAAAAAAAAAGATAGAATGTGGAAATTTTACTTAAAGACAAAACATTTTAACACAATCTGTGTCCTGATTTATCCTGTTTTTGTGTCATGGATAAATTATAAAAATGAACACCCACCAAGCGCCAACTGCGGGTCGATTTCCTGTTCTAAACTTCTGGAAGTGGGTAGATTTTATTGTACAGTCAGACTGTGAACTACATCACAGCATCTTTGATAAATAACATGAACGCTTTCCTCTTTTCTGTTCATATATCCTTTGAGGAAACAACCACCACACTGTTTCAATTTAGAAGTTTTATCAGTTTAGTTTTATTCTCAGATGCACCGATGATTCATATTCGGTGACTGATTCTCTTTGATGTTGTCGAACTGTATGACACTCTGTCGTCGACATTGAGTCAAAGCTGTCAAACCACCCCTCCAGCGTACATCAACTTCTCCACATGTTTGTTCCAGTCATCATCTTGCCAAAATACGGCTAAATGCACTTCATCAAAGCTTCCCTGTATTTCCTCTGCTTCCTCCTCCTCCTCCTCCTCCTCATTACGTTCATGCTGAAGCTGACGTGCTGTGTGTCCTCAGACCATGCAGGAGGAGAGGACTCGCTGCAGTAAATCCATGATGAACATCAACGAGCGGCTCCAGGAGGTCTTCGGCGAGGCCATCCGGGCTTCCTGCCCCGAGCTGGACAACCCTCCGCTGTCCGTCGCCCCCAACCAGCAGGCCAAGTTCGGAGACTACCAGTGCAACAGTGCCATGGCCCTGGCCCAGGTTAGACTGCCAAGTCTGCACCTCACAGAGAAATCCTCTTTAACTGGGCCAAATGAACGTCCCAGTGAGTCTGCAGATCCTGGAACTGTAGTTAAATCCCAACCAAAGGTGTTTCTTAAGGGTATAAAGGGGAAAGGACTTGGACTTAATATCCCATTTTGAACAACATTGATGTTTTTCAGTGATCTGATTATATTTGGAGGCTTTTCATTGTAGCAGTGCAGTGTTTAATATTGTTCTGTGGTGGCCAACTGCTGAATCAGCACAACCTCTGCAGGTTTCATCATCTGTGAAAATCCAATACATCAAATTTTGAAATTACTCTTGTCAGAAAAGTTACTACACACAATGTTTAGCTGTTTGGAGACCAGCAGTGACGTGCTGACGTTAGCGGCCTCGCAGGTCACAAGAAGTTTCTTTCTGGCATGAAAAGTGGGGAAAATTGGGGCTTTTTGAATCAGTTCATTGAACTCGTGTTAAGTTAAACTCTCTCTGACTTTGTTGTGCTGCAGATGCTGAAGGCAAAAGGAATGAAAGTGAACCCGCGGGAGATCGCAGAGAAGATCATCCAGAACCTTCCAGACAACGAGCTCATCCTGAAAACTGAAATCGCAGGACCAGGTACGGACGCACAACGTGGATTCACAGAGTCGTGACTTCTCTTTGATGGAGGGACGGAGAGATTTCCTGTCTTTTCCTGTCCGTCTGTATTCTCACATCAGTATCTGCTGTGATTCGGTCTCATCGTCCCCTCTGATGTCTTCTGTGTGTTCAGGGTTCATCAACATCCACCTGAAGAGGGCGTTTGTGTCCAAACTGTTGAGCAACCTGCTGATCAACGGAGTGCAGCCCCCCCCACTGGCCTCCAGGAAGAAGGTTCGTCACGCCACGAAGCCAGAAGCAGATGTTTTACAGATCAGCTCGTGTTGTGGGATTTCCTACCTGTTGCTGTACAGGAAGTGGAGTCGACTGAGGAGAGAAGGCTGTCACACTTAATAAGACCAGATTAATAATTCATTTAGACGTGCTGGTCTTTATATTGGAGCTGCACCAGTTCTCTTACACCACATCCCTCCACACGGAAACAAACACAAATGCACAGTTTGTTATCAGCCATGTTTCCATCCAAACGTAGAGCAAATTTTAACCAAATTTCCAGAAAATCAGCAAAATAAAATGTGAATATTAGGAGTCGGTGCATCGAGGTAAACAGCTGGTGGAGCTAATTCTTAAAGCTCAAACGATGGAAAACATGGTGACATTTCTGTTAGTTTCATGTGTTGACGTGAGGAAGGTTACAGTCTCCTCATCACACTGACCTTTCCACTTCAGCCAAGCACAGAAATGTGTTTGTGATGTTTCTATTGTTCTATTTTAAGACTAGAAAACAACAGTTTTATAGAACAATAAGATTCGATGGACTGTTTAAAGGTCAGATTTTGGGGTGAATTTAACTGGAATTAACTTGAATTGTTTTCCTTTTTGTTATTTGATTTTCTCTGAGGAGGAAACGCTGTCGGACTGCAGCACAACAAGCGTTTCACAGATGGCAGTAAAAATAGCAATAACAATAATAGCAAAGCATTTTATGAGCATAGATATAATAGAAGAAAGTAGAACATATGTAAAATAGTGATATAATCTTTTAGTTTAATTTTAAGATGCTAACTTTAGTCACACATTTTAGTTTTAAGTGACACATTTAGAACATTTAAATGTTCTAACTGAACCATCCTGGTGAAGTTTGATTGGTTCTCACAGGTTTATATTTATTGTTTACTTATTATTTGTGTGTGTGTGTGTGTTTGTTTGTGTTCAGGTGGTGGTGGATTTCTCCTCCCCCAACATTGCCAAAGAGATGCACGTGGGCCACCTGCGCTCCACCATCATCGGGGAGAGCACGTGTCGGCTCTTTGAGTTTCTGGGCTACGACGTTCTCCGGTCAGTTCAGTCACACACGGCTAACATCTCGAACCGCGCTCACAGATATTAAAACAGGGTGTGTAGTTCGTCCGACTGAGGAGGAACAGGACACGTTAATATCCCTGTGAGACTCCGAGGTTCATTCAGTTGTCCTTCTGTCCTGCAAAAAAACACCAGAGGAGACGTCACGTTGTTCCCTAAATCCTCTGTACGGTGGCCGTGTTAGGACATTTCACACTGTGTTACTTTGACTTAACTGCTTATGTTAGCATATCAGTATGCTAACACAGCCAATATAGCATGTAAATATGCTAAAGCACTTGCCTATAGTTTGCATCAGCATGCATGTTAACAGCTGTGAGGCGTTAGCATGTCAGTGCTCTAATGGTAGCATTCGGCCCAAAGCACAGCCAATGTTAGCATGCTAACATAAAGCACAGCCAATGTTAGCATGCTAACATAAAGCACAGCCAATGTTAGCATGCTGACATAAAGCACATGCCGCAGTGAGCATTAAATGTATGTTAATGAATATTAGATGTCAGCTGAAATGACAGTTAGCATTTTAGGGTGACTGTATGCATGTTAACAATTAGCTTGTAACACGTAGCATGTGACATTTATACATTTATCATGCTAACATGCTAACACTTAGCATCTGTGGAGATCATGAATATCAAGTAATTTTCATGGAAACCAGTAGAAAACAGTTTTTAAGAGTGCTTACGTGCGAGTCGAGGCTGGCATCATCCCGACCACCATCCAAACCAAATGTCCTGATAGTTCAGTGATTGAGATTTGTTGCTCAGAACTCCTCATGTTCAGGTCTCGCATGGAGGAAGTAGAACAAGTCTCTGGTATTTCGTCAGTTTTTGACTCTGCTCGTGTTCTTCTCAGGTTGAACCACGTGGGAGACTGGGGGACCCAGTTTGGGATGCTGATTGCTCACCTGCAGGATAAATTCCCAGACTATCTAACCATCTCTCCGCCCATCAGTGACCTGCAGGCCTTCTACAAAGTCAGTTAGGACTCCACCTGTTTTCCACTGTCTGAATCCACTGTAAATGTACTAGTAAGGCACAGCTGCAGGCGTAGTCACTCATATTAGGTGTAAAACTAGTTTCTTTCAACTGAGAAATACTGCAGTTTAGTATTGTTGTCTTCTGTATTTGACTGTTTACTTTCATGTCCTGGAAGTAGTTTGTTAAAGAAAGTAAATGAACAAATGAAAAATGAACCACCCCCCACTCTCATTGGTCTTCTGTACTGTCATTATTTATTCATTTATTATTTTCATATATTCTCATCTTCCTCTTCCCTCGACCAGGAGTCGAAGAAGCGTTTTGACGACGAGGAGGACTTTAAGAAGCGAGCGTATCAGTGTGTCGTCAGACTGCAGAGCAAAGAGCCCGACATCATTAAAGCCTGGAACCTCATCTGTGATGTTTCCCGCAGAGGTGAACGGTTTCTTCTCCTCTGATATTAACACACAAAGCTATTGTGCCAGAACTCTTTGCATTCGTAGTTTGATCACTTTTCTTCTGATATTTAGTGTGGAGTTAATGAGCAGCAGATTTTTCAGTAAAGAAAATACATCCACATGTAAAACCACCTCGTGTGTCATGTAACGCAGCTGCTGTCACTTAACCTTCTGAGTTAACTCTTTTGTTGCTACTATGACGACACCTACAACCGAATGTGGCGGCTTTGAGCACATTTTTGAAGGGTTGTTGAAAAGCATTCTGGGTAATGTGGTCCGTGTGTAATGAAGTTGAACGCAACAAGGCAGGGTGAGGTACGATTATGGGTTCATTACAGGTGAAAACTTTTGTAACTTCACGTTTTGTCAGTTTGTGTTCACTCGGTCGCTGTTTTCTTGTTTTAGTTTGGTTTTGTCTTTAAACTAAAACGTAAATGGCAATTGTGTGCTTCAGAGTTTCAGAGGGTTTACGACTGCCTGGACATCAAGATCATCGAGAGAGGAGAGTCGTACTACCAGGACATGATGACGAGGGTGGTGAAGGAGTTCGAGGAGAAAGGTCAGTGTGCAGCACGTCGACTTTGTTAAATACTTTTTGCACCAATAATAGAAATCCTCAACCTTCAGTAGAGTGTTGTCATTCTTTGAAATTGTAGTCTGCTGTTGCCTTCTGTGACCACCAGGGGGCAGTATTGCCTCATAAACATCCTCTTCCAGATCCCCTCCTGTTTTTTAGTCTCTTTTTTGTGGCTTGTCTAATTTCTTCCTTTTTACCCTCAATTCCCTCTTTTGCTGCACTTGTTCCTTTGTCTATTTCACTCGTTATCTCCTCTTTATTTTTTCCCTCCAATCATACCCATATTATTACTCTACCTCTCTTAAAATCATCATTTTTTTTCCTCCTTTCTCTCATCTCCGTCCCTCTCTCTCCCACCTCCCCTGTGTACCCTCCTCACCTCTCCATCCATCTTTCCTCACTCCTCCAGGCTTTATAGAGCTGGACGAAGGACGTAAGATCGTCTTCGTCCCGGGTGAGTCCATCCCCCTCACCATCGTCAAGTCGGACGGCGGCTACACCTACGACACGTCAGACCTCGCAGCCCTGCACCAGCGACTTTTTGATGAGAAAGCTGACATCCTCATCTACATCGTAGACAGTGGACAGGTGGGTGGAGAGAGAGAGGACGGGGAGACGTGGATGTGGAGTTCAGACTGAAGAAGGACGACAGTATAAAGGGCAAAAATAGTAAACAAAGAAACCTGGAAGGGAAAGGTAAACAAAGGGGAAGAAACCTCAAATCTAAAGTATCTAATAGGGAGCAGAGGGACCGTTTGTTTCACAGCTGTTTCTGTCCCGTCACTCCTGAAGTTTTACTGCTCTGCACTTCTTCAAGAAGCAGAAACTTGTGTTCTTCAGGGCTGAAGGAGGAGAAAATCCACTCTAAACTCTCAGATTCTTTGACTGTAGTCGCATGAAACTGTTGTTTAACACTGTGGTGCAGTATTTTAGGATCCTAAAATAGGGTTGGATATGACGGTATATACCACCGGTACCGTTGGACCATGTGTCACAGACAACAGGTTGGGTTAAAATGTTGGTTGTGAAGACCGTCACCATCATCATCCTCAGCAGAAGCAAGAAAAAGAAAAGGAAAGAAGAGAGGGACAGGCGCTGTGTCTGCAGTCGGACTAAAGCTTTCAGCTGAGGAAACTTAACTTACCAAGAGCGGTAAATACAAGGCAACCTGCCGGAAACGTTACCAAGGTGACGGTATCTTAGATGGACAGAAAAGGATGAGTGACGTACGGGTTGTATCCTTCGCTTCACTCCTCCTGAGAAATGCACATCTCAACCTCGACATCAGAGGATGAGTCCTGCTGACTCGTCCTTTAGCACCATCCTGAGGTTGACGTTACTCGACAACTATCAGATGGATTGTCACATTCCCATCAGCCTCAGCTAATTGATGTTAGCATGCTAATGTTAGCGTTTGGCTCAAAGCTGGCATGACTGTAGATATTATCTAAAAATAAAGTAATTAAAGGCGTCCTAAAAGTGGCAGCATCAGGCCACAAAGTGTACGATCTTATTACGATATTATATGTCACTGAGTTTGTGTGTGTGTGTTTTCTCTTTTAGGCCACACACTTCCAGGTGGTGTTTGCTGCGGCACAGATGATTGGCTGGTACAACCCCCAGGTGACCCGGGTTGAGCACGCAGGCTTTGGAGTGGTGCTGGGGGAAGACAAGTGAGTTTAGAACACACAGAGCGGTTTGTGTTTTGTGTCGCTGCTGCAAACTTGTTTTTATCTCTCAGAAACAGAAATAATCTCCAGAATGTTCTCCTGAAAACAGCTGATAGCGAGGACTGTGGATTTTGAAATTGCTTTAATCTCTTCACAACTAGTCTGGACAGGAGGAGCAGTGACAATAACTCGTTCAGTGTACGTTATTATGATTATATTATGTGAACCTGTCCATTAGGCTGGAGATCTCGCATAGCAATATCTGTGTCATCAAGCTCACAGCGGTCTGGAAAAATGTTTATTAAACGCAGAAACCTTTGGAAATCCCTCGGCAGGAAAGCAAATATGTTATGTTATATATTAATTGAAAGCTTTTACATGAATCTCTGAATCCGTCGGTTAAGACTGGTGGATGTTAAAGGGTTAAATATGGAGGCTCTGCTGCAGTAAAACGCCCGACCCTGACGGCGTTATAGGACCGAGTGTTGGAGCTGCGTACAGACTAATAACAGTTTAACATGAGTCCAAATCACCGTCATCGGATCAGCAACAAAGACATCTGGATGTCCTTCACCGTATCTTTATCACCGCTGCTTCATGTTGTTATTGCATTTATTATCATGCATAAAAACAGAACTTTACTACACGACTGCACTGACAAATACAGAGGAGAATATACAGCTGCAGGATGCAAAGCTGTTATTACTCAGCATGTGAGGAGCAGGAGGGAGCAGACACGTCCTGCAGTAGGGGGACAACCGTAATTAAAAGTTGCACAACAACAGCATCAGGGCGAGTTTGAGGAAACGCTTTCAGCTTTAACACCGAATAAACATTTAAATCAGATCAGTTTGTGATGCGTCGCTGAGGCCGGCGGATGATTTCTGGGGAAGCTGCCGGGGGTCAGTGCACCGATTAGTTCCTTTGTAAAACCGTGTAGTTTGAACGCATCGCACCACAACTGAGAGGTTGAAAGATGGTTTGTGTCGAGGTTAATCCTCGAGCTTCCAGATTTGAGACGAGGACTGAAGTTCGACTTAAGCAAAAAAGTAAAAAGAAATATGAGTGTCAGACTGAACTCGAGTCACACATTTAATATTATTAGACTGAATATATCATTGTTAGACCTTTGTCTCAGCTGTGTGAAGAAACAACAACACAAGTCACTTCCAGTTAAATCCCAGCAATTTTACTTTTAACAAGTAAAATGTTATAAATGAGAGAAATGATGGAGGAAACCATGAAAATAAGACGAGTTGTGTAAAACCGCTGAGTGTGGTTGACCACAGCTTTTCTCTTTCTCCACTTCACACTCTGAGTTCATGCATGTGTACTTACAGTGTGTATACGAGACGCCTCTTCCTCTGTGTATTGTTGGTCCTTTTACAGTCAGCAGTGATTACTGTGTGGCTGATAGGTGAGCCGGCTCCATAATTTGAACACTATCTGTCACTCTGTTGTTTTGTCCTAATCAATCGTCCAGAGGAGAGGAGCCAAGCCGAGGCAGGAGGTTGACGTTACGCTTCGCAGAGGCCATAACTAAGTGCTGCTAAACGCCCCACGGTAACCTGAGGGGGCGTAAATTGGCCCCGCAATGTTTGCGCTACTCCAAACTCCATTAGAAATTTATCATGCTGTTTTCATAATCGCTCATCCAGACAATAAGGGCTTAACGCAGCCACGGGGGGAGCTGTAATAGCTGCAAGTAAACAGGGAGAAGGGGGTGGGGGGGGGGTGATTACATTTTTGGCTCATGTTCTGCTTGTAATGCTCATCTGATTTGCTTGATTGTACAGAGAATGTATCGCCCCGAGGCGTCGGCGAGCAGAAGTATTCATTAGAAAGTCTAACCTCTGCTGGAAAGTTCAGTTCGAGGATGTTTAGACGTCTGATCTCTTTGAGGAGAACCTGCTCACCCCAAAGCCTCAGAATCTCCTTTTGTTGTTGGGACTTATGTGGTTTCCTCCTCCTCGCTGAACTTTTGTCTTTCTCGCTCAGGAAGAAGTTTAAGACCCGGTCTGGGGACACGGTGAGGCTGATGGACCTGCTGGAGGAGGGACTGAAGAGGTCCATGGACAAGCTGAAAGAGAAGGAGAGAGACAAGGTGAGGACGTCATCGTGTCTTGATGTCAACTCTGTTGTCAAACAGGGGCGTTGTTTCTGCAAAGAGATGATGATGTTGAATTATTACGTTCTTTGTTTTAATTTAATTCATCAATGTTGTGAGCAGCACACATGAAATTCCATCCACCTCCACTGTGTTGGCAGAACTCAGAGACCAATGAACCTAAAATAGTAAGAAAGGAGCAAACGGCAACAAAAAGGGATGCAGTAACGATGGTATTAAGTTAGCTTAAGTAGCTTTAAGGTGGAAATACCACCTTAATTTCATACCTGAAGTGTTCAGTCCACCCTGACCGTCTCCCTGCGTTTTGTCCGCCTTCCAGTAAAGAAGAAAGTAGTTTGAAGTAGGCTACATGATTCATCATTAGAGGTACACCCTCCACAGCCAGTGTTGCTACCCCAAATCAAGTCTTACCTGAGGACCCCAGACTGAGCTGGTGTTGGCTGAGTCCGGTCGGCTGATCTCGTACAGCAGTAATCTGGCTGCAGCTGACGGACCCTGTGCGGCTGTGATGTGGTGTGAATTACAGCTGGATGTGGCCACAAGGACCGCAGACCACCTCTGGATGCGGTCACCCCAGAGTCCAAATGATCGGGGAAAAGAATTTCTATAAAATTTGGTACCGACATGGAGGATGAGGAGGGTTGTCAGTGGAACGGCAGAATGAGTTATGTTTTATTTTGGCCTCTGAACTTTTGTTTCAGTTCTTTTTGGAGAAGAAGAAAAAGTTGGAGGAGTAAACAACAAAGCAGACAAACATGGCTGCAGCACCTCAGGAGCTGTGTTGTTGTTTTTTTAATGCTTGTACACGTCTGTGGTGAATTTTTAACTCCGAATCCTCCTGAAAGCTTTCTGAGGTGTTTTGTATTTGTGACCAGCTTCCTGCTGCTTCATATTTAATCATCTGGCTGCTTTGATTCTCTAATTTCTCCTCAAAATAATTGATAAAACGTTTTGGCAGAAACCCTCCTTGGTTACAATCTGCTCTGATCATTTCTGACAGAATATTTCACATAATTTTAGCTCGTATTAGAATCATTTATATCAGTGTTTCGTGTCACATGTTTAATCTTTGATAAGCAGCCATTTAGTCAGAGGGATACAGTCCAGTGAGCAGCTCATTATTTCTGCTTTCCGCCGGCTTCGATTCACCCTGAATGACGAGGCTTATTTTACAGTAATGACCGTCTCGCTCTACAGTAGCCATTAATTCGTCTCGCTCTCGTCCTGCACGAGCCGAGCCAAACTCTGGATGTTTGTGATCTCCCGCAGACGACCGCCGAAATGTGAAACGACGCCACCACAAACGTTTCCTCTCATCTGCTGAGCTCTGAGGACGGCCCGGCTGCGTGCGGCCTCCCTCGAACACACGCACAGCCTTCTGTTTCTCCTCCTCCGCCTCCCCTCCATCTTTTCATCACGCTCCTCTTCTCTTCCTGTATCTCGTGTGAGCTCGAACCTCCTCGTGTCTGCAGCCACGCCGAGGATTCTCTCCGTTTTCGTTTTTTATTGCTGAGAAAACGTCCGTCTCTGTCAGATGTGTTTTAGTGCAACAGAAAAACTCGGATTGATTGACAAGTAATAACCATTTCTAAACAGTTCATAGTCATCATCACCTGATTAGCCAACAGCACTCAATTCTAACCTGATGATGGCGCTCGATGCAAAGTCATTGTGATACATCTTGAGGGAACATGGACGTCGGTACCTCATTTTATGGCACTCCATCCAGTGTAAGCTAAAAAAACAGTGTACTTTGCATACATTAGTTAAAAGAACTCACACAGTGAAGGCGTTTTATTTTGAAACTCCATAGAATCAACTTTTTTACTTCCTTGAACTGAAAGTTTTGAGTCGTTTCAGGTGAAATTCCTTCCAGCCTGGTGTCGTCTTGTTTCCCTGACATTTAGCTTATGAAATCATCTGTCACAAAGTCTCTGTACTGTCTGAGATTTCACCGGGGGAATGCGTTGTATATTCTCAGCAGCGCCCCGACTCACTCTCACAAATTACCCAAACTGAGTTTCTGCTATCCCCCTGCCACAGCAGCAACTACTTCATCACTGGCTCCTTTTGCAGCTCAACTGGACCTTGTTAAAACAACTGCATGCTGGTTGTTTAGGAATTTCAAGTGTTATTTTTCACCTCCTGACCTCAGATTATTCCAGCTAGTCTCCAGATTCAGCCCAGAAAACATCCGTTGACTTGCCTTCTCCTTCATCCCAAAGCTATCGTTAGCCTTGTTTTCCTTTTGCTTCACACAGCAAACTCTGACTTTTCGGTTAATTCAAGTGAGTGTTTGTGTTTGCAACTTCTGATGCTGAAGTGTTTTATATCTGAAATTAAACTTGCAGGGGGATAAAAAAACAACAGAACCTGACCTGGTTAAGTATTATCTGGAGCACTCGGTGCAGTGTAAACAGCCAGTGACTTCCAGTTGAACTGCAATGATTTTAATGCTGAGAAGGTTTTGGGAAACCGGTGTCAACACAGTTTCCCTGCAGGCTCTTCTGGCTCTGCACTCTGTTCTCTGTCTGGGTCGGTGCCCACGTCTACCATCTGCTAACCCTGCCTCATTATAACAAACCCCAACCCTGGCTTCCCTGAACCTCAGCCTGCACCGCTGCCGCTAACATTTCTTTTCTCCACTTGTGTTGTTCTACGCCGCTCTGTTCTTCTCCCTTCTTTACTCCTGTCCTCGTTTTTTTTTTTGTCGTGTCCTATACTTTTATATCCTCTTATGTTCTGTCCTGTTGCGTCGCACTGTATCCTGACCTCGAGGGTCCTGTCCTTGTACGTCTCCTTTGATCTGCCCGGTCCCACTAGAGCACCACATGTGGATTCATCAACAGAGGCACTATTTCCTCCTGTTTGTTTGATTAAAAACTAGAGTGAGCAGCTCAGACATGGTATGGAAGTCAAACTAACACATTTGACGATAATAACAACACGTCATGATTATCTTTTCACCAGCAGGTTTATTACAGTCGGTCAGTCGCCTGATGATTAATCAGCAGTTCTAGATGTTCTGACCTGTCCCTTTATTTCCTGTCATGTGCTCGGTCTGTTTGCTCTGCTTGACTGGAAGTTTTTGTTTTCCAGTCAGATCACTATCATAACACTTTCTGCAGAATCCCCCTCCCCACTCTGTTCACTCCCGGTGGAATCAGACACGTCACACACAGATTCAAGGGAAGGCTATGACTTAATAAGTCAATTTAATCTCTGCCTGAGGTTAGTAAATTAGATTCATTATTTGGATTAAATTCAACTCACTGGTTTTACTGTCAGAAGCATAAGGTGAAGTTCTGCCAGCAGTAATTACAAGCAGATAAAAGCCACAGACTTATCAGAATATTCAACGCCTTTAAAAAGAAGGTGGTGATGGGAAAGATTGTCAACTCCACAGCTGTCTTTTAATATGTTAATACTAAATGAACCTTCACTCTTCCTGCAGGTCCTGACCCCAGAGGAGCTGACCAAAGCCCAGAGGTCCGTCGCTTTCGGTTGCATTAAATACGCCGACCTCTCCCACAACCGCATCAACGACTACGTCTTCTCGTTTGACAAGATGCTGGACGACCGGGGCAACACGGCGGCGTACCTCCTCTACGCCTTCACCCGCATCAAGTGAGGGTCCACTCTAGTATCACTACTACTAATACTAATACTACGAATATTCACATTGTAACTGAAGTCTTCTTCAATACTAAACTTCTGCAACATTCAGCTTTTCCACCAAATATGTTTTTGTAAGAAGAGGTTCAAGTTTCATTTAACCTTAAAAGCTAAAAGAAACATGGAGGCAGGAGAAATGCATCGACTGAAATATCGTCGAGCCTGGTGCATGAGAGCGTTTCACAGAGCTGAAACGTGCAGCTTGTCCAGTGCAGCTTGACTGTTGCTGCCATGCGAGCGGTGCAGCTCTGAGGGGGACACCCTTTAAATAAAAGGTGTGGCCACAGAGCCTGCTAGCATAGTTTCAGGTATTTGGTAATGTTATTGAACTTTGCTATGTGAGGCTTCACATAGTGATTGATTAGATCTCATGTGGGGGTGCAGAAGAAGACTCTTCTCAGGCCGCCTGTCTTGTAATCTATAAACATGGTAACACTCGTCTGACTCACTCCGCCGTTCACTTTAAGCATCTTGAAAGTTGAATTGAGTTCCGCAGACGAGCGTCCTCTCCTCCACTCTGTCCTGTCGGAGACCCTCCTCCCGGTACCGGGATGCTTTCATTACCCGTATCAGATCAGCCTGCTGGCCCTTGTGGGGAGCTTGTGGCAAGGGATTAGTCTTTGGGGTAATTCCAGTCAGCGAGACCCAATTTCTCGTCACCCCTTATCCCCTGCATCGAGTGACCATCTCCTGGCTGCAGAGTGCTGCGTTGACCCCCCCCTCCTCTCTCCAGTCTCCCTGGAGGTGTTAGACTTGGGGTGGCAGAATGCCCGGCAAAGATTGATCTTCTCTTTTTTTCAGCAAGGAGGGGGGTGCAGTCTCGCCTGAGAGGGTTCAATGTTCCTGCATTCAGTCAATAGAGCACTCACCCCCCCCCACACACACACACACACATTTAAACACCCCCACACCATGGGTGTTCAAGTGTCAGAGTAGAAAAAGCCAGAAACAAAGATGTTTGTGGCCAAATGTGGTGCTGGAGACACCGACTGTAGCTGAACCAGCACAGAAGAGGTTTGAGTACTTTACCAGGTGTCTGTCTGTCTGTCTGTCTGTCTGTCTGTCTGTCTGTCTGTCTGCGTGTCTGCGTGTCTGCGTGTCTGCGTGTGTGTGTGTCAGATTCTGTCAACGTTATAGCATCACAGCAGTCAGGAAACTACAGATGTGTAGCTGAGATCAACAGATCTGCTGCTGTGTTTCCCAACGTGACGTCTACAAACGACTTGTTTTGTTTGACCAACAGTTAGAAACCTAAAGATATTCGATTCATAATGATATTAAACAGAGAAGTGACAACTTGTCAACCTTCTTGACTCGAGGCCTTTACTGTCTGTTTGATATGTCGTGCTCTGAGCTGCTTTTTAGACTTAAAATGCATTTTGTTGTTTTTTTTTGTCTGCGTCAGATGAACCGTTCAGTTTTTGAAGTTTCTCTTCATGTGAAAACTCTGCTATCACAAAGATGCTGACATGAAAGGCAGCCATGTCGCCGCCTCAGTTCTCTTTTCTCTCGCACAAAAGAAACAGACTCCTGTTGGTAAATACTGATCCTGCGGTGCAGATCCACGTCTTTCTGCTGTTACACCGACGTTTCTTCAGAACTTGGCCAAGAAAAGTCAACTTGCTGTTTTCAGTTTGTTTGCTTTCTACTCGTCTCGATCCAAACATTACAGCTCTTTATAGAAAGGAAATGACGGCGTTATGTATCGATAAGAATTAGAGTTGCGTGTTGAAACTTTTTAGTAATGGTGTTATTGACTTCCTTTAGGTCCATAGCTCGTGTGGCCAACATTGACCAGGCCACGCTGAGGAAAGCAGCAGAGACCTCGGAGGTCCTCCTGGACCACGAGAAGGAGTGGAAGCTGGGGAAGTGCATCCTCCGTTTCCCAGAGATCCTGCAGAAGATCCTGGACGACCTGCTGCTCCACACGCTCTGCGACTACCTGTACGAGCTCGCCACCACCTTCACCGAGTTCTACGACAGCTGCTACTGCGTGGAGAAGGACAGACAGACGGGTACGCTGGGTGTTTGCATACTTCTGGGGGAGGTGATATTTTCTTCACGGGTGGGTCAGAGGTCAGGGTCAGCTTTTGCACAGCTCCCAGCACTCTAACATTGTCAGACTCACGATGGAAAAAAGGATCGCAATTTATGCAGCAGTAATCCTTGTCATTACCTGGTGCCTACATTACCCATAATGCAACTCAACCGCCAATAGTTAGGTCCGTTGATCGCACGGCCGTCGTCTTGCGGGTCGTGGCGGTCCGTCGACAGCCCCTGCACCAAGCTACCAGGACGTGGTCTTGTGTTTCCCCTTCAAACAGTCTTCAGTCTGAAAGCCGTCTGTTAGCCCTCCACTTGTCCCTGTTAGCATTTTATCCCTGCGGTGCGCTGAAGTGCTAGCACTTCAGGCTTAGAGCAGTTTAATTATGTTAATTCTCAGTTAGCGCTGTGGCAGTAACCCCAGCTGGAGGTTATTATTTTACTTTGGTAGAATGTGTACAGTTCAGACTAATGTGTGTGTGTGAGAATATAGACTTAAGATCATGACCAGATTTAAAGTAACAGAATACATGAAATTTGGCCTTTGCTTGGTTTCAGCTGAGTTTATTAGTTTGACAAACTGTACATGTATTCATCTTTTGAAGGGTTTGTATTTAAAAAAGAACAAAGTGTCCAACAAAGTGGCAGAAATCCAGACTGGGAATACTTATATTTCTCAATTGTCAAGCAGGAAAACTGCCACACGTTAAGGCGGGAAAAGGCCTTAATGTGGGTTCTGCTGTATTTCCTGATCTTGAGGTCCTGTTTTGAATCGGGTCTATCTTGTGCCCACAAGTTCTCCGCTTGTATGTACAAGATGGATCTACGGAGCAGACGAGATAATAACCTGTGTGACGAACAAGAAACATGATCTTTGTTGTCACGCAGCAGAAGTTACTACAGAGATCATGTCCTTGCTGATATTTTGGAGGTTTTAACAGCCAGAGGAGGAGTTCACATTCTGCAATTTTACACATTGAATCCATCAAGATGTGCTTTTAAAAGTGAAATACCGTTGTGTTTTCCCAAAACACTGACATTTTCTGACTGCGAGTGCCTCTTAGTGACGTAGGAGTCCTCTAACTTCTGTCAGACGTCAGCTAGTCTAGGAGCTATAAAATGTTTTGTGAATTACTCTTCGACCGAGAACTTGGAAACAATAAGGGGCATGTCGGTCCTGACTGAGCGTCTGGGCCAGTTAGGAGATACTTTCAGCCTGAGGATGTTAATGTGTATGTAGGACGTGAATACGGCCCCGGATTCAGAAAATAATGATGTAATTGAATCGCAGGTAAAGTTAAAGCTGGTATTCCCTGCAGGTTTTGAGTAGAAACGTGTGCCTGACCTCTCTTTTATCTCTTCAGAGCTTCTTCCTCATCAGCACTCCGTCGTCGTCCTGTGTACTTTGAAAATTACAAACTTGTTTTGTTGTCTGTCGGTGACCATCGACGCTCACACCCCTCTAACGACCTGTCTGGTTAATGCACCCTCTGCTGCTCATTACGGACTTAATTTTTATTGGATTTCTGCTCCGTGTAGCAATTTGGCCCGACGGGCCGGACGGTCATGGATGTTGCGTGTGGATGCAGATGTCCAGGTCATTGATTTTCATTTGCTGTGGTGTTGACCGCCGCTGTGTGATGGTGGCATCATTAAAGGTGCCCTCTGACCTTTTGTTGTTTGTTGGTATCGTTCACGTCTGACTGTTTCTCTGTTTCCTCTCCGGTTCTTTCTCTTCTTCCTCTTCAGCTCCTCTCGTCTCTCTTCTTCTTTTCCTTCTCATCTGTTACTTCTTGCATTTTCTTTTCCATCAGAGTCAATGTACAATCCCCCCAGTGTCCCACTTATTTATACATATACCTATTAATTTTGACAAGATTAAGCAGAGCGTTGGAATATTAACACACAGGGATGTCCCAATAAAGTCTTCCTGATTTAAGTCCTTTAATATGAGGATGATGAGGCAGAATGTGACTCCCGACACCGACGTGATGCTGATCACACAAACCGGACAAACTTTTATTGGGCCTGTCGTCCAGTTACTCAGTGACCGCTGATGTGATCTTTCACGTCGGCGAGAGAAGAGGAGGAAGCTGCTGCCTGAAGGATCGGCCCTGCTGTGAAAAAGGCTTCTCCAGTGTTGAATCCAAACACTTTAGAATCACCTATTAAATCAGATTTTTCTCTAATCTCTGCTTTTATTGTAAACTGTTTGAGAGTTTTAGCTCTTTGGGGCTCAAACGGTTATTGAAGTGAAGTCATGTGAGACGTTTAGCGGGGAAATGTTTCTCAAATGTGACGAGGGACCCAAAACAAACCCCAAGTGTTGGAAACCACTGGTTTAACAACGTGTTGTATTATATAAACTGATAATAATGAGAATAATCTTAATCCAAACAGTAAGTAGTAACTATATCTGTCAGATAAATGTAGTGAAGTATAAAGTAGCTTTAAATGGAAATACTTATTGGACTTAATACTTGAGTAAATGTACTTTCCTTCACTGGTGCTGGCCAGTAATGCGAGGTGTTCCAGCACTGAATGCTTTGTACGTGAGCTTTGCTGTCAACCTGGACCTGAATCTAAAATGTAAGCAGCTTCTGGAACTCAAAGCCCTGAAATCGTACGTGTTTCTTCTCTCCGTTCGTCTCTCCAGGTGAGGTGGTAAAGATCAACATATGGAGGATGCTGCTCTGTGAAGCCACAGCCGCCGTCATGGCCAAAGGCTTCGACATCCTGGGCATCAACCCCGTCGAGAAGATGTGATGTCACAGCGCTCCACCCGGCCTCCGTCTGTGTTTCTCAGTTAAAATAAAAATCTCTTTCACTCACATCGCGGCCAAAACTCACTGGACTGTAAGAATTCACTTATCTCCACCCTGAGAGGAAAAGTCCGTTCATTTACGTCATCTCATGAGAAGTTTCTTTTTTATTAAAGAACCGATATGAAACCAAAACCTCACCCGGTCTCCTGTCAGTCATTTCCAAATTGTGGATCTCAGTTTAAAGTTTAATCAAATAAAAATCTGCATCAGAGAGAAAAGTTCCGCATGCATCCCCCCCCCAGTGATTCCCAGACTCTCACATAAAGAAAGTCGCGATGATTAAAGCAGCTTTATACATAACGACAGTTCCAGTCTTTGCCCCCCCATGACTTGCGTGAGTAAGCGGGCTTTGTTTGCACAAACTCAGAAAGTCGGAGACAAACAAACTCGGTGTGCTGAAGTTAATTAAACATCACGCTGTCGGTGCTGAGTCTGCTTTTACCCGACAGGCCTCTGGGCTTTTCCACACATATAAAAGTTGTATGACTCCAGGAATCGCCACACGTCGAGTTTTCTAAGGGGGGGGTGGGGGGCACGTGCCTGTGACGCATCTTTGCCCCCCTGTCAGCAGTCTCTCATCGTCCCAGGACGTGGTTTTCCTCAGTACCTTCTCAGGCAGCAGCTTCATGAAAGATGCATGACGCGTCCTCGGAGTCGGCGCGAGCTGCTGCTGAAGGTGTTTTGACAGTCGCTCCAGGAGGGGGGGGGGGGGGCGCCTGCCACGCGCCTCAACAACACCTGCAGAAGCAATAACGCTCCGCCGCGGTGGGAGAGACGGATCTCATCACCCCGTGGCCTCCCCGGTGTTTATTCCCTTCCTCTGTGCCTCGGGATGGATGAGAGAGGCGGGACGGTGACGGGGAGGTCGCCGGTGTGAAGGCCCGAGCGGGTTGGGGACTGGAGGGGCGGCGCCCCCCTCTCCTCAAGTTTCAGGGCGTCCTGCTGGTGGGAGGTCAATATGGATGTTTTCTCTGCACAGTCTTTCTGCGGCTCCCTGTTTTAGCCGCTTTGAGCTCATAGTTTTGGTTTTCTGGCACTTTGACTGTGTGATTGTTGTTTCAACATCAGACTGAACAAATAAAATCAATTCAAGCAGGAATCCAAATGTGTGCTGATGTTGCTGAATGTGTTTTAAGATGATGCAGCTTTAAGTAGAAGTACACAGTAAATACCACGATAGAAAACTTTCTTTTACTTGAGTTTTTCTGTTTTGGGAGGTTTTCTATTTTTTACTCCCAGATTTCAATTATAGCTTTTAAATCCAACACGTGATGTTAATAAAATCTCTCTAATATCTTTCCTTCTATTTATAGTTTCCATGTTTTCGTCCGTCCTGTTCTCTGTATGTTTCTTTCTTCCTTCAAAATGAAATATGTTTGTTTCAGAGGCAGAAGTTAACCTGACGGCACGTGGGAGCCCTCGAGGCTTTCTGCCAGAAATCAGCTGACGTGATATAAAGAGCAACAAGTCACAGTTTGGTTGGGTTTAGGAAAAGATCAGAAAACAATGAAAAAGTACTTTTACTAACTGAGTGTTTTCTATTTTCTTACTTTTACTTTAAGTTGCATTAGTTGCTGGACGGCAGCAGACTGACTCGCAGCTGCCACGTTTTCTCTGTTTTGTCAAACGCGCGCCTCCTCCCACATTCAGCAGAGCAACATTATCATCCCTTTTTGGAGTCCAGCTCGTGTCCACCTGATGAATAGGAGCCTTATATTTTTCTGTCTCTCTTTCCTAACCAGCATGTCGCTAACTGTGTCTGCTGTCTGCTGCGGGGCAGGTAGAGTCCAGACAGCTGCTGCTGCTGCTGGAAACCAGGTTGATGAGAGAGGCCGAGCCAAACCACAACTTTCACCTTAAAGAGGCTGAAAAGCTCCGCAGATGATTCTCCTCCTTTCACTCAGGAGTCATTTCATTTAAGCTTAAGATGTATTGGATATGATCAAACCTGTGATCTCTGAGCTGCAAACTGTATAGACTTTAACCTTTGACCTCAAGTTCATCCCGAGTTCACTTCACGGTATTTTAGCGCCATATGGAAGGAACAGACTTGTACAGGAAGGAAAGGAGCCTGCAGGCACTTCTGTTATTTGTAATTTGCATAAATTATTCCTCTTCCTTAAAATCCTGTTTAGACCGGGGCATGATGTCCTCGCCACAAGAAGTATTTTTACATCACATTTGGTTGCTCGGCATCTGTCTCTCACTCTGAGTGTTTATCAGTGATTCAACTATCTGATCTCGGAGATGGAGCAATACGATATGTAAATGAGCTTTATGCAAATCAGACACAAGTGGGTGTTGTGTTCATGAGAAAAGGAGAAAGAGGTGAGAGTCTGCAGTTTTCTGGAAGTCTGCAGCGCGATCACACTGCCAGGCTTATTAATCTCTTGCGCTTCAGTGGCGCAGTGTGGTACCTCATCTTCACTCCGCCTGCTGTTTCCCCCCACCTTCCTCTGAAATTACACTCGGTAATCTGTTTGGCACTTAGACGAGTCACAGAGGAGAGAAAAAGAAAAGACAGGAAACAGATTCAGAGAGGAATAAACATTTTAATTAGGTGTTTGGCACTGATACATTTAGATTCCACACGCACACAAACAAGAGCCTGAAATTAAATAAGAGGTTTAGAGGGAAGAGATTTGTAGTCAGATATACAGTAAGTTAAATAATCTGAAATATGGCGTTTGAATGAAACTGACTTTGTGGACATTTACATGCACTCACCTGCCTACTTCACAACAACTGGGGAGGGGGGGCTGGTTCTATATCCGCCAGAGTGCCAGGAAACACACAAAAGGGTTGGCCTCCGTCAGCTCATAACTTTGTCACACTACAAGGCGTCGTCCCGTGGAGAGGTAGATATATTCGAAGTGTCACACGCGTGTCCTGTTACAGGACGTGTCGGAGTCACAGGGACAAATTACAAAGTGGGAAGAGTCACTCAGACGGGACAAAGAGGCGTTCAAATGGTGGAGATGGCAGTGATTCCTCGTCTCCTCCTGTCACCTCCACAAGCTTCGGTTAACTGACGCTGCTTTGCTGCTGTTCGTAGGTTTAGTGCAGATGCTGTCGCCCTCCTGCCTCTTCAGCATCCTCTCTCTCCTCTTCCCTTCTTCGCTTCTCACTGAAGCCAAATGTCTGCTGACTGAAAGTCTGTTTCCTGATGTTTTCTGTCCTGATGTCCTGTGTCGGTCCAGGCAGCTGCCTCTTTCTCTCCCTACAGGACAGAATTCAATGGAGAACGACGACTCTTTAACCTAAAATGTGCGATTCTCGTTTTCTAAAACCTATTTTAGGCGAATAACTGTCAGTTCCTGATAATAATTTCACTACACTGTCCATTCCCTCAGTTAGAAGTCAAACCAGGCCTCAGCTTTTCATCCTCCCATCACAACGTCCTCTGTCAAAGCTCGCCGTGGTTTGCATTTTTTTGTGAACTTGAGTGTGAAGCGTAACAGACGCAGCAGGGAGCGCAGAGGTGCTGCTGGCAATCTGCAAGGTCACCGACAAAAAAAAACGAACACGTGCAGCAACTCGAAAAAGGAGCCAAACAGACACAAATGGTTCAGGGAAGCCCTCGTAGGTCACCTTCCCTGCTTGCTGCGCTCTGGGCCTCGGGTTTCACTTTCAAAACTTAGAGAAAGTCCTGAAACCGATGCTGTAGTTTCCTTTATGTCCGGCAGTCTGTCTCGAGGTTGGAGCGGATGCAGAAGTCGGGGGCGAGTGCTCAAGATTAGCGCAACATCTGTAAATCAACCCCAAGCCCTCAGCTTCCACTCCTGCACCGGCTCATATCTGGGTCTCTTTGTGGTCTGCTCTAAAGGAGTCCCTGATCGCCAGGAGACCGGAGGCCAGAAGATGTCCGCTCACTTTGCAGTGCCACTCCTGCGACCGACCCCTGGAGACGAAACAGACACCAAAAGGTCAGAGAAATAAGCTTTAGTTTAGCCTTTAGTTCGCAGTTAGTTAGCAAACGTGTAACTAATAACAGATGCACCAGTTCCAGGACGGTTCGTTATCACGCTGGCTCCCAGAGACCGGCGTCATGGAGCAGAGCCATCATTAGTGTTATTAGGTACACCTGTGCCATCATTAGTGATATTAGCAGTTAAACCTGCTTTATCTTTAATGTTCGTAGTTACACCTGCGTTAGCTTCACCTGTGCTATGGGGCTGCAACGAACGATTATTTTCATTATCGATGAATCTGCCCATTATTGTCACGATTAATCGATGAATCATTTAGTCTTTGAAATGTCAAAAAAATGTGAAAAATGCTCATCACAAAAACCCAAAGACTCTTCATTTACTGTCATAAACATTCACATTTCAGAAGCTGGAACCAGCAAACCTTTTACATTTTCGTTTGGAAAATGCCTGAAACGTTTTATCGGTAATCACAATAACTCATTTTCTTTCGATCGAATTTTGGGAAACACATTGCAATATTTACTGCTAACAGCAGGACTTTCACTAAAACTGCCTCTGAACTTCATCTTCACTGCAGTTTCAGACTCCTGCTGACTCCAGTCCAAACCAAACATCCTCGGTGTTCCTCCCTCTCTCACTGAGGCCGTAACGTATTTCATTTCCTCTGGAGGCGATAGGATCTCTTTCACAGGCCTGTACTGTAAAAAGCCCCCTTGACCTTGATGCTGTGGATCTGTTGTCTTGCCTTGAAAGCTAACAAGCACTTAAAATGAATGTCATAGCAAATAAGCCCGAGACGGCCGGGCGCTCCACAGACGCTTAGCTTGAGCTCTGCCATGAGAGGAAATTAAAGGCGAGAGGAAGTGACAGAAAAAGGAAAGATTGACGGCATTCATCCCTCTGGGTGTTTCCACTTCTTTCTTACATGATCACTCTTGCAGAACAGGAGCATTGGCAGGCCGACGCCTGCTGGTTGCTTGTAAATGATCTTGGAATTGAAGCTTATTTCACCTAGTTTCAGCTAAATGCCTAAAATGTGAACGTGTGTGCACTTGATAACAGTAGCAGCGCAGCTCTCGGCTGTTGACTTTCACTCCGCACACACTCATCAGAACATTCGAGACACGAGGCCGTGAAGTAAAGTGTGCCGACACGATCCCTTCAGTTCAGTCGTGATGTTCACACCTGGTACTAACATGCGTCTCGAGCGACCGCAGTGATCGGATCTCACCTCCCCGCTCTATATGCAAATAAACACGTGCACTTCGCGTGTCTAGCCTGCTGGAAATGAAGTTTTACGTTTGCAAAGACGTTAGTGGGCAAGCAAAATCAACACGACACAGACTGGACGAGTTCCAGGAGACAGAAGATGTTTGACGCACTCGTAACATTAACTCTATTTCTTGTTTTGCACTTTAATGAGTGACTGAAGTTTTGACTGTCTAGGTCAGAGTTAGGAGGCAGTAAGGTCATCTGAATTATAAGCCACTAAAACAAGTTTCCTCTAGCAGTGTGAGTGAAATGTCTCGATTTGATGGACTGGGTCAGTTATGTTTCCCTCAGGATGAGCTGTGATAATTTGATCCCTTAACTTTCCACATAACGCCGTGATCAGGCCACTTTTATTTATTTATGATTAAATATCTGCAAAGATATTCCCATCAGCCTCAGCTGTACTTTGTGTTTTGTGCTAATTAGCAGATTTTAGCGAGCTAATGCTAAACTATACTACTGTGTGCCTGAGCACAGCCTCGTAGAGCTGCTAGCATGGCTGTAGGCTCTTAGTCTTGTCAGTTAGTGAGTCATAAATGTCCACCATAGCGTCTAAAGACAGGCGTGGAGGACAAAAACCTTCATGTTATCCTGCACACACTGAATCACAGTTACACGCTGTATTTCGTGCTTTTGGCGGACCTGAGCCTCAGTTGTCTGTAATGAGCCTTTCATCTCTTTTTCCAGCCCTCTGCCTCCCCGTGTTCTCCGTCATATTGAATCTGTGCTGAGGAAACACTGAGCGTGCTCATAACTGAATTGACCAAATCTGCAGTAGCCTTCTCCCGCCGCCCGGGCTTCTGGGTAGAAAACCCTACAGTGCACTTTAATGACAGAGACGCTGTGAGCCGGCTCCTCTGCGAGCGCTCTGCTGCCACCTGTTTTCTGTCGCACAGAGGTTCATTTCATTTAATCAACTGAGACAAATAGAGCTGCAGGGCTCCGCCAAGAGTCAAATTGATCATGTGAGCAGCAGAAAACCTGCAGCAACTTCCTTTAAAAGGGCATGAATCATGAGAAGGAGGGCTGTTCCTCCTCCTCGTCCCTCCCTACAGGGAGGAGGTGATTGTGCTGCAGATAGATGCTGGCAGAGGTCAAAAACACTGAACAGGCTCAATTAAGACGGATGAGTTGGACTAAGCGCTCTCTCCAGATATTTCTTTTAATAGGCTTCTCACGGCCTTAAAGCCTCTCGGCCTCTCTGCGGTTCCTGCAGCTCACTTTCTTTCTGTCTTCATTCCTTAAAGGTCTCTTCTGTTTTTAGTTTTCAGAACTATGATCTCTTACACAAACAAAACAATTACTTTTAAAGTCATTCAATTCTTACATTATATTCAGGAAACATCTGAGATTGAGCCTTTAAACACGTTTTCATGCACATGTAGTGTTATTCACTAATGATGACTGGTTGAAAAGGTTTTTTTGTTGTTTTTAAAGCCCAGTAGTATGTTTTATATGCTTTTCTGCCTCCACCCCAACACAATGGAGCTGTTTCTCGTTTTAAAGTACTTTGGATCATCAGTAACCACGGTGATGATGGGCCGCATGCAACGACATTTTTTGTATTCTTCTCCTGGCTGTTGCTTGTAGATACGAGTGTTTCCAGTCCGATTCAGGAACCTCTCAACTGCACAAACTCAACTTGATGAACACATCGCAGCATTCAGCAGAGTCAGTGGTCGTATTAGGAGACCGGAAACAATTAGAAAATATGAAAAGTACAGCTGCCAACGTTCAGAGCTGACTTCTGTCATGAGTTGCTAAAATATGCCAATAAAAGTGTTGACTGTCTGTACATTCACTCTGACATTCAATCTGTTCATATCTGTTCATCTGGTCTTACGTGAGGCCTCATGATGTCTCAAATGGAACTTTTCAATTCTTTTTGGACCCCAAACTAAATCCCATTCACCTCCACTGTATTGGGGTGGCAGCAGAGGACTTTCATAGGTAGATATCTCAACGTGGACGGATGAAACTATTTGCATGGCCCAACAACAGCAAGGGTAAGTGAGAAAATATCTTTTGAAATATGCCCTCCCCTTTTCTAAATCTCAGTGTTTGCTGTCAGTCTTCATTGTCGGCTGTCTATGAAAGTAGAAACACTATAAAGATATCTGCAGTCATCCTTCACACATACTGCAACATCTCCTGCAGCCTCGGCTCCTCTTTCTCTTTCCACTCGGATAATTTAATAACTGCTTCACGGCAGTTATTCAGTGTGAGTGGGCGAGTCTTCATCCTCCTCCTCCCTCCCTCCCTCACTTACTCACCTTTAGCCGTCACAGCCTCAAACTAATGTGCAAACAATTCTCAAATTCACTCTTTCTTCTACCTTCTTTTCCTTCCTCTGCGTGCATCCTCACCTGGTATCTGTTCGACAGAGGTGCGTCAGTCGGGTCCTCCTGGTTCCGGTGGGCTCCAGCAGGTAGAGGCAGGAGTGGACGTGGGCCCTGACCCCCTCCAACAGCACCTCAGGGTGCTCCGTGGATACAGAGGACAGGTACAGGGGGCCGGAGGACGGGTCTGCCTGCCAGGTCCTGAGGGGAGGGGGGATAAAAATGTTATAGATTTTTGTCTTTCTGCATTTGGCCCTTATTTGATAGTTTGGTCACAAAGAGACACAGGAGAGATTTACGTCTTCAGCAGGAACCAATGAGCTTGAAGCTGAGAGCCACAGACAGGAAGTACTGAGAGACGGACGAACAAGTTGTTGGTTTTGATCTTTTCTTGGGATTTATGTGACTTGATAACAATAAGAAAATGTCTTTGTGATTTGCGTGCTTGAATGCTTCTTTGATTTTAATGTCTTACTCAGAGGCAACTCAAAGTTTATGTACGCTGTCATAAAGAGGAAATATGACCGAGGTGCCCAGTGTGATGTGATCCAGCTGCAGACACAGATACTGTCATGTCTCATCTGACTTCAGGGTTGGATTAAATTTTCATCAACCCCATTAAAACCTCACACACACACTGACAGACTACCGTCTCCGACTTTAAATCAAACCCATACTTTCAGAGTATTTTTGGCTTCGACTCCTCCGTCCTCCCCGCTCTGTAGAGCTCGGCAGGTTAAGACCCAGAGGCCCATTAAGCCCGGGGCTCGCCTGCCTCATTACCTGAACAGCAGGTGTTCCCGTGGGGGCCTGGAGCCCAGGCCGCGGCCCTGGCCTTGGAGGAGGTAGCGGTAAACTTCGGCGTCCTTGGACAAGGTCTGGATGACGGCGGCTTGGCGCAGACTTCTCTCCCACAGCTCCTGCTCCCTCAGCAGCCGGTGGAGCAGCTCCTTCTGGGGGGCGTCCACCTCCACGGAGCCGCGCCACATCCACAGCGGGCAGCCGTCGTCCATCTGCAGACGAGTGGAGAGTTAGAACTTAAAAGAGCCACCAGGACGCTCCTGTACGCACACCAACGGATCACTGCTTGGATGGTTTGTTCCTTCATTCCTACTTTACTTCCTTAAAACAGTGGTTCAGGTTTTGCCTTGAGAGGGGCGGCCCACAGCTTAGAGTTTGAGGCACTCATGGACCGCAGTGTCCCTGGTTGGGCTCCAGCTTTGTTTCAACTCTCTCATTTCTTTTTGAGACCATTTGGCTTTGCAACATTCAATTTACAGATAAGGTTGATCAGCAAACATAAATACACTTTAGCATAAACAGAGCAGCAATACAACAACCAGATGCTACAAACAGAAACCAGTTAGTTTGTAGTTTGGAACTGAAACATCTTCTCTGCAGGTCTAACTCCCTCCCCCCTCCATTCACCTTCTTGAAGGCCAGATCCACGTGCTCTGGAGCTGGGTGGCTCTCCCAGCTTCGGCTCTTCTCTCTGGCCTCCTTCAGGAGGTGCCGGGTGCTCAGCTGCAGCTTGCTCCTCCTCTCCTCCTGCTCCTCCTCACCTCCGCTCTGACTGGGGGACACCGGGCCTCCTCCCTCCTCAGAGAGGGAGTCCTCAGTGGGGCCTGCAGCACTTGAACACTGACTGGGCCAAAACTCTGGAAGCTACAGAGGATTTTGTTGTTTGTTAACATTATTTTGTTAATTCTGTCTCTTCAGCTTCAGAAACGTTTTCTATCATAAAACATCACAGTCTGCTGTTTAGTTCCCGACTGTGTTTTTGTACCTGGAAGAGTCTCTGGGCCTCGGTGATCATGTTGGCCAGGCCCTGGGTGGCAGCCAGATTCTCACTCAGGTCCCGCTGGTCTGGGCGGCCCAGGCTGTACTTCCTGTGACTGGACCTGCAGCAGCAACACAGGAACAAGGTCAAGGTCACTTGTATTGTTTTGAATTAAAGGCAGCAAACACACGGAAATCCATCGGTGGAAGAACTACTTAAGTAAAAGTACCAATACCACTGTTGGCTCCACCAGCAACAACAGTTAAATCGATTTTCTGCATTGAGGACTTTTACTTTTAAATACTTAATGTACATTTTCCTGATTATACTTTTTGTATACACCACCAGTTATCTAGGACTCACAGTAATGAAGCACCTGCTGACGGCTTCAGTGTGACGTCAGACGGCAGCGACACACCTCTATACTTTTATTTCTAATGTGGTTTTTTTACAGCTTTGGGAACACTGACAGGAAATAGGAAGAGGGTGTGAAACGTGTGACACGTCGCCTTCACAGCTGCAATGGCAGCTTCACGGTGCAGCTAGTGTGTGTGTGTGTGTTTACAGGCAGCAGACAGGATTCAGCAGCACTGCGTCACAATTACTGTAACTGACAGATTCAGGTTACTTTGGAGAGCTTTCATGTCGTAGCGCTGAGGTTTACTGGAAACAGACAGATACTCACAGGAAGTTGTTTTCCTTGATTTTATTTGATATGAAGTTTTATTTTAGTTTCTGATGACTAAGAAAAAGTTAGAAGAGCGTTTTGTCTTATCAAACAGCACATACTCTTTTCAGCGCAACAAAACTTTGAAATGAAGACACCAACAGTTAAAACAAACCGAGCCGGCCGGCCGGGTAGTTAGACCATTAAAAAGTACATATCTCAGTAGGAGGGGTGAGCGAAAGCACGACGAGATGAGATTTCACAGATCTGTGGGAGAACAGCTGCGAGCGGCAGTCAATTTTCCGAGTTATTGTTCCCACCACAAAGTGTGACATGATTTCTGACAGGCCAGGACTTTGGCTTCCAGACGCAGGGAGGCACAAAGTGCTGATTGTGTCGTTATGTCATTTCCAGCTACTGTCCCGTCAGCCTGAAGGGAGGAAAAGAGCCAAAGTGGAAAAAGGAAGAGGTGGAGATGAAAGGAAGGGAGGAAAGTACGGGAGGAAGAGGAGTTAGTGAGAAGAGAGTGATTACAAGAATGAGAAGAGAAAACGAGGAGGAGGAGGAGGATATATGAGGGGAGACATCAGGGGAGGAAGATGAACAGAGCAGAAGAAAAGCGTGAGGGTAGATAGAAGGATGACAGAAGAAAGACAACCGCAGAAGATGAGGGGAGAAAGAAACAAGATGGATGACAAAATGTAGAGAGAGAAGGGGAGCGGATTCATCCGCCGCTGAAAGTAGTCCCTTACAAATGCACTATTTCCTCCTGTTAAAAACTACAGTGAGCAGCAGTTTGAGGAAATTACTATAAACTATATATTTGTGAGGTGTTTTTAAAGATTGACCAATGGGCTGTGAGCCGAGAGCCACAGACAGGAAGTCAGACAGGACTGAGAGACACGTTGTTGGTTTTGATCTTTACAGTAATGAAATACATACAGAATAACATCAGCCTTATCCTTTCAGTTCATTAATGTCTCTTTTACTTGAGCAAGCATGTGTGAGCAAACACACACACACACACACACACACACACACAAACAATGTGCAAGTGTGTTTGCATGTTTGCTTCCACTGATGCTTCGGATGCATTCATGTATAAATACAGTGAACACACGTCTGCAGTACAAACCCTGAGCTCAGATAAATGGTCTGCAGACACTGACTGGACCGAGTGTCTCCTAATAATTAAGTTCATATCCTAATAATACAAATCATCAACTGCATAACCATTATCATCTGCAACAGTCTCACTCTGTCCGCTCAGTTCATCTCACCATGTCACCTCTCTCTCTTTTCAGTCACTGGAAATTGGTGGAGGTTATGTAATGTGCTCTCTGTGTAAACTGTGCTGACAGCTTTTCATTACAGAGTGTGTGTGTGTGTGTGTGTGTGTGTGTGTGTGTGTGTGTGTGTGTGTCTGATCCAGAGGTGATGTCATCTGTGAGAACTTTGGAAACATGATGTCTAATGAAGCAACAAAAGGAGGAAGAAAAACATGTTGCTATGGCACCTAGATGTCAACCTGCCGTGGGTAACAGCTAACACACACACACACACATTCAGACACACATAAAGCAGAGGTGAGGTCAGGGTCTGAGGCTGAATCAGAGGCTTAGAAGTGAACCACGATGAAATCACGGCCTGAAGTAAGTACAGTGTAGTGGTAACACAGAATTCAGCCATCTGAATGATCGATTTCTCGTCCTGTTGGAGTCTCAGAATTTAACTTGATAGAAAAACGTTATGTTAATTGATGGGAATGATGGCTACCAGAACTACAAAACTACAAGAATTAGAACCAGGATGTTAAAACACTGAGGTTCACTTCACAGGATCATACGAGCGGTTTTCATGTGTTTTAGTTTAGTAAGTCTGTTATCTTTACCTTTTTAAAAAGCATACTGTACGTTGCCATTGGTTTGAATTCATTTCAGTACGCTATAAACAAGAACTCGCTTATGGTTCATCTGAAACATTTATACTGGGTCAAAATGACATTATCATCATGAGGTAATGCAGTTGTTAGCAGAGGCCAATTCTCAAACTGTCTAGTCACCCACAAACTGCTGAAAGGCACATCGCTGACGAGCTACTTTGTCAAAACCTCCAGATGAAACATCATGTGAACGATTTGCAGTTAATGAGCTAAGAAACATCTGAATTGTTACGGACTCCACACCGAATAGCAGAGGTCTTATGTAACTGCTGTTCAGACTTATGTAACTGTGACACTGTGGGTCAGACACTACTGAGACGGTGTGTGCTGAAATAAAATGTCCATCATCTGAAAAAGACCTCAGTTTTTACAAGACGGTTTACAGAATGCCATAGAAACAACGTGACGTGTAACTGATGCAGGTGAGTGCTGCGGAGTCAGCTCACCTGGCTGCGTTGGCGTCTCTCTTCAGGCTGTTGAGGTGGAAAAGGGACGGCGCCAGACAAACGGCAATGTTGGTTGGAGTCATTTGGTTCTCGTCCACGCAGGCCACCACGTCCCGCAGGAAGAACAGCAGCGTTCGCAGCGCCTCCCTGTTCTCGTCAGGAAGCAGCAAGATGGCCGCTTGAGCTGCAACCCGCTGCTGATCTTTAGGAAAATCTGCAAGCAGGAAGTTCATCAGTCAATGTTTTAATATTGCAGTGTGGACTGTACATGATTTAGAACAAATAAAGCTCATCAATCTTCACGATAAAAAATGATCTTTCTCAAACTGACACTAATAGTTCTTCTTTCACTCACATTCAGTTTGAATACATCATAAAGTGCTAATATGCTAATGTTTATCATTTACAGAAACCTTTACCATGTTGGTAACATGTTAGCTTCACCAGCATAATGTGCTAATCTGTAAACACGCTAACACGTTAACAGACAAACATACTTATTATAACATGTTAGTGTTAAGAGAATAATAGCTAAATCTTAGCATGTTAGCATATTGATCTGATGGTGCCACTAGAGGAAAAATCAGGGGACCAAAGTCACCAGGATTCACCATCAGGAAGACGACAATGATATATTTTTTTAACTCTGGAACAAAGAGTTGGACAAACGTCACAAGCTAGTGAGTGTTTTCTGTTGGAGGTACTTTACTGCTTATTTTACGAAGTGAGTAAGAGTGTCTTTCACATGATAACAGGAGAAACTGCTCACATTGATAAATGTGGAGGAAGGACTCGCAGAGCCTGCTGGTGAAGACGGGTTCAGGCAGGTCTCTGAAGTACTGCTTCACCATGTCGGCCACGTCGAAAGCAGACTGACCCTCGTAGGAGACTCTGTCGGGGTCAGATTCCACCAGCTCACGGAGGTACTGGATACGAGACTTCACCCCAGACTTCCGGAAAAGACCCACCTGAGAGAGAACACAAAACAAATGAAATAAAAACATTTAGTAAACAGCACAAAAGGTTTTTTTTTCTTTCCTTATTCTCATGTCAACTCAGAAATAAAAGGACCACTGGTTGATTCCAGTAGATCTTTGTATCACGCCTCCTAGTCCAACAGCGCCTCCTAGTGTAGGCCTCTTGTGGTCTTTAGCTCCTTTACCTGGTCCAAACACTCGGTCCTCAGGTAGACCAGTGCTCTGAGGATGCTGGGAGGAAGCGGCTCTCCTGTCTGTTGGACGCTCAGAAGCAGAGGAACCCCAAAAACCCGCCGGCCTTTCATCTCCATCACCTTGGTCTTCCTCGGGGGTTTCGGAACAGTCCTGCAGGTGACAGAGACGTCCGTTAGATCCTGCTGTCCTCCGATTTTTAGGAAGCAATCAAACAGCATGGACTAGTGCCGAGGGAACAGTTATGGAAATTAATGTATGCTCAAAAATTGTTTTGCAAATGTCCTGGGAATTAGTAATCTCAACCAGTCAAGTGTAAAAAAAAAAAGCCCAACTTGGCTGCTGCTGGGTGCGTTTCCTTTTGAAGGAAGAGCCAAATAAACATTTTGTTGATTACATAAGTCCCCAGTGAGTGAAATGTGTGTGCCATTCAAATCAGCTCTGCAGGAAAAACATGCAGGCATGGAGAAGCCGTGGACGCTGATCAAAGAGATCGGACTTTTGGAAGTTTGTTCGTGTTTCTGGACTGATGTCAGCGACCTTTTAACCATTAACACCAGACACTGATTCCTCCTCTATTGGACACTTGTGTTGTTGCAGATGCAGGGGACCCAAAAACTGCTGGACTGAACTTTGTTTTAGTTTTTTTGAAGGCTGCAGGGCTGAGTGCACTCTGGATATAAAACTGCAGTCTTGTAACAGTCATGTTTAAAAGAAGAGAGATCCAAAGCACTCCAACAATCAGTAATGAAACCTCCTCTCCGCTCGGCTCATCATCCTAAAAGTTATAAAAACACACGTCAGCCCGGCTGCTTTCACCAGAGGACAGAGTCACAAAGACAAAATGGTTTCGCACATGCACTCTAAGTGCTTTTCAGCTTTTTTTTCTTTCTTTCATGTCTAACAGCGGCTCTCGGAAACAAACCGGTTATTTTGAGGAAAGTGCCTCCGAGTATCTGCCGTCCCCATCAGCAGTTAATTGCTGTATTTCTAATCATCTAGCACTCGTTTTGGCATCAGTGATTAAATCATTGAGATGACAAGACTTGAACTAATTGTTGAAGCCTGAAGAGATTTTTTTTTGTTTGTTGCTGGAGCATTGGGCCTAACGGTGCTGTAGTGACATACAGCTTTCACTCACTGTGTGTCTGACTTTGTAAGTTAACTCTTGAGCTGTGAGCTTTTTTTGATTTAATTATTTTGGATTCAGCCTCCTGCGAACCTCTAGAGGTTAAGCGGGTTTGGATGGATGGATCCAAGTTATCCACATACAAGTAATGATTTTAAATACTTTTATTCGCTTCAGCATAAAGCCTGGAAATACAGGGAAACAGCTGCTTTGCTTTCTCCGAAAGTAACAAAAGTCAGCTCCTCTAAAGCTCATTACTTAATGTGTTGAACTATTTCTTGGCTCTGTGCAGTTGCCAGTCAAATGTCTGACACATAAACCCCCGTAAAAAGCTTTCGTACAGATTAAACAACAAACGTATAAGTTGTTAGTTAGTCTTTACACAGTCTTTGTGCTAAGCTAAGCTAGCCTGCGAGCTGTTGACCTTACAACCAAAGAGAGAACATGAAGCTGTTCTTATTTCACTACGACTAATGCCGTTTCCAAACCTAAAAGCTACCATCCCTCTAAACAAAGTAATATGACTTGTCTGGACTTCCCGTGTGTTGTGGGATGAATAAAAGAGGACGACGTGTCTAAGTTGCATTATAGTTTGAAGTGAAGGAACATTATGTTCCTGTAATTAAGTTTTAATTCAGTGTGGCGCTCATTTAAAACTCCTGCTTTGTTTAACAAATGTTAACTTCCCTTTTCCCGCGGAGGTCAGTTCTGACATGATTTCTGTTCATTTTCCCTCCCTTTCATGTGATTTATTAAAGTTTAAACTCTGTAAAATGGAGCAGTTTGAAATGCTGAAACACAGCACACCTGAACTACAGGAAGCCTCGCTGATGATTTTCAGCCTGCTGCCACAGAGCATCTGTTTTTCCTGAACCCCCCCCCCCCCCCCCCCAACACGTTTGATCCTGAAAATTAAAGACGAATATCTATGAAGAGTAATTTCAGGAGGGTTTTCTGTTTTATGCTCAGTTCCCACATTCAGCCTTATCTCATTGAGCATAACACCCTCGGCAAAAATCTAATTGGTTTTTTTTTTTCTACCAAAACATAAAACAAGCAGGTCATGTGTTTACTCAGAATGTGGAAAATACAAATGTTAAGCAGAGTAAACAAGCAGAATATTTCATTATTCTTAAAAATGAATTTGTCTTAAATTTGCATGATGGCTTATTCCAAAAAACAGAGTGTAGGAGGCAAAACACTGATCTCATTAAATCCATGTATGTCAATAAAAAGTGATGTGAAAACCTCCTACGTGTTAAACGAGAACAAGCTCAGCAGTCTGCAAAGTCTTTCTTCAAAGACACAGAGTCCAGATGTTCCCTCCTTTGTCCTACTGCTACTACTGTCCCTTAAGGCTTGCCGTACCCTCACCACCTGTATGTTAAAGCCCCTATAATAAACAGAATGTACCCAGTAAGCATTAAAGGATAATTACTTGCTGTATTTCCCATAAATGCGGCTTCCTGCGGTTCTGTGGATGATAACTTTGAACTCGCCACCTCCGATGTGGAGATTCGGATGAACTTATGTTGGGGAAAGCTTCGACATCGACATCGTGATCAATGAGATACTTGCGAATGAGCGAGACAGAAATGTAATTGAGATTGAGAAAGAGAAGGAGAAGAGGACGGAGACACAGCGTGACCCTCGGATGAAAGACAAAGTAGCCCAAAATACCCCACAATGCCTCAGCGAGCAGAGAGGACGACAGAACCAAACCCCCCTCTGATTTCCCAGGAACACAGACCCAAGGTGTTGGGTCTTTCCGAAGGAGTTTATTCCTCTTGAAGCATGTTGCTGTTGTTTTTTTTAAGCCCAGGCAAGGTTGCACCTGAGTCATGAATAATGAATGAATTTTCTAAATAGGCTGCCTGAAATATTTACCCTCCGCCCGCCCACCTGCCCTCCTTTCCACAGTTGTTTCCTTGAAGAAGTTTCTCCATACAGGTGTGCAGGAATACTGTTGTTTTGTTTCTCCCCTTCCCACCCCTCCGCCCTCCGCCCTCATCACCCCAGATCTTCCCCCGACCTTTCACACTTCTTACCAGTTCCAGCCCTGCTTGCTAGACGGGGAGTATTTGTCCATCAGAGCTGTGAGTTTGAGCAGCGAGAGTTTCTGCAGCAGGAGGAACTGGGAGACAGACTGGTTCTCCACTCCCGGACTGGTGGGCAGGGAGGGCAGGCTCTGCTCGCTGGACCAGTGCAGCTGCTGGCTCACTCTGCTGGACACACAGCAGTGAGAGCAAATAAGTACACAAACACACATATATCAGTGCCAGTGTTTAACAAGAGAAATGGGAACCAGCTCCTCTCAGAGTTGGCGCCCACATTCGAGAGGAAAAGAAGTGTTTTTACTTCGATCTTATGACAGAAAGTATTAATGATGGTTGTTGTCTCAGTTCTGACAGCAGACTTTAATACTTTTATTAGGGTATCTAATAAAAGTATTAAAGTATTGCTTGTATTCCATGCTAGCAGCCACGAGAGGCTGTTTGCACATCAGAAAGATGTTTTCCATCAGTGCTAACATTAGCTTGTCCTGAAGGTGACGCTAAAGATTATTACCTGAATCAAAAGGGTTAACAATAATATGTATGGTGGCCATTTTAGATCATTTCAAGCTTAAACAAGCTCAGCTCTACTTATACTGTAGATACATTAGCATACCAGCATGCTAATATACAGAGCACACATAGTTAGCATGTTAACCTGCATGTTAACATCTTTTAATATTCTGACATTTAGAGTACAGCATTTATTTTCATGTTAACATGATTACAAATAGTTAGCATGCTAATGTTTGTGTATGCTTGTCTTCATTTCTACATTGTCAGATCTGGCTACAGTTAGCATGTAAACACGCATGTTAACACGATGCTGATGTTTAGCATGTAAAATTTTGTATTCTAGCTTGTTCGACTGCTACTATGGTAATCTTAGCATGTTAGTGTAACTTGCTTACCATAGCATATTAGCATGCTATGTTAGCATTAATCTCATTTACGGCTGAACTGATCAACAAAGTAATCAATATTACTCATCTGGGGACCATTAATATCTGTACTTAATTCATTATAATTGATCCATAGTTTAGTTGAACCAAAGTGCTGGACTGTCTCTGGAGCCACGATGCTCGTGTGGTCATAAAGCCAGTAAAACAAACACAGAGCAGAAAATGAGAAACAAGCAGCGTCCATCAGCATTCAGTGACGATGTGCCTGACTTTACATTACAGGAGAGGCTTCGTAACGTTTTATTGCTCTATCTGAGAACAAATATGCAACAACTAAGAGATATAAAAGCAGCACTATAAAGAGGCGATCAAAACTATTCTCCATGAGGTTACTGCTTTCATCTTAAGTGCCTCACAATAACTCCACTCTCTCTTTGGTTGATGCCTGAGGGAATAAATCCCCATAACTGTCATTATTAGTGTTCTGCTGGACACAAAGTTACAAATGCTCAGCCACTTAAAGTGTCCAATAATTTGTTTCCTAGACCTGAATTTTGATGCTAATCAATATTTGCCGAAGAAAAATAGCTTTCAACTGAGGAGTTTAAATGTTGCTCCTCCTGTTCCTGAGTTCTTTGTGTCTTTTTAATGACCCTGCTCTGTTTTTACCAACGCTTTGAGTTATATTGCTTGTGAAATATGATATGCTCTATAAATAAAACTCGATTTAATTGCAGTTTTCCTTTCTCGCGTTACACTCCGAGCTTCCTCACCTGCTCCTGGGTTGTGGTGATCTCGTCTTTGGCTCCTCTCCGTTCACCAGCCTCTTCTCACGGCTCTCTGCCTCCTCCTCCTCCTCCTCCGTCTCCTCCGGATGCTGCACCTCCAGGCGGATGTGGCTGGGGGAGGAGGGGCAGGGGGAGGTGGTTGAGGAGCCGTGGGCAGGTGAGTCTTGGGAGGAAGAAGAGGAAGAGGAGGAGGGGGATGAGGAGGAGGAAGCTCCCTGACAGTCGTCCTCGGATAGATTTTCAAACCAGCTGGAGACCAGCTGTTGGAGGTCGTTGATCCGCTCCAAGACGCTGTCCAGAGCCGAGAAAACGTCTTCGCCTGCCAACAGCCGACTCACCTGAGAGAGGAAAGGAATAAAGAAAAAAATCAAAGGAAAATCCAGCTGATACCCGAGTGTGGAGGCCAAGACACAGGAACTTCACTGTAAGTAGTACAACAAATATGACATCATTCAGTTACCACAGATATGGTTTCATGTCTCTTGCTTTAAGGAGAAAAACAACACAGCATCATTAAAATCTAAATATAACGCAAACAAGGAAAGTATTTTTTTTTACAGCGCTGTCTGCATTTACTTTCTCTTCAGTTGACTGACTCAGCAGATTTTAGGATTTCATTGCCACACATCAGTTTTGGAGGAAAGGTATTACTCAGTTTCTCCAAGGATCAGAAGTAAAAAAGAATAACTGGTTCCTTAAAAGCCATTACCTAATGACTTCCATAATATTTCATGTCAACTTTTACTTCCATGGCTGCCATCTTTTTGTCAAAGAGGGTTCCAACTTTATTCCAAATGGCTCCTCTTCTCCCTGAGAAAGAAACACGTCCGAGGCAAGATGAGTGATGTAAATCGTCAGAGATTATTGTATAGTTTCAATCTAAAATGGAATTTGATACGAGCACTCACAAAATGATTTTGGGCTTTATGGGAGATATCCATATGGAGCTTAGCTTAGCAGAATCCATATCCTAAATTGAATTACCTGTTTTTATGGACTCTCATTTGAGATTTTATCCTTTCTTTAGCGGAGAGGGATGAAATCCAACGAGAGAGAGAGAGCGCCTCCTCCTTGTCTTTTATTTTTATATGTATTATGTATGAATCAGCATTTGATCGGTGAAGCTCTCTGTAAAACCTTTGCTAAAGGGGACAGATGGCAGACTTTCACAGCCTTGTTACACAAAGTAAACATAACACATTGTAAGTTTTGATCCCTAACAATGACTCGTCAGTAACTTCACAGAGTGATCATTTTATCACTCTCTGACCTGTCTCTCCATCCACAAAGTCATCTAGTCACAGCCAGGTAGAACAACAGATATACACACTGCGATGACTCTCTTCATTGTCGATATCTACTTTGGACATGGAGGATGAAACTACAAGTGTATGAGCAGCATCGCAGAACAAAGCAAACAACCAGTGGTATTTATGCTTTTACTGGTGTTATTCCAGTGTTTATTCCAGCATTGTGATATATTACCTCTTCTTTGATTAGCTCGCTATACTTCACCATTATTGTTATCTACAGTCTGTATTTGTTAGCATTAGATGTAATGACGCATTTTTAAAGAAAACAAGCTGTCAAGGTCTCTGGATGCTTCAAAGGAACCAGGACGTATGACATGTTGTCCGACTACGTCTAGAGGCAAAAAGAATTCTGTCTTTTGCGTGAATTTGTATTATTGACCTTTCAAATGGGATAATGGCACACACTTTCATACAGTCCCTCCTCAAAGACATTTATGGTGTTGCATTTTGATTTGATGGAAGTAGTAAAAATTTGGATGCAGCCCCCAGAAAGATGGTTTCAAACACTGTTAGACAATTTGACAAACACTTAGTTTGAAGCATACTGAGGCCTTGAGGTCTCATTAGATGTGTTTTTTGCAAAATATCAGAAAATGTAAGCCAGGCAGCCTTAATCTCCCCTGAAAAAAGTATAAATCTTTCCTTTTTGTTAGTCCTTTGACTCACCTCTGACTCCTCAGCCATCCGTTCTGCATCGCTGCCACTTCCGCCGCTGCCGCCTTCACTTTCAGACCGCTGCTGGTCGTCTGCCACGTTGTCGTAGATACTCAGCCGATGATCCAGCACAGCGAGCGGGCTGCGGACTCCGACATCACGGGAGGGGTCCTGGTCACCAGTGGCCAGCGATGACATGCCACGGCGGCAACTATGTCGCCCCCGGTAACCGTGGAAGCTCCCGGTTCTCCAGTTGACGGAGGTGTTGTCGATGATGGGGGACAGGATGGTGTGTTCGTTTGCAAGGGAGGTTGGGAAGGTCCCGGGTTTGTGTCCATGGGGGATCTGGAAGACCAGACTCTCGTGGCTGCTGTTGCTGTTGTTGATCTGGTTCCTGTAGTCCTGATGGTGTGAACAGACGGATGAGAGAAGGTTTAAATGAGTGCCTGTGTTAGACACTTTGGTTTATGGGTTTAGCATTGAACACTGTAGCCCAGAGTTAACATCGTCAAGCTGACTAGCAGACTTGTTGAAATTTGGTGGGACAACAAACATCCCATCGGTTTGGCTTTAACCCTGATTCTCACCAGAGGTCTTGACTGAGTGTGTTTCTGGGGATGAAAACACTGATGCGGTTATTGTGATACACTGTGCTTATGAGAATAACACTAATTGCAATAAAACAATTTGAACTATTTTTTCCCCTCGACCTCTTGGACTGACCTCTGTTCCTGTGTGGTTCTGGTTGTTCCGGGTCGTTCCACCACTGACTCCGACACCACTGTTGGAGCGTTTGCAGTTGCTCCTGACCCGGGTGACTGGGCTGGGCGTGCTGACGGTGCTGCTGCTCTCTGAGTGGCTGTTACTGCTGCTGCTGCAGCTGCTGACGGTGTGAGGAGACGAGGGCGAGGAAGAGGCACGGCTGCTGGGACCCTGCAGACTACAGACATGTAGACATGAGAATGTAGAGCTCTACATGTGAAGTTACAATTCTGGAACAAAACTTTCTTGGTCTAAATAAAGGAAGTAGCTGGAAGTGCCCCTGCTTCTTTGATTATGATGACAATGTTCATCATGTTCGACTTTCACAACTACCATCTTTTTTTGGATTAAGCTGCAACTTGGTATCTGGTTAAAAATCTACTTTAGAGAATGTTTTACGGTTTAGATGGAAAATGTTGCTTGAGGACCTTCTTGGTTTTAGAAAGATCGCTATCCACAATCCTCACCTTGAGGGGCAGTGCAGCCTCTCCATCCTCTCCTCCTCCTGGACCAGAACCGGCCCGCTGATAATGTGCCGGGCCCGACTCCTGCTGTTACTGCCACCACTGCCAGGAGAAGGGAGTAGACCAGTTGTCCCCCTCAGCCTTAGTTTCTCCATCTTCTTCAGCAAACTGGTGCCCTTCTTCCTAGGCGGCTTGTCTGGGAAGCGGCCTTCTGCTTCCAGGATCATGGTGGATGATCGTCCACCGCTTCCACAGGGGGAAGGGGGTCCACTGAACGAGGTGTCCAAGGACGGCGTCTTGTTCGTGGAGGAGCAGCGGGAGGAGCTCCTGCTGGTCTCCTGGTCGTCCGTGGTGCTGGCGGTAGCAGTTGCGGAGGTGGTTGTGCTGGTAGTGGGGTCTCTGGGACTCTTGTGGTGTCCATGGCCTTCGCTCTCGGTGCTGCTGGAGCTGTGGATGGAGCAGACATCATGACGGTCACTGACATCACACAGAGACACCTCCTGGGGTCCGGTGGGGCTGTCAGACAAGCGAAGGACGTCAACTGTGGAGTCGAGGCGTCGCCATCGCCGGGTCCGCCTGTCGTAGGTCCAGTTGGCACTGATGGCACAGAAGTCTTCTTCATCACCGTCGTCTCCCTGGAAGAAGAAGGACGGTTCAGACACACAGACAAGATGGCACACTACTCAAACAGAATACGTTCGAACACTAATGTATGCAGAGGAGAGACGTGTAGGCAAACAGAACACACACACACACACACACACACTCACACACTCGAGCAAACACAGAGGCCTGCAATGTACACAAACACACAAGATGTTTCCAATAATTCATACAAACATGAGCATCATTATACATTCATGCAAACAAAATCATACAAACATCACACACTGCAGAAGCTGAACACAGTATCTCCAGTACGGGGCGGGGGGGGGTGGTTAACTTTGTGTTTATAACGTACGACTTAAAGGGACACTTCAGCGATTTAACACACCAAGATCAGTTTACTGGGAGGTGTTTACCAGTCAGAGAGGGTCTAATAAAAGTGTTTCTTTCTCCAATTTTACAGCAAAGTGCAACGCTACATCCCTGCAGTACTCCTTCTACTAAATGTTACTTGTCCGGCTTAATTTATCAGTTTCATCTTTGTTTGGATTATTATTCTTAACTTGATACCAGAGAGCCACCTCTCGCACTGTAAAAAGAATCTGAACACATCATTGTGTCAGATATATAGTCTTATTTTACGAGTGAAAAATGTCTCTCTTAGATTATTTCTAATACGAATAAATAATCACTGATACTGAAACAAGACAGAATAATAAATGTTCATTCCTAACATTTCAGGTCAGAAACTGTTTAGTTTTAATCCTAGTTTTGAGACATCCAGTTATTTTGTTGACTAAGTATTTGATTACAGAATCTGTTTGTGAGCCAGAACCACCTTCATACTTCAGACATCAACATGAAGCCTGAGTGATCAAATCACATAACATTAATATAAAGGAGTAAAACTGAAGGCATTGCTGATCCAGGTGTGTAAGACAAAAATCAGCATTCATTCTTTATAACTTCAGCTTGTTTCCGCCTCTCTTTCTTTCCTGGACACCTCCTGGACTTCACTTTCTCCTAGAGAGAGAAACTGTTGAGGAGGAGGAGGAGGAGGAGGAGGAGGAGGAGGACCGCTCAGTTGATATCAGTCAACATCAAGTGATGCTTAATGAGGAGATTTCACGGTGTGACACCCCCCACGGCTGCGGCTGCTTCCATACGAGAGTCCTGCTGTGTTTGAGTTTCTCTGTGTTTGCTCTCAACACTCACCCTGCGCTTTGATGTCCGCGGCTCCAGCCTCATTTCCACGCATTTGTTTAAAGTGCTTAATCTCCTGAAGTAGTAAGAAGACAGGAAAGTGGTTAGACATAACATTAGATATAATAATAATAATAATCTGTACATATATATACTGCCAGTCACTATCTGAAAAAAAGGTTAGATTAAAAGATTAACGCCTGGACCAGCAGGATAAATCTAAGTCCCTCATTACTGCCACTGTGGTGCCCTTGAGCAAGGCACCAAACCTCCAACGGCTCCAGTGGAGCATCTTATTGGCCACAGATCAGACTGTGGTTGTAGTATGTGATCGCGGAGCAAAAGAGTGTCAACGCCCAGTGAAGCTGACATGAAGTTAAAGTGACACTCAGCAGAAAAGCTGAGAGTGACACAGAAGGCCCGAACCCGTTTAGGCCTCTTATGTCAGACGACCTTGAAATGTTCAGTATGGCATCAGTAAATAGGGATGAGTCAGTTTAGCTGGAGGGTTAGAGGGTTTAGAGTTTCACCTGCACTGATGACAATAATTATACTGTAGATAGAATTCTCAATATGGAGCTGTGTATATCTCAACGTGTTGACAGATAAATAGATATGGTCTAAATTGTACAATTGAATGATACAATTCTAAAGAAAAAGTATGAGCCTTCGAGGTGTTTTGTAACTGTGATAAACATACGTTGTGTGGGGAGTTTAACAGCAGTACAAATGAGAAAAACATCAGAGAAAACCTGCAGAGTTTAATGAACTCTCCTCTGACTCAAACAAAAACTGAACACTGTATTTAAAGACTGTGTTTTCTGCTGCGTGGTCATTATTTGGATTACAGTAAATATAACATTGTGCAGCATTTGGAAACAGGAGTTATCTGCATGAGTGTGTTACCTGCAGAGTGAATCGAGGGCATCCTTATCCAGGAAGTGGTGATCGCGCTTCACCAACTCGATGTCGATGGGGAACCTGCAGTCTGACACACAAACAAGACGAATGAAACAATAAGCTGTGGTTTGGATTTAGTCTGTATCATCTGGGAGCCGACTCTGGGGGGGGGGGGGGTGTTGTGTGGCACAGGATTACATTGACAGCCTCATATTTACCTTTAAATAACTGCACATACTGAGGGAAGCCGGCCGCTCGCAGCCAATCACAGGCCTCCTTGGCTTCAATCTCTGCAAACAGCGAGAGGGAAAACAGCATTTGATTCAATTACAATCATTTCATGCTCCGCCCGCTTTAAGAGGGCAAATATTTGCACTTAATCAGTCATCTGTTTATGAAATTTAATTACATTTGCATTTGGGTAAAAAAAACATTGAGGGAGAAAAACTGGAAGCACATACAGGCTATTAATTATGTGTGACTCTTGGAAGAGGCCATTTTAATTACTGCTAATTGGCTGAGTGTGGGGATGGGAGCTTCTCAGAGAGAAGGAAAATAATAATGTTTCCCTCCTCTTCATCGTCTATCCATCTGCCTTGCTTCATCCTCTGAGGTTGTTGCCACAGATGGGCAGATCAACACCACAGTTCTCACACGCTGCTCATTTTCTACTGATACCCGTGAAATAAATTTATTTTAAAAGTGTGTGTTTTGTAAAACGTGGTTGCAAGTTTCTCAAATGGACATAAAATGAAATGAACATCCTGAGCTTTGGGGATCTTTGTGCCAACGATGAGATCTTATCATAATGTAAGGAACCTAGACGCCCACACACTACGACTTTCTCTGGTGTGTCAAAGAAGAGATTACAGTCCATCTAGCAGTCTGTCAGTCCCCAAACCTCAGTTTCAACAAAAAGCGTAGCACAATGTATAACATATTACCAGCTGTTGTAATATTCTACATGCTGCTTCTTCAGTAGAACTGAAAATTGTTTTCTAAGAAATCAGAATATATCCTCTGTGCTTGTTTCGACTTGTCTACTAATTTTGGTCAAAATTGTAATAACCAACAAGAAGAATTAGATAATTCCGACGGACATGTTGTTACTGTAATCCATTAAAGGGAACACACACATATACTTGATATGATGCTTGAGTATACGCTTATGATGAGCGCACACACTTAGACAAGATTACAGGCCTTAATCAACACTTCAGTGCAGTGGAACACCTGCCTGTTAATTAACCTCCACTGCAGTCAAGTATTTTTGCAGTTTGAGACTCTGATGCAAAGTGTTAGAAAAGGCTGAGTGGGTAAGAAAACTTACAATACAAATATTCTCACTTGAAGCATAAAAATGTTTTCTTGATCCAGGGTGTTTACAATAAGTCTGGTTGCACAGCTCAGACGAGGATTTGGATTTTCTGAGAGGTCTCAAAACATTTGTCCACCACAACCCTCCCTGAAATGTTAAACCTGCTCTCTCTCCACGCATAAAGAGGCCTGTCGCGGTTAGAATACTGCCAAGGGCATTTCTTGTTTTCATATTCAGACAGCATGAAATATGGCTGACATTAGTCTCCACTAAAGAACAACAACAGCAGTTTGCCCGTGACTGATCGCTTCTTCAAACACTTTCTGTCTGCTGGTTGTGCTTTTTACTGCCTACTTATTCACTTCAGCTGATATGAAGGAAAGGCACCTAATTCACATCTTATTTTTTGTGACTTTTCTAAAGTTTTCCTTAAAATTCACTTGACAGTAGGATGGAAACTTGGCTTATGTAATGTTGTCTGGCCCTTTTCCCCAGAAGCCCCTGGGGTCAGAAGAACAGCACGACACAAAGCAGATGGCCCAGATATGTAAACCCTGGTGGGAAATTCAGCGGACATGGCGATCATCAAAATGACAGACGGGAAAGAGACAGAAAGACGGCAGCGAAGTGACGAACAGGCGAATAAATGAAAGACTGAACGGTAAAATACAGAAGAATTATCATAAGCATGTTTATCCTGACCCTTCAAATGTCCTGCCGGTTAAACATCTGAGTGCAGAGCTCATTTTCCGGCATCACATTTGAGATAGAAAAGGGATCAAGTGTTCTTGCCGAGCGGCGGTCTCACATGTCCACGAGAGGATCTGTAAATCCAGGGATATGTGGCTCTACCAGAGTTAAAGCCCCGAACTTAGCGAGGCACCCACACCACTTTTCACCGCTGACATCACTCATCGTCCCTGAAAAATACAGCCTGTCATTTTGCAACCTCAAGGGTCACAAGTTAAAAGCTCTTGTCATTTAAACCAGTTTTCCACTTTAAATAGGTCTAATATTCTCCTTTAAGGCAGCGGTGGCTCAGAGCTTAGAGAAGGAGCTTCTGCTGTGAATGTTGGAGTCCTAAAGCCAGCAGGGACAATCTCAGAGGGGAAAGTGAATTATTATTATCACTCGAATTATCTTGGAGTCCTTGAGTAAAGCATTCAAACCCAAATCACTCCGGGGCAGTTGTGGATAGAATTGGATTGGAGTTGCACTACAACTGAGATATGAATGTGTTGAAGTCAAAAGAATGCCAAGCAGCAGTCAGTTGGACCTGGAGGGGAAGAGAAAGCCCCAAAACACGAGTTTCTTCTCTTTGATTCTTTACATGCCACAAGGTGTTTGGATGTTAAAGCTGAACAACTTGAAGGTTTCACAAGGCAGCGAGATCAAAATGCAGAAATCCTGTAAGCCAAGGCAGGTAAACTGTCCCTGTGATCACCCAAAGATCACCTTTTATACCAAAGAGGTGAGAGAGGAGGACAGAGATCCAGTGCTGTGAGTCCAGTTTCCTCTACATGGAGTGCTAGCTCACTTCTGGGCAGGACAAAGTTTGGATGTCAGCCCATTTGTTCCTACTGAAGATTGTAAATTGTGAAAAATATGCTGTTTCATTTTTAAAACATGCTAAATTGGGGACTATTTTCGAGGTTATTTGCATTTCTGTGGCGTGTTTAGGAATAAGAAGAAGCAGAAAAATTAAAAACATTAGAAAAGAATGAGCTAACAGGCAATGACAGCAATATTAGCTAACATTTTCCACACATCAAAATGAATCTGGAGTAAATCACCTGTGATACAACGTCAAGAAAAGAAAATTCAGGGTCGGAGTACAGCTAACATAACTTACAGTCTAACCTAAAGAGTTTTGTAAATGTTTGCCAGCCTGCCAAGCCAGTTAGTCTCTGTCTGCACACAGAAGGTCAATAAGTCTTAATGGTTTCCTAGATTATTTGTCTTCAGTTAATTAAACACAGCCTCCCCTTTGTTTCTGTGGTAATTAACTTGCTATAAACAGTGATAATGCCCCTTTTGAGGTGTCTTGACACAGGACAGCAGTGGACTTCAGGTTGAAGGAATCATTGTGCTGTCAGAGAAACATATTGAGAAGAAAGTGTGTATGTATATATGTAATACAGTGAGGAACAAAACCCTCCACAGCTGTCAGAAACAACAATAAGCTCTGACTGTATGTTTGGTGACTGACTTCGACTGCCACATCCAGGGGCCCCTCTCTGCTCGGCTCAGAGTAAGTGATGGTATCTACTGGGCGCCCGTTTTAGTGCGACCACATCAGGCAACGGCCTCTTCCCTTTCCAAACGACTCTCACTGAGGAAGTTGTGATTTGCTCCCTCTGGGCTCCGATAAGAGATTTGGATGTATGATTATGGCGGCTCCGCCCTGCTAGCGCCAGGAAGCTGGACGGCGTGTGTGTGGATGCTGGGAGGAACTGTGGATGGGGGGGTTACGTGCTCGGTGGACCGTTTGTGTTTGGGTGTTTATGCATGTCTGGACACCAAAGCTTCGACCAAAGCTTTCGAAATTAGGGTCATTTAGAGTTTAAAGTTTTTCAATCGCTATGAAGTACTTCAAGAGAAAAAGACAGCTCTAAAATTAAAATGTAACAATCAACATGGATTCAAATCATCTTTTGACATATTCTGTTCCTCTTGAGGCCCATCACAACGTGATGAAGTCTGATTTACAACATTATCTTCAAGAGTTGGGGTTATGAATTATAATTACAACAAGTTTATCCGTGGTGAAGGCACCCAGGCATGACAGCATACTGAGGTAGAAAACACATCCAGAAGCACTTGAATCAAAAGTGTTACCAATATTATCAGAGATTATTTAAAAAGGTAAAATGATATTTCCATTATGTTTCAGCCCCAAAAGACCCGCTCTAATGCTTTGGACAGAGCCAGGTTAGCCCTTTGCCCCTGTTTCCAGTCTTTATGGTAAGCTAAGCTAGCCGGGTGCCGGCTGAAGCTTCATATTCACCGTACAGACATGAGAGTGTTATCGATCTGCTCATGTAACGGTAAGAAAGCGAAAAAAGTGTCAAACTATTCCCTTAAGTGGAAGTGAATGAGAGGCTAGTCGTCTCACCCTTCACTCAGCTTCATGTCTGCTGACCGTCTGTCTAACCAAATCAGCAAAAGACCAAAACCAAACAAGCTCAGCTTTCTCCTCTCGTCTCATATTCCTGAGCAGCCCCTTTCCTTCCAAGTTCAATATTTAACTGAGGTTTGAGGGCTTTCACATCACTTTTATGCTTCACTAAACACCTGCGTAGCTGATGGGGGTGAAGTGCAGCCGCCGCTCTGCTTGCAGCTCAGGGAGATGCTTGAGTGTGTCTCACAGGGCTCCAGAGGTGGTTGAAGATCAGAGGCATGTCAGCTGTCAAAACGACAAACGATGTTTCCCTCTTCCTCTTCCTCTTCCTCTGATGGTATTCCCCCGTCAGCTCAACAACGGGAAGTTTAAGATGTCGGCGGTCACGAAGGGCCCGAGAGGCGAACACCAAAACTCTGTTCTGTGACTCACTGTGTGTATGTGTGTGTGAGTGTGTACAATATATATGTTACAACATGTGTAATATTGTAAAATACTGGATATAAAAGGCACATTTGTAAATCATAGATAATAAACTGCCAGGGGGTTGTGTCAGTTGTGTTATTAATTTATTAACTATTAGGATTTGATATCCGTGAAACTTGCAGGATGAGCAACTTTCAGTGGACTGAGTGGGCATGATCTTGGGGTCCGTGTAGTTCTAATAATACTTCCAAGTCATGAATGTATTATGGGAACTGGATACTGGAGAAGAATTTGTTGGGCAGATTCAGATGTGTGTTATTGAACAGAGGACCCCAACCCCTTATCAATTATCTAGTAATGAATCGCATTATCAATTATCATTATCAAAAGTGTAATGCAGCAAAGAAAAAACGTCTCACTTGTCAAAAGGGAACAAAAACGTATTAACCTCCTGGCTGCACGTTTCTCAGCTATTCGAATCGGCTGCAGTCATTTCAGACCCCCTCCCCCCCCCCCCCCAATCCACAACAACCTGCAGTGATTACAACAACAGCACAAAGATGACATGTTTAAAGTATGAAGCAAAGACAGCAGGAGAAATAAGGCACTTCTGTTTGCACGTCAGCGCTGGCTTATTCACGACACATTCTTGTGTCTATTAGTGTAACGGTGAAGATGTTTCCTGAATAGGACTCAACTTCCTGTCTTTACTGGAAGAAGCGATGAACCCGGGGTCACTGTTTTTCTTTCTGTGGCAGAAGTAACAACCAGAAGGATACCAGGACCGTAAACTATACAGAGAGCCATCCCCGCATGCTGTACGTGCTTTATAATAATAATAATTATAATAATACGTTATTCATAAAGGATTGAACTGAAGTCAATTTACTTTATTAGTTAGCACTAATGTCTCCTGTCCATTAACAGAACGTATTAAACATGTTTCTTGATGCTTGTCCACATGACGTGTGTTTGTAATCATGGACCAAACGGTCTGTGGGGTTGAAGAGGTTAAAGTCCTTCATGTTGATTGGCAATTACTGTGCCATCAGAGACAATTTACTCCCACAAATGGCCATGACTCATTGTACTCGTTTGCAGGAATAGATCTCAGGAAAAAGTTCATGTTCTTACTTTATTTTTGTTGAAGTAACAAAGCACTTCAGCTCTAACCAACAAGAGCTGTAACCATGGCACCATTTTCAATTCTTTCCCCTTAAAATGTGCCAGGAAAGTTGACTGAACAGTGACTTAAACCCAGTTGGGGTTTCAAGACCTTACATGCTGAACCAGTGGCCTGGCAGTGTTGCTTTTTTTGTTTTGTTTTGGGAGTTATCTCTGTACACAGTAAAATGCCACCAGCTGATGCTGCCATTTCATCTTTAAAGACAAACACAGAAGAGGTCAGATAGCTTAAGTCTGGAGTCAACCAGGGAAAAGAAATGCAAACAGAGATTCAAGAAAAGCACTCTGCGAGTCACGTCGCGCCAATTAGACTGAAAAGGTGTGAACGCAGTTGGTGCTTCTTTCTGCAAAGTAACAGATGACCTGAACTGACCCTGAACCAGGAGCCGTCATTCAGCGAGAAATTCCACAGTTAATATGGAATAAGTCATAATGGCCACTCTGACGGTGATCCTGATGCCTGCCTACTGTCACTGTGAGCTACAGCTTAGTGCAGGCGATGGACTCAGAGAGCTGCAGCTGCTGTGAAACATCAGCATCCGAGGTGACATTTAGTGAAGCACCACGGCCACCTGTTGGTCACACAGAGGAGTTAGCCAAAGGTTCACAGGTTGAGGAACAGTAACAGGATGGGAAAGTAGAAAACTCATATTTGGGTTTTAACCACCTCACTGGACCACAGGCTTCGTCTGAACTTCTGTGAAGAAGTCCACCACCTGGACCTTGTCTTTTTAATCCTCAACATTTGAGAAAAGTGACGTTCTCCCTCACAGGTGCTGACAGAAAGCGTCGGCTCGTTTTAATAAACATGTTGGGAAACTGGTTGCAGTGGCTCTGGTGGAGGCACGCTCTGCCCGTCAGGTTGACGACTGAACTGAAGTGAGTCAGTTCATCAGGAAGTCGTCCACGTCAGAGGGACATCAGAGGATGTCTGATTCTATTGATATTTATACCCACTTCAAATAATCCAGAGGGCCATGGTCCCCTTTGACTAGAGCCCTGGGCACATGCCCAAGTTCATACATTTAAAATTGGGATTAGGTTTAGACAACTTGGATTAAACAAGACACACTAACACATTTTTTCCCACTCGATAAGTGGCGAGGCTGGTTTCTGGCTCTTGATTTGTCACGTTCATGGCGTATGTGGTCATTCACTGTATTTGTTTTGATTCATCTTCTAGTTTCTTCCCCCCATTTCAGACTTTTCATGAAATTTCCTGAGACAAGACACACACGAGAGAGTGCCTCGGCTCGGCCTCAGCTGGCAGGTATAGCTGCATTAGCTCACACGTAGGTACAGTATAATCATTCCTGCATGCTGTTGCCCTCCGTTGCTAACAACAGTGTCTGTGCTGAGCCGTCGTGCCAGTGGAAAGATGGCTTTACTGTTCGGATAAACACTCTCAGGTTACCATGAAGCAAATTAGAGGGAGGACAGGGGTATTTCGTAGAAACAGATATGACACAGCCCAGCAGCGTGTCGCCGGGCAGAAAACCAGCTGTCACCAGGCCAAACTAAACCACATGGAGAGGAGATTTTCTTTCTTTCTTTTCTTTAATCTTGGAGCACTTCACCTGTTCTGTTCTCCGTCCAAAATGGACTTTAGCCTGCCAATGGCTACTAACAATTTAACCTGCCATAACATTGTTTTTACAATACGAACTTTTCTCTTGTCTTACAAGGCAGATACAATATGTGGCCTGTGCAGATTAAGTGACAGAAACACTTGCACATGTTTGGTTTGGGAAGACTCGATTAGTCATTAGTCATGGCAGCTCTGCTGGAAGAAATCTGAGAATGTCACATTTCCACAGGATTATCCAACTAAACTGACTTCTGAATTAATCTGAGGAATAAACTAGGCCATGCACCTCCACATTCAGTTCAAAGATTTATGGTCACTCATGTAGTTTATTCACTCTTTGTAAATCTAATTACAGTCATCAGGGCAAACATTCACCAGAGAGCCCAGAGCTTTATTTCCTTTGACTGACTTAACAGCACTAAAGTTTGTCATCATTGGCCAAACACGAGAAGCCTGCCACCTGAATGTTTTGTCCTTTGCTGAAAGAGAAAGCTGGATAAAAGGTTCAGATAAGAGACATTAAAGCACCTTGGACCCAGATCCAAAATGGAACCCAAACCTGCCGTCACATGAATAAGCAGGCGGTAGCTTCTAGGTAGAGACTTGCTCTTTCGACAGAGATGTTATTAATCAGGTGTTAATCATTCAGTAAAGAAACAACTGCCGATAGCTGGGATAGTAAAATGTCTCACCTCTACAATGAATCTAAACCTTCAGTTTGATGTGTTGATAATGAGCCTCTTGTGCATTGAGGTGGAAACAACTGTACAACAACAGAAGCTCATTAACTGCGAAATAAACGCCAGCACGTCCCCCGATGAGTCTGGGGTTTGACAGCCCAGTTTTAAAATATATTAAAGTATTAAAGTCTTTGAAGAAAAAGGTCCCGTGATTTATTAATATTTATTAATAACATCTACTGTACATTTCTGGGCCTGTTCGGCCTATTCCTACGAATATATAGATAAAAGTGACATCGCACCTGCAGAGCAGTTCGTTCACACAAAACACTTTCAACTATCAAAGCATCATAGTGAGAATCAGGCTTTGGTGTCAGAATCAAAGAGCGAAGGTTTCCTTCTAAAGCCTCCATTGTTCACTAATGTTCACTAGTCAAACAACACTGTAGAAGAAGCACAGAGACGCCATTGTCGCAAGAACAGGAGCGAGGCAGAAAAACAGGAGGGAAACTCTCCCTTTATCTTAACAAGGTCAAGCTCCATGGAAGATTTTGAAAGGCATTCCTGAAAGAGTGAGAAATCAAACTCGAGTGGAAGTACAAAAGGCAGTTTGTAGGTTCACAAAAAGGGAAACGTTATTACAAACGAACCCAGGAACCTAAAAATCATCATGTTAACAACATTGTTCTGAAGTAAATAAAAAATATTGTATTTCCTGCATGATAATACATTTGAACCTCTTTCTCACATGTCTTGTGACAAAAATGACTTTAACTGAATTTAAAATGTTCTTTGCTCATATATTTGTTTACACTGATGTTACTTTCTTTTCTTTCAGTCATTTCAGGCTGCGTGGATCAGGAAACAGTCACAACTTCAAAAAGCTCGACCGGATGGTTAGAAAAGATAACGAAGATTGTGGAAACACCTTCAGAACAATCGTAAAATCTGAACTATGAAACATCAAAAACATGTTAAAAACAATCACAATTTCCCCGAGTCAAAGGTGAAATTACTTGTTTTGTGCGACCAGCAGTCAAAAACTCAAACCTGTTAATAATTTGATCTAAATAGTTTTTAAAATCATGATAAGAGGATTTCAGACGGGGACTTTAACTCTGGGGCTATTTATTAGATAAAGGAATGATGCTTGGATTGGAACAAATTCAGCAGAAAAATGATCTCCCCATGAATCACTTCTTCAGATATTTACAAGCACGTACGTGGCTTTATTCACAATCGAAGCAGTAACTTGTTTGACTTCAGAGATCACGTTTACTCCTCTCTGTCGGGGGTGTGCTGAACTCAACCTCGCTAGTAACATGAGTTCAGAATATCTTCAACACGTATGTAATAATGACGTCTAATGTCAGGTGCAGGTGGGAAGCTGTATGTGGAGTATCAACGAAGGCTGTTTGGTACTCTTGTTTGCTGGATTGATAATACGACACCTACAATTGTGGGATGGCGTAAACTGGCACTAATGGAATACCTAACACACAATTTTAAATGTAAAATGGATGATTTATTTTAAGACTTGGACATCCTTCTTTAAATGTACTGTTAAAAGACTTAATTTATTGTGTTAAAAGGACTGATGGAAATTGGCTAACTGACATTTTTGGGTTATTTATTTTATTTTTATTATTATATTTTTAACTTTTTGCGTATTTGTTGCATCACCGTCGACTGTAATGTGACAGAATGTTCCCTTATACATGTTTATGTATATATATTTATACACAGATGCTATGACACTTATTATTATTCATTATTGATTTATTATTATAACATATCTATGTGAGTGTGCAGTTGTCTCTTTGAGTATATCACGTGCTACATCATAGATCATGAATGTAAGTCAGAGGTTTAGCTCTTGTGGTCTCTTGTGTGTTGCTGGTATTGTTGGATCTGTCTGTGTTTGTGTTGAAAAGTGTAATAAAAAGAAATGTTTCTGTCGTAACCGCTGAAATATAGGAACATCACTTGGTGCCAGTTCAGTTAACTCACTATGAGCTGCTGAGTTAGTTACTAATAAATCTGAAATCTGAAGAATTGAAGCCATAACATAACGTAGCACAACTTAAACATGATCGCAGCCTTCACAGATTGAACTACACGTTATGTAACTGGAGTGGAAATGTGAGCTCCACAGATGTTCAGTTCAGAATAAAGGCGACGATTTCAATCATTTACATCTGATTTTCATACAGGAGTGCATTACTACACACACAGATACATATTTTAAAGCTTTTACGCACAAATTCATATCACAATGTTTGAATATTTGCACAGTTTTCTTTGGCAGGTGATCAGTTCTCTCCAACAGATCACATTTTAAAATAACCCACACACATTCAGAGAGACTCCTACACTCTTCCTGCCGGAGAAAAAGCTTTTTATTCCACCAGAGTTCAAAACCGCGCTCGTGATGTTTTCAGGCCCACGGCCTTCAAACAACAAAGACCTTTCAGTCGACACTGGAGTGCTTCAAATTCCTTTTCTCTCTCATGAATCAAGAACAACCCCATCAAACTGCTGATAAATATTCACACAAACGTCTGTTGAAAACTAGAGGCCAACTATCATTCCAGCTTCTTATGTACCTTTAATATGAAGTCTTTCTTCAGTCAATTCAGAAAACTACCAGAAGAGACTTTTATAAGTAGCCCAGGAGCTATAGTCTGCCTAATCAAGGCTCAATCAGGTCCTCATTAAATACCACTCGTTAAGCTAATTAACCAATTATCTCCTTAATGAATGTCATCAAGCACCAATTGTCAATTGTCATCAAAAAGAAAACAGGCAGAACAGAGAGGCTGAGACTCTCATTACCTCCCTGTCTGTCATGTAAGACAACGTTTGAGCTGGAACTGAACTCGTACTCACTTGGGATCAACATGCTTCTGGTCTGAAGTCTTGGATGGAGGAACTTTAGCAAACGTCCATGTTATCCTCGAGAACGGATGTAGAATCAGACTCAGAGACACTTAAAGAATGACAGACTCCGAAGGGAAAGTGAATATATAAAAAGTCATGTATCCAGAGTTGTAATGGAGGAGTAAAGTCCAGTTGTACTGGTCATGTTGGGCATCATGTTAATGAAGTCATTGTTGAAGATTTCCCCTTTCCCCTACCACTCCCCTTCCTCTGGCCCGGGCCGCACCATCTGAACACCAGAGGGGGGAGTGGGGGGGTGTCCTAAAAATAACCCGAGGGAAACACTTCAGACAGATGAGCGCCTGCCTGAGGATAACAAGTTCACTTTGAATTGACTGTATGAGACGTGGAAGAAGTCATGGACAGGCCCGACGATTCTGGGAGATAAAATCTGTAAAAGCTGGATGTTGTTGACCCTCTCTGGAAGGAAGTGATGGATCCCAGAGTGAGCTGGCTGCCCACTTGGTACAGGAGGGACCACAGATTTCCATGGAGGGCAGGAGGCTGATTTATTTAGAATAAGCCATTCACGAGGTTTGTAGTGAAACTCATACAAAACAATATTCTCCTCGGCCCTGCATGACAGATGATGAAATTACAAAGAAACAGGGGAGGAAATTAAAAAGATTTCCTCCTCTGTTTCATATTGAATACTATACACCGAATCCGATCTCTGACCTTGGTGGCGGGGGCTTTGAGAAAGACAGATATGCGACTGGGGGAATGACTCAACACAAGGTGGATAAAGTCCTTGTGTGCCCTAATAGTCTGTAGTTCTTCAAGGTTTCATCCTGGCTCAGTCCAAGGTATACCATTAGCGTTAATGGCCTTCCATTTAACGCGTAGGTGTTTGATTATGGGATTTTAAATGTGAATAACTCCCTCGGAGGAGAGGAGAAGGAGAGCGGTCTGCATGATTCGCAACATTAATTCACAAGTGGAGGAGGAGAAAGTGGGAGTGTGTAAACAACTGATGGACTTCTTCACAGTCTGGAGAGGAGGAGGAGGAGGAGGAGGAGGAGGAGGAGGAGTACAAAGACAGAGGAAAGAGGTGGAAACTGGTTTTTTCCTCTTTGGTCACATTTCTGAGATGATTTCAGAGGCCTGATGAGTTCGTTTACAGATTAAATAAAGTTTGGAAAACTGGGAAATATAGAATTTACACACTAGAGTCAAAAACCTGTTCATGTATTTTCTACGTTCCACTGCCATTAATCATGTTGAGGTAACATTTTGTGTGTCACCAATCAAATATCCCTAATTCTAACTGATTCATTATAATATCCCATCCCAACAGCTGCAGCAGCTGTCCTGAACAGACCGAGCAGCAGGTTCCCCCTCAATCACTTCTATCGCCTGCTTTATATTTACTCTGATATTTTACAACATCTGTGATTTATGGAAACGTTTGGGACATTTGGGACGCAGATCTGCCCAGCAGGTCCCAGTCTGAAGAGGGACAGGTCTTACAGAGGGAAATGTAAAAAAGGGCTGTTTTTGTAAGTATTTTTATTTACAGTTAATATTTGTCTTTTTGACATTAGAAGTAAGATAGTAAAGCAAAGTGCTCTTTGTAGGAAAAGGTGCAAACACAGTGTCCGTGTCCTCTCTGTGGTTCTACGAGGAGCAGGAGACATTATAAAAGTTTTTGAAAGAACTTTACGGCCATTAAATAACTCTCCACCAAGGACATTTGCTTCCCAACCCGTTTTATTGCACTTTGATTTATTCATGTATTTATTCATTTGCAAGCAGTTAAAGCCTCATCCCAAAGTCACACAGGGGAAAGGCCTTCGGTCTCTGGAGCTGACAAGATGTTGACTGTAGAAATCAGGATTAAAGCAGAGCTCAGGGCCTGACCTCTGGCTCTGCTAACTAAAGACTCGCTGGCTGGATGTGTGTGTTTCTCCCTCCGCTGTGTTTAAAGGTTACACAAGACTGCGTTTCCTTTTCCCAAGCAAGAGCCTCACGGGCGTCAAAGGAGGAAGAATCCAACAATAGTCCCAGCGGATGGGAGTTTCTGTGTGTGTGTGTGTGTGTGTGTGTGTGTGTGTGTGTGTGTGTGTGTGTGAGGCAGCTACAGTACGTCAGGATGCGATGTGTTGTGTTTACTCTCACAAGTGTAGCCTAGCTGCATTTTCACTGCTGCTTGCGTGAGTGCTGTGGGGTGTGTATGTATTTGATTTTACTTTGTGTGCTTGTGAATGTGTGTGTGTGTGTGTGTGTGTGTGTGTGTAGTCTAATCTGAATCCAGCCTGGGAGGCTTCGGGGCTGGTATTTCCGATGCAGCAGGACAGGAAGCGGCCTGCTCTCTTGAACTGGGCCCCTCCCTCTGAACACTGCAGCACACACTCACACAAGACGTATCACTTCATCTGTGTGTGTTTATCTGACAGACAGACAGACAGACAGACAGACAGGGTAAACGTGCCTTTCTCTGTATATCTACTGTACATACAGTACAGCATGGGCCTGAAAATCCAATATTTAACCATCAAAACTAGTAATAACGATTAGTCAAATAATGAACAACGATTTTGATAATCAATTAATCATTTCAGTCATGTATCAAACTAAAAGGACTAATGTTCTCTGGTTCCAGCTTCTCACATGTGAGGATTTGCTGCGTTTCTGTGTTTTAGATGGAGCTTTGGGACAACTTGCAGATGTCACCTTGGACTCCGAGAAACTGAATAAACCAAACAACAAATTGATGAATTAAAAAAAATAACCAAGAGTTAAATGACACATGTAGCCCTCATCAAAACATTCATGAGGGGAAACACAACCTGCATGCTCAACCAGCAATAAACAATTTAACAAATCAAATGTCAACACGTTGACAAACAAGAAGCTAAGCTATGCTAGCAGCTCTGTGAGGCTGTGAGGCGCAGCAGCGCTAGAGCTAAATGCTATCAGCATGCTAACATGCTCACAATGACAATGCCAACATGCGGATGATTAGTAGATGTGTTTACTATCTTAGTTCAGTGTGTTGTTGACATATTTGAGTCTCAGACTGACCGACCGTCAGACACATCCCTACACTATCAACACAGTTCACCAACCAGCTAAATCCTCAAAGAACAGAATCTCTAGAACCTGAAGAAATAGTGACTGTTAAGACTTTTTTTTGTACAGAATATCTCCATAACACTCGGACAGAACAGTTAGCTAGGGACGGAAATATTACTGGAATATTTTACTCAAGGAAAAGTATTTAAAAGTAGTTAAAAGTACATAAGCAGAGGTTATTTCCTTAAAGTTGGCTTGTGTGCTTATTTGTACTTTTGCCCTTTGTTTGGAACCTGCCAGATTCATTATAAAAGGGGAGACATACCGATGTCATAATCTGTAAAAAGATTGTAATTTAAACATTTCAAACACGCTCTTGTGGTCGTAATGATAATGGAGGAAGGAGTGTGATGCTATAAAACTGCAGCACCTCTTAGGGACGAGGGCGAGGTGGGTGGTTCGTGTCCGTCAAAGTTCGCGTCCCAGTCAAAGTTGGTTTTTTAAACTAATACCACATTCTTTCCATAACCTTAAACAAGTAGCATTTGTTGCCCAAACTTCACCAAACATTAAACACGGCATGGCAGATCAGAAGACGGCCAACAGTCGTTCTTGGAGCTGTCATGACGGTTATTTAGGGAAAGACACTGACAAACGGTCTATTTCTATTTGTTTAGGCTTGAGGACTCGTAAAGGGGACACACAGTAGGTGTGGACTGACAACAAGAGGGGTATCTGTGAAAACATTTTGTTTTAGCGATCCAACTCATGAGTCTATTTCAGTAGACGAGTGTCAGCACCAGCTTTCTTTAAAACGATGTGGTGAAAATAGTGTTTTTGTCTCTTAAGCTGGCTCTTTCAGGGAAGCAAGCCGGTGTAAATATATAAATCTCCGCTCTCTTAGTCATGAATTCTGTGGCTGTCAGAGTGACACACATCTGCGTTACGGTTTTGAATCAGAATTATGGTATTTTCTTCCCATAAACAAGTATATATGACTTAATTTACACATCATAGCAAATCCCCTTCTGTCTCTCTGTGTAATTCAAGTAACAGCATGAATGTTACAGCCATCATTCCTGCAGCCACAGCCTCCTGACAGGAGTGAATGTCTCGATTAAATGCTTAAATCCTGGTTTCCTCCTTGTGGAAGTCAACATTCATTGCGGCAGATCCTGACTCGAGCAGCCTCCCATGGTCTTCACAATCAATTCATTGGGAATTTGATTAGAGCTGCTCTTTGTTAGCACTTAGGAATGATCTGAGAGTGTGAAGTAATGGGCCGTCCACACACAGTTCATTAGGAACGTGTCTTCATGAGGAGGACACCTCCTAAAACCAATGGTTGGATGCTCTGGCAGCAAACACAGCAAACGTTTTGGCCCCTCATTTGCTTGCCAGTATGTTTCTGTCATATTCAAAATGTTTGTTTTTGCCAGATGATCATTATCTGATTCAGGAGTCTGTGGATTTTGGGGGAATAAGATGTCTCATTTTTTATCCTTGCAGTTTAATTTTAGCAGTTTGTCACTGCAAGAAAATGGTTTCTGATATCTTTGAATGATCCTTAAGAAAATATTACAAACAGTGGCAAGTCTTCCTGTGATATGAAGTCCAAACTTCCTTCTACTCTCTACAGCTGTAAAACAAAATAGCAGGCCTGGAGTTCAGATACTCCAGTTTTTATGTAAAGGGGGAGTGATCCAATGAGGAGCCTTGAATTTAATAACAGGAAAGCCTTAAGCACAGAGACAGAAGCTGTTTTAAGGTAGAAACGTTGCATCTGTGAAGAGTCAGCGAAGAAGAGCAAAGGGATTTTCTTGCTGGTGTCAGTAAACTTTATAATGGAGTTAAGGGTCGGGCCATAAGAGCGAATTCATTGTAAATGGAGGGGTTATGTACTCCTCTCCATCTTCACCATTTTGTTAAGAGTCCAGGCTGCTGTCACAGCATCCCGTCTCTTTGTTTCTTGCTTGTGAGCGAAGCACCACAGACATCATATCATCATTATTTTCTTTTTGTAAATAGAAAACATTTTAAGAAAGAGCTATGAATCACTTCAGGTTGCCCCAAGAGCAATCGCAAGCACATCTCAAATCCCAGCTGACTGATGTCTTGATGACTCTCAGTGCTGTGAAAAGGTTGTCGGCTGAGCGGCTTTCATCCACCGTCATCAAATAAATCAGCAGCTGAGGAAAGTCTGGTATGCACAAGAGTGAACGCTGTTTTCCTCAGGGGTGGGCGTGCATAATCCAGGTGGCAGACATCAGGATATACTGGGCTTCAACAGGTTCACCTGGTGTTGTTCTCCGCTTGTTGGAGAAACAACCAAACCAACCAGAGAAGTTTGTAGGCAGGATTAAAAGAAATGACAGGGGATATCTTCTGTCAACAGTACAGTTAGCAGAGATGATTACTGTAATACATATCAAACTGAAAAATAAAGTTTGACTTGACTATTAACTGGTTTTCTTAACTGATGGATGAGAGTTGTTTGTTCAGCTCCCGTGTTGCTATAACAAGCAGAAATGGCTGTTTGGGGATTTACTTGATGGATTGCTTTCTTCTTGCCATCTTGTTATCTTCTTCTAGAGTTCATCCTCATTTCCATGCTAAAGCCCAAACATTACCATACTGTCAGCCATGTTTTTGTTTTTGATGAATAGCCAGCAGCAGAGGAAGGTATTAAGAGTGGGCAGACGTGAATGTCGGCACCTGTTTGTAAGTGAAGCTGGGACTGAAAGCACCGAGAACGCTCAGGAGACGTCCTCAGATCATTTAAGTTTGTGAAAATGATTGTATAATGCTTTTAGCTTGGGAGCCCACATATGGGTGTAATATTCAGGTGTGCACATACTGTTGGTCATTGTGTAGTCGTAGACAGTAAATATAAAGACTGGGGAATGAGCTGTGTACAAAGCAATTCATTAAAGTATGATTACGTAATATATGAAAAAATAAATGTATAAAAATATTACATTTTATATTCATTTTTTAAAGTTATTATTTATCTCTTTTTCTGATCATTCATAAACTCAGGATATTAGGCTAATGGTATAATAAAAGAGAAAGATGAGGGACAATCATAACACCAAAGACTAATATGAAGAATAATGTAGATGCATAATTAAAATAGAAATATTGAAATAAATAAAACTGAATAAATTCATGGATACAAAAAACAAAAAGAAACTGAACAGGCAGATGAAATAAAATAAAGAAATAAACGATGTCTGCACGGCCTCGCAGCTTCTCACGCGCAGTCCGACTGACGTCTTATCCCGCTGAGTCACTGGGGCGCCCCTCAGCTGACCCCTCCAGCTGTACTTGTTGACACACACTATAAATATAGTGTTCTCTGTTGTTTTGTTCTGGGCAGTGGATGGAAACCCGGGGACACTGCCAAGGGTCAGCAGAGCCCCTGGCACCACGTTCAGAGATGTCATTACCAGGCTTTCAGCACAATCATTGTTCCAAAATTCCTCTAAACACCGAGTGTGACAGTTGGCCTGGACTGCCGCAATGTTTGACATCCTCCGCTGACAAAAGTCCAAGTGTGGACGCTGGTCAGGGACAGAAGCTAGACCTGGAGCCACTGTGGCTCATCTATATTCTCAGAAACCGAACACGAGCTAATTTAAGTTTGTTGTTTATTAAGATTTTTATATTCAGCATTGATTATAATTGATTATTTATTGTAGCAGATGAAGAAAAATCAATCTATTAACCACTCTCACTCTCACTCACTCAAAAGGGGATCGTTGTGGAAGATGTGTTGTGTTTTCTCCTCATTAAGTGTCTATATACTACTTGCACTTCTACACTTCACATGCAAAATAAGAAATAAACTTTCTGCTCACATTTATTTTGTAATGTTTAAATAACTGACAGGTTCAACTAGTAATCAATAACGTCTGCATTCCAATAACAATAAGGTGTTCCAGTTCCAGGGCACATGGCTTAATGGGACACTTAATGTCATAATTTAAACCTGTACAATCATGATTGTTATTGGTCACAGCTGTGATACCATCAATATCACTGACCAGGCCTGTGCTGTTATCAGTGTTATCAGTTCCACCTGTGCTATCATTGATTTGATGTTATTAGTCCACCTGTTCTATCATCAGTGTAACACCTGTGTGAACATTAAAGGGGCTCTCAGTTTCAGCAGCACAGCTGTCTTCTGTGGCTCTGGAGGGAGCTTCTGATTTGCATCCCGTCAGTATCATATACGACTATAGATCGAGTCTGTTGCCTTTGAGTGCATCGGTGCCCTATAAATAAACTGCAGTTTGTTGTTCAGTTCAGACACGTGAACTGAAACTTGTGTCCGGTGCCAAAGGTCACACTGGTCACTGAGTGTTTCCGTCAGGAAATCCCACTCCAACACCAGCTTCAGCATCTCCGCTGGCCAGCCTGGCCTTCAACTGGGACACCATGTCCAACAACAAACCTGACCTGGCCACAGCCTCGTCCAACAGGGGTCACGTCACGGGCAACTTTGATATCCTAGGTTCTGATTTCATCTGCAGTATGTAGCGCTGTAGCTACACCTCTGAACACACTGACGTCTGTAGTCCTTGTTCCTCTAGTAGTGTCTGACTTGGCTGATCTGGTTTAGGCGTCACCCCCTTCTCCAGTCTAGGGAGTTAAACTCTCTGCTCTGCCCCTCTTTATGTGAGCCACCTTAAGGGATTCCTGACACCTTTTAAGCGACACATGTTGAGTGACGAGTGCAGTCGATGCCCACTGTGAGCCACCGAGACGCCCCTGAATACAGCAGGTTTTTATAAACCACAGTGTCAACAAAAAACACAAAGCTATGAAAAATGAAGGGAGTTAAGGGAAAGACATTAAACTGGCAGGAGACAAAATTGAAAAAATGATGCCATTGTCTTCTGGAAGTGGCTGCCATCAGCCAGTGTGGGAAGTTACTCTCAGTGGTACCAACTCATTTGCAAACATACACTGCAAAAGGTGACGCTGAAAAGGTCCACTTTACCCCTAAAGATCTGATCTGAAATGTGTGTGTGTGTGTGTGTGTGTGAATTCCTTTCTCTCAACCATCATTGCCTTCTCAATGAGGCTTCTCGTGTCCTCAGTCCTCTCCGGTTGAGAACATTTAGTGCTGCATTGTGGTCAAACAGCAGTCATGGCAGACAGAGGAGGTGTAGACACACACACACACACACACACACACCTTACTTACAGAGAGGCAGGAGGATTACGAAAGATAAAAGGATAAAAGGATTATTTTAATTATATAGTTAACCTTTATTTAAGCAAAGAAAGACAATTAAGAGCAAACACGGTGGGAGGAGGACCAGGATTGAAGGACAAGCTGTTTACAAAGGACAACAAACCCTTTTTGACTGAGTTCAATGAAAAATCTTTGTCTGTAGAGCTACAATACTAAATTGTTGTTTATTTATTTTTATTTAATTCAACTTTATTGGAGGGAACCATGTACAATATTGAACATACATGTTGCCATTTGGTGTATTGTAATATAGTTAGCTTAGAGCTAACTTTCATCAGCAAACAGGACACAACACGTACACAACATCAGGCTGCATCACACTCACTATGTTACAGAGCTGGATGGTTTTTAGCCAAAATGTGGAGCAGGTGATCATACTCAGAAGAGTGAGATGAGAAGAGAAATATCATTCACATGTCTGTCTGTGTGTACGTACGGAGCTGTGGCTGGGAGGCGATTAGCTTAGCTTAGCATAACGACTGCAGGCAGGGGAAAGCAGTTACCACGGTTCAACAGAGTCTACAGCCATGCATATTTAACATGCTGAGGATTTAGAAGAAGCTGTTAGTTTCATTGTAATGAACTGGAAGTAATACAGGGAAACATGGTGGACGTCTGCCCACTATTCTAAAATCCGTCTCTGTTGATCCGATCACAAGTTTACAGCTTGAAATACAGATGTGAATCGTTTCTGAGTATAACCTAGACATTACTGATTGCATTGATTTGCTAAAATGTGGAATATTGAATGTAAAAATGTGTTTTATATCAACTTTCTATGATAAGCCAAGTTAGCACTTACTTACTCTGGTTATTAACAGCGTTTCCACAGAGAGGAAAACCCCATCATCATTACATCAGCAGAGCCAAGATGGCTGACCCCTGGGATGTCCTCGCTCTCCACAGAGTGTGTTAGTCACATGCACATCTGCAAACATAAACTACACACCATTGCGCTGTGTGGGTGTGAGCCTGTGTTTGTGAGTGTGTGTCATACCAACGCTCATTTCTCAAGGAAGTCATTATCTGAAAAGAAAATTACCGTCAAATTGACGGTAAAAGCCTGTCTGGGTGTCTCATTTCCATTTAAGGTAGCGGGATGCGTCCTTTGAAATGTGATGAGAGAATAACATCAAATACAAAAATATCTTGAAACAACACCGCGAGTAAACACAGAGGCAGAGCACCAGGACACCTGACTCTTTGAGGGGCTTCAATAGGGGGACCTCCTCCATGAGGGCTCATGGAGAGTGGCACCGACCAGAAGGGCAGTTTGGGTCGCTCAAGTCGCCCCCCCGTGTTGTGACATAAAGGCAAAACATGAAACACGCAAGCGTCAAGGAACTGAAATCCTGGTTAAATAAAGGTTTGTAAAACATGCACTTTGGTAGCTGGGGATTCACTTCCACTGAGTTTATTTTGCTGCGTGAAATATATATTTATTATATACATTTTTACTCCACTGGTACTTACACACTGGTAGTTGTATAATATGTCCTGAGGGAGTAGAGTTGGACAAAATGACTGAACAGAAAGAAACTTTTAAACAACCAGTTAGGGAGAGTCGAATAAAACATGCTATTAAGGACATCTTGACCTCGATTTTGATCACTTCTTTTTATCGGTGTCTTGCAGACTGATCCACTAAACAACATTAAACTAACATTAAATGTGGCGTAGAGCCAAAACAGTGAGCTAAAAGACGATAACATGCTCCGTAGACTGAGGGGAACTGCTGAGTAATAATTCTCTCTGCATCTGTTGTTGTTAATATAAAAATATTGATTCGTGCAGCTTTACATTGTCCTGTGTGTTGCAGTGTTGCTATGTTGTGACCTCCCGCTTGATTACATGTGTGATAGATGTGTTATTATCTTTCAGGGACTTAAAAAGGTGTTTTGTTCATATGTTGCTGCCCTCCCACTGATCGGAGGGACCTTGTAAAACAATGTTTGTGCGATTAAAAAAGAAACACATTCTTTATATTCTTAGATTATTTTAACGGCAGCATCCTCACCTCTGAGTCATCGTAGCGTGACTGCAGGAAGTCCCCGCCCGGCATGCTGCAGTCCACAGGACGATACAGCCTTTTACAGACCGCTCTGTCCTCTTCGCCTGCTCAGGAAATCCCTCTGTGATTAACCGACCCTTCCTGTCTGCCTGCCTATCACACTGTCCGACTGTCTGCTCGCCTGCCTGAACCGTCCCTCTGATTACCTGTCTGTCCGTCTCCCTGCTTTCCTGCTTTAAAGGAGCAGTAAGTAAGATTTTTACTGCCGCCTTGCAGCACAAACCCCCATCTGCAGAGGGTTGATAGGGTTTGCAGATCAATACTAGTGACTAAACAACTACTTCTTCAACTGCTGAGATTTCTGGCAGCAAAAACTCACTCTGTATTGGAAGAAACACTCCCTGTCTAGACACTGAATGACTTGAAGTCTTAAACAGAATGAGGCATAAATACGATTGTTTTCTGAGGGGTGTTAACTTGTTTTTGTATAATAATGTACAATTGTTTTATATAGCACTGGGTGGATATTTTATAGTGCGTTTTTTTTGACATATTTAAATATTTCATTAAACAGAAGACATAAAATAAAATGATGATAATTCAAAAAATATTTTATTTTTGGTGTTTGTTGTGTTTTTTTTTGTATTTCAAACAATCTGACTTGGGTCCACGTCTCAAGCCTCCCCCCTACAGCTCTGTCTCAGCCATTCATTTCTGTGCTGACCGAGTTACCTCACAGTTTGGCCTCTGGCTGCCTGAACTGCTGATCTGATCAGCGGTAACTTCGAGGTAACATGGGTTGATGATGCAGCTACAAACATGGCAGAGAATGATCAGAAACCTGGATGTAGTGTTTACATGCCACAGTATCCTGGTTTCTATAGAGAAATGTGTTGATATGCGCAGCACATAAACCTCATACTCCAACAACCTGATCATAGCCAGGATACTTGACACAGAAGTATGTGCTAATCCGGGGAGCAAATTGCTGCTTTTCTGAAGAGCGTCAATGCTGAAAAATAAGACAGTAGAGTATTCTGGAGTGCTGACGAGCAGCAGGAGGACGTTGGTGTTTGAGCTTTCATAAACATATGTGTGCTGTCCTTAAAGGCTTCAGTATGTCTGAAACAAACCACATGTCTGCTCCGAGTGTTCGCACTCGAAGGCTGGGAGAAAAGCCTCAAAGCCTCGCTGATCTTTCTTCAGGAACTCTGTCCTTTGAGCAATGAACCGTTTAAATGAAGATAACCGCGCACACTTTCAGACGGTCTCTGAACCGAAGGCATCCGCGGCGTTGCACTCACATGTTCCTACAGAAAGTGGCAAACCCCGCCTACTTCCACACCTCCACACGCCCGACCAGTTGCTGTGTGAAGTGGGTATGATTGTTCAGTGCTCGGTGTTGGAAAGTTATGAAAGACGTCGGCCGCCCAATCCTGACATCAGAATAGGCGTGGAGAAGCAAACTGGCAGCTTCAGCATGCTTGGGACATTTTGAATCCTGAAATGTTTTAGTTTTAAAAATAAAAAGTCAATCAATCGAGGTTTAGCCTTTCTGGGGTCAAGGCCACGTTCATGTTATTAGATTTACTGTTAATACAGAGAGACAATAAGACGTGAAGACTTCTTTTCTAATATCTCCAAACTTAGTACATTAAAAAGTTAATATTCTTTGGCTCCTAGAGATCTTTCAGGCAGAAGTTGATTATAAAATATCTAATATGAAAGAATCATTTATGCTTCACACATACAATATGGATGATCCAACAAATGACTTGTGAGATTTTCCAAGCGGTTGCAACAAGATGTCTTCCTGCTATTCTGACTGAAAGGACAGCACGAACGTCTCACACGCAGACCAATATTTCTGCAGCGGTGCCTCCTTCTTTTCTTTCCTCTCACTATCTTACTTTGAAAACTTCATTCTACTTCACATTCAACTCCCAACTTCCAATTACTCTGGTGGGGCCGACTTCTCCGGCGCTGCCCCCCCCGGGGCCTATAAACCTTTGATGGAAACAATGACTGATAACTCAGGAACAAGAAAAAATTAGGCCGCTTCGTTATTGGTGATTCATAATCCACTTCTGAGGTGTTAATGGGGAGCCATATTTAAGCTGCCAATGTTTAATATACACTTTCTGCAGTTGCACTAAATCTCCTGCAGTTTTTTAGGTGTGTGTGTGTGTGTGTGTGTAGTGGGGGGGTGTTAATGGAAGGAGTGGAGGGGCAGGTCAGACTTGGCCGTCTGCCCAGGACGAGACTTTGCTTTCGGGTTTTCGTAGCATTTTGAAGTGACCTGGATATACAGCGCGTGGATAACTCTTAATCTCTTTTTTCATCTCTCTGCGTTAGAGTTTTATTTTTCTGTTTTTCAATCTTTCGCCTTTACTCAGCGTCACTATCTGTCTGCGTCTCATTCGTCTCTCTCTCTTTCTCTCGTTCGCTCGACTGTTAAAGGAAAACTCCACCAAAATCTCTGAACATCAAACACTCATCGACTGTAGACTAGAAAGGGGGCTCTCAAACATTTGGAGCTTTTTAACAGCAAAAATAAAAAGTAACAAAAGATCCACAGAAACGTAATAATAATTCACGTCTCTGTCCGTCCCTGTGCTTTGGTTGGTGTTAGCAACTGCTGCCTGCAATTACAGCTAAACACACTTCGTTTGTTTGGTAGGGGTGGGACTCAGTTAATGCTACCAATACTGTTTTAAGTATCAATACGGCGTCAGTGGGACCAGTTAAAAACAAAACAAACAAGGTCGTGTTTTCATCTTGGAACAAGAGTGTGTAACCCTGTCACCAAACAAGAGCGTCCATTTGCGGGATTAGGAATTTGTTTTATTGTTTTAATACCTGTGCCTGGCAGCTATAGCATGGTTAAGGTTTGGGAAAGATTTTGGTCATGAGAGCTGAATCAGGGTTATGGTGTAGTTAAAGGAAATTTGACATTTTGGTGAATAAACTAAGAAACAGTTTGGCGAGTAACCTGCGAGCCACAGACGCAAACTCGGCTGACCGCATCAAGCTGTGTATTTAACCATATTTTGGCAAGAATATGAGTGTTTGTCATATAATGAGCAATCAAGCAAACAGTGGAGAGCCTGCCGGTGTGATTTGAGGCGTTTCATACGGACATTTTGATAACTTTGTTTCCCCGTGAAGCTGGTTTGGAGTCCATTGAAAGTGCTGAGAAAGCCTGCTGCCTGACTAATGCTGCCGTTCTCTGTGAAGGAACTAGACTTTGAACATTTTAGAGCCACCTTTCAGAGGTGAGTGTTTGATATTTAAAACTGTTTTCCTTTAGCACCAGGTTCAGTCAGGTTCTCAAACTGATGGTTGTTCTGAGGACATGCAATACAATGCTTGTATAATCCAAGTTACTCTCTCACCACGTACTGTACTGTGAAGCGTCTTCTTGTGCTGTAGTCGATCTCTATGAATCACAGAGAACATAATGAGGCACAGTGAGACTGATGAGACCAGGCGAACCAGGCTCCAGCTTGGAGGAACAGTAAAAGTACAGTCTTTTTTTATCTTAATTGCCACGGTGAGTCAGTACTTTGGGGCTGTAATCCCTCTGACATTTGCCTTTAATGCCAGACTTAATAATATGGACCCTCGCACGCAGCTAATGGATCAATGCAGTTTGCAAACATCAGACCTTTAAAAAGTTCAAAACTCTTAAAGGGATGTGATAATACCTGGAAAAATAAACATCATTTAATGATGGAATATCATCTGATTTACAATCCCGTCTTCTTTTCTTCTGCCTGAGACACAATGATCAATATTTGTGAACGTGGACAGCTTTCTCACACAGAACTAGACACGTATTTGCACTGCTAACAGCTTGAAAGGACACTTGCATTTGGACTTAACGTGCACTTTATGTACTACTGCTAAAAAGTCCACTCGGTTTCCATTGCAGCCAACATCTGACCCAGGACCTGAGGCAGGCTTAAACCAGAGTGTTGGACTCTTTGAGGTTTGCTCATACAAGTGATCCACGTCGGATTCACCAAACTCTCTTAACTGCACGAGCTTGCTGATAATCACTTATTTCAGCCTCATGCAAGCCACCTGTTCATGAGGAGGTGTGTGTTCATGACAAGTGACGCCCCGTCAGTTGTCATATAAGGCTACAATTTCCGTGGGAAGGTGTCATTCACAAAAATGTCACCAAAGAGACCCAAAAACACTCAAACAAAAATGAAAATATATCAGTTAGCAGAGTCAGTAGCCGCATTGGAGGAGCACTTTGCTGTTTGGAGTATTTTCAAAGACATTAGCAAGAGAATATTATAGCCAACACTGTCAGGTGATATAACAGAGGATGATACTGGAGACCTGCATAAAGACGGCGATGCCCATAAAAATAAGAAATGAAAATCTAATAAAATGTTGTGAGATTCAGCAGCTCGTCTTCTCCTCCTCTTTTATTCACGCTGCACCACTTTGCACCTTTAATGCTGCATTACCATCATCCCTGTCGTGTGTGTGTGTGTGTGTGTGTGTGTGTCTGCAGGTATAGCTTGTTAAAGATAACAATGTGCAGACATGCTCATCGGCACATTGTGCACACAAAAAGTCGAAAGTCTTTTATTACCACACAGACGAAAGGTTCACTTACTGCAGACTGACAGACCAACCTTGTTGACAACTTCAGCAGCAGCAGAGATGTTTGGAGGACAGGTGTGATTTTCTTGCTTTTAACTGTCACCAGTTTTGTGTGATTTGGCTTTAAAATACCAAAAAGCCAAAGTGTGCCATTTATTGTCAATAGAGACGCCTCATGAAGTGTGTTAGTTTAGAGAAGCTTTGTCCTTTTCTTTTACCTCACCAACTAACTATGAACCAATCCAGGTCTAAAAACTTCTGAAGAAATCTGTCCAAGAGATCCTATAGAACCTTTTACATGTTGGAAATATAGCCATCAAATGCCATTAAAATAATGACTGTAATTCAAAACTATTCAGCGAAATTTAGTCCAGTTTCCGCAGACAGCTAGACAATTAGCTGCTAGCAGCTGCTCAACAACAAAGTCACCAGCCTCTGCTACATGAAGTCTATTTCACTTTTATGAATCTCCATTAAGTCCTCGAGTTTTGATCGCTTGCTGACGAAGGAACGAGCAGGGACAGTTTCAGACCGAGCGATGTGAGAACGCAACTCCAGCCTGCATCTCGCTTATAACAAGCAAGAAGAAGTAACACGTTACATTTACTCTCCTTACTTAAAGTCACTTTGACTATTTTTAAAAACAGGATGTTCAATGGTGAAACAGTTAGTGAACAGGACGACGTCATTATGGGGTATTGTTAGCATCATTGTACCTCGGCATAGTAAAAAAAACGTTGCAACTGTGCAGCGAGCACGCTAAGTGACCCAAATCAAAACACAGCCATGTTGCATGACCAACAGGTGCATGCTGGGTCTGGCTAACATGCTAAATGCTAACATGCTCATCCTCCAGCAGTGAATTCTGCATTCACTTTGGAACTGCGGCCTTGAGTGAGGCCTTTCTGCAGTTTGAGGAGCGCAGTGGGACACAGAGGCTGAGCGGACTGGTTACAGTGGGACACAGAGGCTGAGCGGACTGGTTACAGTGGGACACAATGGGACACAGAGGCTGAGTGGACTGGTTACAGTGGAACAGAGAGGCAGAGTGGACTGGTTACAGTGGGACAGAGAGGCTGAGCAGACTGGTTACAGTGGGACAGAGAGGCTGAGCAGACTGGTTACAGTGGGACACAGAGGCTGAGTGGACTGGTTACAGTGGGACAGAGAGGCTGAGCGGACTGGTTACAGTGGGACAGAGAGGCTGAGCGGACTGGTTACAGTGGGACACAATGGGACACAGAGGCTGAGTGGACTGGTTACAGTGGGACAGAGAGGCTGAGTGGACTGGTTACAGTGGGACACAGAGGCTGAGTGGACTGGTTACAGTGGAACAGAGAGGCAGAGTGGACTGGTTACAGTGGGACAGAGAGGCTGAGTGGACTGGTTACAGTGGGACAGAGAGGCTGAGCAGACTGGTTACAGTGGGACAGAGAGGCTGAGCAGACTGGTTACAGTGGGACACAGAGGCTGAGTGGACTGGTTACAGTGGAACAGAGAGGCAGAGTGGACTGGTTACAGTGGGACAGAGAGGCTGAGCGGACTGGTTACAGTGGGACACAGAGGCTGAGCAGACTGGTTACAGTGGGACACAGAGGCTGAGCGGACTGGTTACAGTGGGACAGAGAAGCTGAGTGGACTGGTTACAGTGGGACACAGAGGCTGAGCAGACTGGTTACAGTGGGACAGAGAGGCTGAGCGGACTGGTTACAGTGGGACACAGAGGCTGAGCGGACTGGTTACAGTGGGACACAGAGGCTGAGTGGACTGGTTACAGTGGGACACAGAGGCTGAGCGGACTGGTTACAGTGGGACACAGTGGGACACAGAGGCTGAGTAGACTGGTTACAGTGGGACACAGTGGGACACAGAGGCTGAGTGGACTGGTTACAGTGGGACAGAGAGGCTGAGTGGACTGGTTACAGTGGGACAGAGAGGCTGAGCAGACTGGTTACAGTGGGACACAGAGGCTGAGTGGACTGGTTACAGTGGAACAGAGAGGCAGAGTGGACTGGTTACAGTGGGACAGAGAGGCTGAGCGGACTGGTTACAGTGGGACACAGAGGCTGAGTGGACTGGTTACAGTGGGACAGAGAGGCTGAGTGGACTGGTTACAGTGGGACAGAGAGGCAGAGCGGACTGGTTACAGTGGGACACAGAGGCTGAGTGGACTGGTTACAGTGGGACAGAGAGGCTGAGTGGACTGGTTACAGTGGAACAGAGAGGCAGAGCGGACTGGTTACAGTGGGACAGAGAGGCTGAGCGGACTGGTTACAGTGGGACACAGAGGCTGAGTGGACTGGTTACAGTGGGACAGAGAGGCAGAGTGGACTGGTTACAGTGGGACAGAGAGGCTGAGCGGACTGGTTACAGTGGGACACAGAGGCTGAGTGGACTGGTTACAGTGGGACAGAGAGGCTGAGTGGACTGGTTACAGTGGGACAGAGAGGCAGAGCGGACTGGTTACAGTGGGACACAGAGGCTGAGTGGACTGGTTACAGTGGGACAGAGAGGCTGAGTGGACTGGTTACAGTGGAACAGAGAGGCAGAGTGGACTGGTTACAGTGGGACAGAGGCTGAGTGGACTGGTTACAGTGGGACACAGAGGCTGAGTGGACTGGTTACAGTGGGACAGAGAGGCTGAGTGGACTGGTTACAGTGGGACAGAGAGGCTGAGTGGACTGGTTACAGTGGGACACAGAGGCTGAGCGGACTGGTTACAGTGGAACAGAGAGGCAGAGCGGACTGGTTACAGTGGGACAGAGAGGCTGAGCGGACTGGTTACAGTGGGACACAGAGGCTGAGTGGACTGGTTACAGTGGGACAGAGAGGCAGAGTGGACTGGTTACAGTGGGACAGAGAGGCTGAGCGGACTGGTTACAGTGGGACACAGAGGCTGAGTGGACTGGTTACAGTGGGACAGAGAGGCTGAGTGGACTGGTTACAGTGGGACAGAGAGGCAGAGCGGACTGGTTACAGTGGGACACAGAGGCTGAGTGGACTGGTTACAGTGGGACAGAGAGGCTGAGTGGACTGGTTACAGTGGAACAGAGAGGCAGAGTGGACTGGTTACAGTGGGACAGAGGCTGAGTGGACTGGTTACAGTGGGACACAGAGGCTGAGTGGACTGGTTACAGTGGGACAGAGAGGCTGAGTGGACTGGTTACAGTGGGACAGAGAGGCTGAGTGGACTGGTTACAGTGGGACACAGAGGCTGAGCGGACTGGTTACAGTGGGACAGAGAGGCTGAGCAGACTGGTTACAGTGGGACAGAGGCACAAGGAAATCAGTATCTTATTTTAAAAAACCTATTTCTTAAAAAAGAAAAGTTAACCACTAACATCTTCATGAGGTTTATTTAATTGCCCCATTGGTTTCACTCTGATGCTGTAAATCTGCGGTAGGCCGACATGACGAACCACAGGTCCATTAGTGGAGCTCAGTTCAGCCAGAAGGCAGCAGACATAAACACTGGTGAGTAATCAGTAAACTCTCTCTGTTGTGTTGGGTTTTTTGTCCTCTTTCACTCTCCTGTCGATGACACAGCATAGAAAAATCATGATTTCATTACCTACATCCACTGTGGAGGTCAGAAACTATATTTAAATATATCACAATCATACATCAGGATGATTGATCAGGCATCAAGGGTAACGTTTTCTAATAATTAGTGATGCCCTTAAATGACTAAATTATAGCTGAAATGACTTGAGTCACCCACTCATGTAAAATGTTATTGCAGAAGCAGAAAGTTTCAGGTTGTTGAGGCTCCGGTCAGCTGTAAACAAGTGTGTTTTAAAGTTGAGGCCACAGAAGTTTTCCCTCAAAATAATTATTAAAGCAAGTTTGTGTCCACCTGCTGTATGTAAGTCCAGTCCGTTATTCACGACTCCTGAGGGAAACACCTCCATCACCAGCTAGTCTCTAACGGTGTCTGTCTGCAACACAGTCTGCACAGTGATGTTTTTAAGAGTTTTTAGTTGAAAACAGCTGCCTGCTGCTGCTGGAAACAGGTTATTGAGAAAATTCAAAATTTCAATCTCCCCTTCTGACTCATGTGGACTCGCAAGATTAAAAATCGATGAGGGGGTCCGCACCTTCACCTGGCTTTTCCCCTTCATAAAGTCTCCCTCATAAAATGAGCCATTTCCCCAAACATTTTGTATACAGTTCACATCCTGCTATCACTGGAGACCAGAGCCAGGAGCCCGATTCTGACAACAACCTGCCTCCTTGTATTAGGACGGTTCGGAAAGAAGGCTTTGACGAAAAGGTCAGGCCACCTTTTGCTATTGAAAATCATTGGCGGCAAAAGATCATGACATTAAAGGTATGAGCAGAGAGGCCATAAGAGAGCGGCAGCGAGGAAGAACAGATGAGGCCGCGGTGGCAAAGATAGACGGACGGAGGGATGGGAATAGAAAGAACAAGAGAGTGAGAGAGAGAGAAAAAGAGGACAATGAGGAAGACAGGCAGGGCAGGTGATAGACAGAATACTACAGCCAGTGTTGGAAGAAGGATTCAGATCTTTTACTAAGTAAAAACTGTGTAAAAATACTCAATTACAAGTAAAAGTCAAAATTCTGAGAAAAACAGTGAGGTATTAGCAACGTGTACTTAAGCATCACAAGTAAAATTACTCATAACAAAGATTATCTTTTATCCTTTCCAGCAAACGACTGATACATCTGTCGTGCTGCTTGATGTGCTGCAGCTGAGCAGCTAATCCGCTATCTCGCCTGCTAACAGATGTTAGCAGTGCACCTCCGCCCGGCGAATGTGGCTCGTTCAGCCAGCTGAGGTGCAGGACAAGCCGTGTTTTTGTAAGTTAGATAAGAAGGAGAGTTCAGCAGGAAATCTAATGTGGCCGTTGTTCAGAGTCTGTGGCTCTTATGTTGTGTAGCAGGCAGCTGATTGGCTCAGTGTGACCGTCTGCTCGGCCTGTGATACAACACTGATGCTGCGAAGGTCCTTTTGGTTTCAAATATTTTCTCAATTTGATTTACAGAGCAGATAATAAATGGAAGTTCTTATTTATTTGTAAATAATTAGGTCTTCACATACAGTGTTACTGTCCAGTGAAGCAGTTTATATAATACACCAGAGGACCCAAAGCCAGTGGAACAGCAGTGTTTTAGGGTGCACTTTTCCTTTAAGTTTTGTAAAAACAAAGTAAAAAGTTGAGCCTCTACAACAACTACAACATCTGTTTTAATGCAGCAGCCAGCAGTGTTTACTGTCCTACTTCACGTGTTAAAAAAAACAGGTTTGAAAGCACAAACTGTTGAGCAGCATTTTGCCGTAAAATCAATTGTCATCCCACAGTGAAATGAGGCCAACGTGCTGAAGGCGGAAGAATTAGACATACTGTATGTAGGCTAACACTGCGCTAACAGAGACTGACTGGAACCAAATGATTATAGCAGCAGACAAACCCTGCAGAGCAAAGAGTGAAGAAGCCATGCACCTAGATCTGCCCTACAGTGTGTGAGTGTGTGAGTGTGTAAAAGTGAGTTGCTTTCAGCACAAACCTGATAAAGGCTCTCAGATGTGGTCTTAGACCTAGTTTTGTGTGTAGAATTTGTGCAGTATCTGTGTCAGTGCAGTGCGTATGGTCCTATGGAATAAAAGAAATATATCCTCCAACTCTACAGAAATGGAGGAAGTGGGTCACTGAACATCACATTTGTTGCTTATTTTGACAGTAAGACGCAGTGAAGTTCAACTCCACTGCAGGAAATCTCTTTTTTAAATGTTATAGTAATGACTAATTGTGTGTGACAGATTGGTGTTTGTCCTTAAATACTTGTTAACTAGAGGTAAACGTAAATGTCACGAGACGCATGTTTTCATTGTGAACCTGCACCGAATAACTTGAAGCTCTGCCTGGAATCTCTTCTGTATGAAAGCCTTTTGCAGGCAGTGTCGTGATGATTGCACAAGCATGTCAGTAGCAGCTAATTGTGCTTTCTGGGAGAATATAGGATCATGGTGGTGTATAATTACTGTAAACATTCCTGAGCCTAACTGCACTGGTATATAGCACTGTTTCAGAGGGCTTGTTAGGGGACCTTTCATACATTTTTGCCAACACAGACGTATATTCTCTTGATCATTTTGTGTCTGAAAAAGAAAAAGGCTCCGCTCCGAGTCTGTAGGTGGCTTTCAGAGAAAAGAGTCCTTTGATTTGTGCAAAATGCAGGTTGGGTTAAGCTACAATGGAAATGAGGCCTTTAAGGGCAATAAAATAATGAGAATGTCATTAGTTTCTGCAAAGTTCATATAATGTCTTTGACTTTTCAGACAAGCATGCAAAAACCTCAGTTCACCCGTCACATGTTATTCATCGTCAACTTTCCACGTGTGAAAGCAGCTACTGTCCAGTGACCAATTTGTGGGACTTTCTGAAAAATGTTGCAGAAAAGACCCGAGTGTGCAGCCTGAAGCAGGTGGAAATAACTGGCAGCACACCGTCAGCAGTTGTTGAAACTGCTGACCAACACAAAGCACTCCATCAACTAAACATTAAAGAATCAATATTGTGAAAAACAAAACTCAACTGTATGAAGGGCTGGGAGATGGAGGGAGGGGGGGGACACGCCACCTTCCTCTTCTGTAAGAGCTGCTGCTGCTAAAGAGCCAAATATTTCCCTCTGGAGTTGGTAGAGACCAAAAACAGAGCTAAAAGAGAGAATATTGGACCAGAAACACGAATCCTAATGAACGATACTGTGGGAACTGATGGTCACAGATTGTTCCTGCTGCCCCCAAGTGGCCACAATCACCTATTGCAGGTTTAAAGGAGTGTAGAAACAACATTGATCCTGATTATCCAGGCCAGGATCCCTCTGAACTTTCTGAATTGGCCCGATGTTGAACAAATCTGCACCTCACAATTAATGCCAACATTTTGTGTGTTGATGCAGGAAGTGAAGCGTGTGTGTGCACAAACGTTCACATAACCTGTGTTAGCAAACAGTTGGCTGTTCACACATCCGGCAGACACTGAGCAACATTAGCATTTGTAGTTGTGTTTGTTTGTGTGACCTGGTGAATGTAAGTCCAATGTTTTCTCTCCTTTCAGCTCTGCTTTGGTCTCCAGCGACTCCTGAGAAAAACATCGGGCTCTTTGGCTGCTAAATGCTCCACTTTCACCAGCTCTCACTGTGTCTGTCTGCTGTTTGCTGCTGGGGGGGGGGGGGTAGAGCACAGTAAGTCTGTCAGAGCTTTTCCTCTAAACACTTGGATAATTATGGGGAGTTTATTTAAGCAGCTACATAAGAAATGTTATATTTTCATGATTTTCCTCACTGACAGGAATCATCTGTGTTTATATTTGGGGTGCTGCATCATCATGTAGACATATAATCCAGGTTGCCATATAGACTGTGTGTAAAACATACAGTATGTTGTACTCTGTATCTGTGTCTGTCTCACTGACTCTAACACGACACCTGGTGGCAGGAGGCCGCCGCTACAACATGACATTGCTTCATGGCGTGTGGTTTGAGTTTGTGTTATGCATTTCTGTGTGTGTGTGTTCTGCACTAATGGCTTCAGTGGTATGTTTCTGGTGGGAGATGAGTCTGCTGCTGGTGGTTGTTTGTTACCAGCCTGTGTAGCGAAGGGAGAGAGAGGTGGACGCTGAACAAACATTTCTTTTTGTAACTTCTGGGACAAAATCAATTTCCACACATTTGTCTTCTCTTTCTAAGAAGTTTGTGAGCTGAACCTTGTTTTACTGTAAACTATAGTGACAGCATCTTCTTTCAGACAGAAAAACAACAACTTTTGGGACATAAAATCTGGGGCTCCTTTAAAAAACCATCCGGGTATTTTTCTTGTGACAATCAGAAAGCTGGAGACGACGAGTCTTATCTTCATGCTGAGAGTGCAGTAAACGCCGCTGCACTGTCTCTGCAGGGGTGGGGGAGGTGAGAATTACTTCCTGGATAAATGTAAAGCTTCTGATGTCAGAAAAGTTTCAACAATTTGAAGGATTTCTGATAATGTCAGGTTTCGTGAGAGTCCCTCTTAATCAAAGAGTGAGGAGTTCTTTCTAGAGCACAAATCGATCTTCAACAATCACACAGGAAAAAAAATCCATTGTAGAAAAAGCTCAGAGACAGATTTATACTCTCTTTGCTCTGCACTAAATGAATTCAACAGTTCACATTTGTTCTCCGAGTATTGTTGAAAGGCATTCTGGGAAGTGAAGTAAACTAACAACATTCATTTGTAGCCATGCTAGCTGCACAGCTCCATGGACGGACGTGACAGGCTGTCTGCTGGTGTGACAGGATGTGTACAACCTCAGTTGAATCTCTATGTTCCAGAAGAGAGTGAAAGTAAATGAAGTCATCCGTCAATTCAGCTGAAACTCAGAGCTGGGACACGAGTTTCACTGATTCAGCTATTTTTTTGTCCCCAAGACCTTCAATTGTGTCCCGGTGTGTCCAACGAGCACCCATTCGAATCAAATAGGTCAACTCGGGTTGAGCGCTGCGGGAGAATAATAGCGGCATTTGACAGCCGGCATTTTCCAAAAAAGGAAAGAAAAAAAAAAAAAAGCAGTGGTCACGCTCTGAAGCTGTTTCTAGCTTTTTCTTTACAAGCGCGAGACAACAAGATGATTGACACACGTCCCGTTCTCCCTGAGGAACTCTTAGAGGACAGTAATGGACAGAAGACGTCTTCTGTGTCCGAGGAGAAGTGATAAAATGAGAATCAAATTAAGGAGCTGAGAGTTTATTATTATTTCTGACTTATGATATATTTACATCAGCACATGTGTGAATTAGTAATGCTTTGTTTTATGGGCCCATCATTTCTGAACAATTTCCTGCAAAGAACTATGTTATTCAATTAGAAATAAGAATATAAACAGCAGTCATGCAAAACAGTTGGAATCTGTCTAAAGGCAAGGACGCAATGCAACATGTATAGAGAGTAAAGCTTCCAATAATTCTGTATTTAATATTAATTCTAATATTAACTCTGGTTTAAATGGAACTTTCTTGTGAAGGAAATGACTCTTTTCCTTCTGATTAATAACCACATTATGACTGTTATATCCTGGGCAAGCAGGATTAGATGTGCACCACGCATAGTAAGCATAGTAACAACAGAAATATCAAATGCATTAAAACGGTTTGACGTGTTAAACCTCGGTGTTAAGAATAACACACGTCACCTGTTTCAACAGCCAATCAACTCATAGCGAAGTTAGCTTGTCAAGTCTGTTACAAACTGTCAGCAGTTTCGGACAGAGGAAAGAGGCACCCTCATGTTTTTATGTTTTCACCGTTTCATCAATACTAGAAATGCAACTGCATCAAGTAACTCACTGTCACTATCCTCGTTCGTATTTTAAGATGCTACAAATTATATCCAGCTATGAAAAAGCCTGAAAAGCTGGCAGTTAGGGGCTTTACCCTCACCCTAACGCCTTGGCTACATTGAACACGTAACATATCGAGTCACAGGCGAAACAAGATGAACCATGTGGCGTACGCTGTAACCATTCGCTAAGGTTTTGATCTTAATTAAGGTTTTTTCAAATAGACTAATTTTCTTTCGATATTCTAAAACCCGACAAACCTCAGTGAGATAACAGATTACAGTTAAGAGAGAAAACTACCGCCCTGCTGCCGCAGCATCATTTCTTTATCCGGAACATTGTTTCTGTTCCATGCAAAGCATTAAAAGTGTTTATTGTGATACTGAGGAAATGTTTCCACATCTGCTGTCAGACATCTTCTGATCCGACACCGTTTGTAAAACATTCTTGGAGTCAAACTGAGCAGTTGGTGAAAGTCCGAGAGCAGCGCAGAGCTTTGACCCTGATGCTCTGTTAAACAGCTAATGCTTCATATCCCAGGTGGAAAACACTTTTGCTGGCTTCTCTCTGAACTACACACACACACACACACACACACACACACACACACACACACACACACACACACACAGAGAGTGGCGCGAGCTCAGTGTTTTGCTGTGCTGCAGCTCGCCTGTGTCATCACACTTGGCTGACTCTGAAATCTGATCAGGGCTGCTGGGACCGTAAATGACTGTGAGAGAGGAAAGGCAGGAATCCGTGTGTGAGTGTGAGAGTGTGTGTGTGTGTGAGTGTGTGTGTGAGTGTGTGTGTGCATCAGAAAATTGAGAGAGACAGAAGGACAGAAAGGAGTGCGATGAAGTATACAGCGTAAGTACTTTTTTGTTTGTGTGTACAAGCATGTGTTATTAGTGGTGTGTGTGTGTGTGTGTGTGTGTGTGTGTGTGTGTGTGTGTGTGTGTGTGTGTGTGTGTGTGTGTGTGTGTGCGTCTATCTTTGTGAAGACCAACTTTGAGTTTTAGAGTAAGAACATTGTTGGATAGTTTTTTCAAGTTTATTTGTCCTCTCAACCATAACAAATACTAGCCACATGCAAATTAGTCACGTGCAAACAAAGCCCAGGCTGCTACAGAATAACCACACACACACACCTCTACACACACATCTTATAACTCGGTATTCTGACGGTTTATTCAGGTGACATGGGATCACAGAGGCAGTGAGACCAGTGCTGCGATTGGCTGAGAGTGTATTTATTAATCAGCACACCCTCGGATCTATATTCGCTTTCTGGACGCCCACGCGGCCGGGACACCGGAGACCTGCTGCATTTCACTCGTCGTCGGGTCCTAAAAGCTGGTTTTAGGCTCAAGGTCAGGACATGCATTATGCCAATGAGCGTCCTCACAAGTATAGAGGTGTGTGTGTGTGTGTGTATGGCTGGCAAAATCTCATGTCTTGTCACTGTGGTTGCAGTGATGTCTCAGCATTAACAAGGTGTCTGACAGGAGAGAGACAGAGAGTGAGAGAGAGAGAGAGAGAGATTTTTTTTGATTTTTGAAATCAACTTTATTAGCCGCTCTTCAAATGTACACAGCGGACATTTAAAAGCCTAATAAAGTACATTAAAAACCTTCCAGAAATAAATAAATAACTTGGACGAGCACATCTCCATAGCTGAGTTCTCCCTCTGCCACAGAACAGAGAACCTTTTTAAAACCCCAGACCTGCTGGAACGAGTCCAGGTCACCTGCTGCCTTATAAAAGCTAAAATCAACCAGGACACAGGAACAACATCAACGATCAACCCGTCCTCCACCGTCCTCCTCCGGCTCACATACACCGCCATCTTGGCCTGTCCTAAAACAAAGTTTAAAACCTGGCGTTTGTGCTTGTGCTGGCGAGTGTGTTTAAAACCACAAATAAAGGTGTCTTGAATGACTACACCTTTCTCAACCACCTCGCTAACCTTAGCCGTGCTGTCCAGAAACAGAACAATGGCCCCGTTCATACGGGAGGCAGACTTCACGCTGTCACAACCCGCCACGCTCCCCACTGCCACCCCCGCCGCCTCCACGGAGCAGAGTCAGCTTCTCAAACTCGGCCGCAGCAGCCTCCGCCACCGGCATGGTGCTAAACAAAGCACACCCCACCACCCCTACACCTACACCTACACCACCCCTCCAACACACACCGCTAAACAAAGACAAGATCAACAACACAGAAACATAAACACAGAAACCCAAAGAAAAGAAAAAGTTAGAAAAACTCACTCACACTGAATCAACTCTGTGATTCCACGCTCTCAGCTCCGCACTCAGTCCGCCATACTCACAGAGAGAGAGACAGAGACAGAGACAGAGAGAGACAGAAAGACAGAGAGAGACAGAGACAGAGAGAGACAGAGAGAGTGAGAGACAGTGTGAGAGAGACAGAGACTGAGAGAGAGACAGAGAGGGAGAGAGACAGACAGAGTGAGAGACAGAGACAGAGAGTGAGAGACAGAGACAGAGAGTGAGAGACAGAGACACAGACAGAGACAGAGAGTGAGAGACAGAGACAGAGTGAGAGACAGAGACACAGACAGAGACAGAGTGAGAGACAGAGTGAGAGACAGAGACAGAGAGTGAGAGAGACAGAAAGACAGAGAGAGAGACAGAGACAGAGTGAGAGACAGAGAGAGACAGAGAGAGTGAGAGACAGAGTGAGAGAGACAGAGTGAGAGACAGAGACAGAGAGTGAGAGACAGAGACAGAGACAGAGTGAGAGACAGAGACAGAGAGTGAGAGACAGAGACAGAGACAGAGTGAGAGACAGAGACAGAGACAGAGAGTGAGCAGGTGTGGAGGGCTGAAGCTCATTTACTGTCTCCACCTGCGTCCTCTGTCTCTCTGTCTTTTCTCTCTCTTCTCACACAAACAAGGAAACTCTCAGGTGGATTTTATTAAACACACACATCTGTTGTTTCCTCTGTTCTGTGCCGTTCGCTCTCCTCCGGCATTTTGTTCTCAGGGTTGTTCACCATTTCATTGGGGAAGGAGGGAGTGAAGCTAAGCGTGGGGGGGGGGGGGGGGGGGGGGGGGGGGCAGGAGTTGTGCTGAGACTGTCCTCCCAAGAAAAACGACAGCATCAGTTGTATCAATAATTATGACCAACCGGAGCAAAGAAGGAGGTCAGGTGACGTTATTAAAGAGCACCAGAGTCAGCAGAGGTCGGAGGACGCTGTTGGTTTCTGATCACGATCGCTTCGTAACGTAATCGAGGGGTTTCTACCCCAACCCCCCAGCAGCCAATGGCGTTCTTCCACTGAATCACATGAGGTCGAGCAGCATCTCCCCTGAGTGGAACGACCGAAATGCACAAGAAAACAGAAGTGGAGGACATCGCAAATTTCCCTGCTGAGGGATTGCTGAAGGATTATTTGATCTTATCTCAGGAGGATATGAGCAGCAAGTCGGTAGAAATCTAAAATCTAAAGAGTTTGTGATCTGGAAAGGGATCTGATGTGAGGACTAATGTAACAACACGTCCCTCCCTCCTCCCTGTTTTTTTACGGATCTCCCTTTCAACCCGGCCTGCTGAGTTTATTCACCCTGTGCTGCTCGTGGCTGATCTCATCTGCGTCACGACTTCCCAGACTGTCGCATCTCTGCTTCATCCGACCCGTCGCAGCTCCTAAGCTGCTCTCCTCCACTCCCTCTCCACCTCCCCTAAACCACCTCCCCTACATTTGACTGTCTGTCTGTCTCCCCTTCCCTCTTATCGTTCCTCTCCACCTTCTGCCTCCTCTATGATCTTTCTCTCTTTATCTCTCCCCCCACCAGTCCTGTGTTAGGACCACCCAACTTTCTTTTCTATCGTCCTCTCCACGTGATAAGGAGCCCAGGTGGCATGATGGATTTCAGTCGGGCCAGGAACAGTCTGCTCCCGGGCTGCAGCGGCTCTGGATAGTGCTGGATAAGCAGGTCAGATGGAGTTGGCGTGTACGAAGAGAAAACAGCTGACAAGAAGCAAAAAGGGGAGCAAAAGCTTGGCCACCCAGAGATAAATGCATCCTTTTTTTACGGAGGAGACGGGGTGGGGCAGAAGAGAATAAGCCGTTTCCATGTGAAAAGCTCAGAGGAAGAAAGAGGAGGGTGGGGGGGGGGAAATCTAAATCAGAGTCACTTTATTCGACAACTATGATAAATGTGCAGGAATATGCCTCGGAGGCAGCGGTGCAGAGAGGTCGGCACCTCGCTGAGTTTCCCTGCGCTTGGTTATGAAGGAGAAAAAATCGGATCTATAGAACAACAGACCGGCTTACAGGTTTACAGCAGGTCAGGGAGGGTGGAGAGGCGCAGCAAATCGATAAAGTGTCAGCTAAACTGCAGGAGAGACACGGAGGACGCAAGAAAGTCCAGGTTAGAGAGGAAAGACCTTTGTTTGTGCTGTCACTCTTATTATTTACGGCTCCTAGTGAAGCCCCATAAGTGGATTTATGGATTTATTTCCATATTCATGGAACGAGTAAGTTGCACTTATTCCAATAAGATGAGATAAGTCTTGTTTGACTAATACATAAAACCATGAAGAAGAAGAAGGGGTGCGTTAACTAGAGCTAGCTGTCACTCTCATGACTGTCAGCCAATACATTGTTGTACACTCTTAAATATAGACACACTGTTGGTATCAGCAGTGAAAATCCAGAGTTGGTCGGGCTGTGACATTAACCAAACATAAACTCAGTTTATAGCACTGTATGTGTAGGATCATTATTTTCTCAGATCAGACCAGCTTGAAGAGATTTTCACCTCACACACCACATCGTTATGATCGGAACAGTTCAGATAAACGAGAAATGAAAAGGAGGAAATGGAAGTGTGCTGCTGATTGTGCACCAGATCTCCTCCAAGATGCAGAAATCTCGTGCTGCTGATGGGTTTTTATAAAAGTAAGATTACAGATACATTCCAAGATTTTCTTTTGAATATTAAAACCAAAATATCAAGGTCGGTGTCTCTATGAGTGTCAACTAAATGCCTAACCCTTAACCTGACCCCCCCCCCGCTGGAGATTACAAAATCCACTCACTGATTCCTCCTCCTCCACTTGTTTGTCTTTTCTGCTCTCTGTTTCTGTTTTCATCACAATCACACAGACAAAAACAACCGCAGGCAGTGAAGTGTTGGTTGGTATTATTATGGGTTTTATTTTAGGACTCTGAAAGAATCCCAGACGCTCTGAACCGCTGCCAAAGAGCACTGATGCTGCACAGGTGGCACAAAGTGGACTCTTGAATTTATTAGGACAGAGAGAACAAATGATTCACCTCCCAGTATAACCTTCAGTCTGGCAGCAGAATTAACCAGTAAATCAAAAGTCTGAAAAATATTCACACTTTTTGTAAAACGATTAAAACCCGACGCTGTAGAATTACATCCATCCAGAATTTTAGAATAAAGCAAGGTTGATTTAAGGGATCTTTTTTTTTTCTTCTTGTGTCTGAAGATCAGAGGAGGAGATGCGAGACCCTGTTGTCCACAATGCAAACAGTTGTTACCATGGCAACTGCATGTCTGGTGTTGAGACTGACAACATGTCAAGAAATACAAATCCGACAAAAGTTAGGAAGAACGGGAAATAAAGAGTGCTTTAAACACAACTATTTTCTAAATGGCAGATGAAGATGCAAACACATCACACAACAGCTTCCACCTCTAGCTGCCCTGTTTTATTTACTCAGTGTGTGTATCCCCCGAAGCCTGACAAACATGCATTTACTTCCTCACAAAACCTTTGAATGTTTGAGTATTTAGAATATTTGAGAAATATATCCTTTCCTTGTGCGTTGCTGCATTTCTCGGCGTATAACTGTCACCAACTGTCAAAATACTATGAAACCACAGCAGAGCAAAGCGAGACTGTGACTTTATGAGAAATAACAAATGAAAAGTTGAATTCATAAGCAATAGAACTTTTTAACTTTTTAATACACTCAGGTGTTTTGCTGCTACAGCCATACTTGGTCCATGTATATACAGTCTATGCATACACTCTAAAGATGGCTGACGCGTCTCCACTTCCTCCCACTGTATCCCGGATACGGGGGCTGCCATCTTGCGCTGGTGATGTCAATCACAGCTGTCAATCTTGACGTCTCACCCCGTTTTTATAGCCTCAAATAACTAATTAAAATCAAACAGAGGAGTGAACACAATGAACAAACATCAGCGTGATAAGAACTACCTGAAGGGAAAAACCTATCTGACAACATAACATGGAGGGGGCGGGGCTTATGAACTATACTGCAGCCAGCCACCAGGGGGCGATCAAGATGTTTTGGCTTCACTTTGAAGGAGCTGTCATGTCGTCCATCTTTACATACAGTCTATGGTGTGATAGCAAGCTTTAGCTAGATGACATTATTACGCTGCGTTTTGGCATTTACCATCATCCTGTAATTGTCACTTTGCAGAGTGAGAGAAATGTTTAAATCTTTCTTTCTCTCTGCTTCTTTGATTGATAATGTGTTACTCAGCCCCATTAAAGGTTTGGATGGAGCTTCTAGGGAAGGGCTCAAGGTTAGGATTGATAAAAGGTATCTGAAGAGCATCAAACATGTAGTCAGAGCCTTGTTTGGAGTGGAGCCCATTGCTAACAAGATAGCATCATCAGTGCAAAAATGAATATTAAATTGCCGTTTGAGAAAGATAAAGCAGTGCGCATTTATGCAGGAAATAACAATTCAGACTATTAAGAAATGCAGCAGCTCGTTTGTAAAAATCATGAATATTTCCTAGAGTTGTGTATCTGTGTTTTTTGGTTTGAGCTTAAAATAAGTGCTGTTTTCTGAGGCCTTTATCATAAATCTCGATGTCGAGTTTTGAGTTCAGAGCGAGCGGCTGAACAGCACCGCTGGGGGGCACATGCTGTCAGAGCTGCAGAGCTCTTAATTTTGTCTGACACACAAACTCTTGAGGCTTAATCACTGACTGATTCTGCTAACTTTCTCAGCCTGGGACCCCCAGAAAAATAAGATGATGACTGCCTTATCCTGGAAGCCAGACCCTTCAAGTTCTCCAGCCGCGGACTACCAGGAATGTGAGAGACTCCAGGACGGAATAGATTTAAAGCATATTTTAACTTTCAACGAGCTGCTTTGGGTTCGGGGGATGTAGCGACAGTCAGTCTGACAGTCAGAACTTCATGTAATTTATTCAATACAACTCTCTCACAGCACACCTGGTTAGATCAATTACATTTTATAGCTCCATTTATCAACTTTCATATTAACAATAAATCAAATGCAGCGACGAACCCCCAGATAATTATCACAGACTCTGCAGCACTACTGAGCTTTTTAGCCTCTTTTAGCTCATTGTTTCGGTTTCATTTTGTATGCTTCAGTCTGAAAAATGCTCAATTACGAGTACAAGAAAGGGCAAACGTCCATACATCCATCCATTCATACATTCAAAAACATTATTTCAGATCTACTGACAAACATGAGCTGCTATCATCATATCATCATGTCACAGTGAGCATGTGTGGATTTATTATATTTATTATATTCTACATTCCAATGTTTCCTGGATGAGACAAAGTTAGAAAACCATCCACCACTTTCTGAAAAATTATGAAAGACATAAAAATTCGAACGGCATCTTCGAAGTAAAGAAAAAAAATCCTCATACATATGTTTTGCTTCATAAACCAGCATGACTCTAAATCTGATCCTCAGACAGTGATCTCCCTCCGAGCACCAACTCAGACACAAACAGATTGTTTTTCAGCCTCCTGCCTCGTCTCGGCTGTACCCTGCTCATCTTGTCCATCCCCGCAGCGACGAATGAGGTTTTAAGGGGCCGCATCACAATGTAATGAGAACCAGGACGGCGACTGGCTTCCATGAACCTGCACTCACCTCGGTGATCTCCATCTGCTTCACTGAAAGGAAAACACCTCTCGATGCAGGAATTCACGTATGTTATTTATCAGGTCCAGAGGAGTCGAGTCAGTACTCTCTCTCAGTCAGAAAGCCAGGACCTCGGGCTCAAATTCTCATTGGAAATGAGTCTGGGGCCGCACACCAGGGGCCGGCATCACATCACGTATCATATTTGGCTTTTTATGCATTTCAAGTCGTGCGGGAAAGAAAACCACGTGTGAAAGCAACTTCCACAGCAGCAGAGGAGGAACTCTGTCTGTCCTGCTTTCAGCAGACGTGACGAGACGTTTGCTGAACGGCTTTAAGCGCTGTTTCAGTTTGGAGGACTGAGTTGACCCTGGTTGAGTCAGTGCCACCGCTGCAGTCTGTCACCTGAGGACGTCACCAACATCCGAAGAATATGAGTCATAATGGAGGACAGAATGTTTGCCTGTTTGTCCTCCACAACAATGGCTGTTATTTAAGAGATAATACACAGCCAGGTGTCCTGATGTGAAGAAGCTGAGAGGTTTTTTCCTCGCAAACACTTCAGAGCAGTATAATGCTTACAGCACATAGCCAAAAGTATGTGGACACCCAAACACACACAGACGTGATAGTCATGGGCATTAATCTGCTGCTGTAATCAGAATCCGTTTATTGCCAAGTAGGTATTTTCGTGCATAACGGTCACAATAAACAGTACAAATAGGTCGAGAAAAGAAAAATAAACTGCAAGTCTTACATATAAAATAGAAATATATATGTGTTTTAAAATGAAAAGAGATGTACAGAGTTTCAAACAAAGAGGATGGAGTGTGCTAAATACTGACTAAGGAGTCTGCTAATGTTCACGTTATTAAGAATATGTGCGGGACAACAGTGTCGGTGGGGGTCCCAGACCTTGATGAAGTCAGCTGCGGGAGGAAGAAACTGGTCTTGTGGTGTGAGGTTTTGGTCCCGACGGCCTCCTGCTGGAGGGAAGTGTCTCAAACTGTTTTGACAGTGTCAGAAATTTAGGAGCAAAATCCCATAATGTCACTGCTGCTACGACCCCCATGTACAAACCAATATACCACATGAAATGTGTAGTAATATTCTGACATTCTTCAATCTGATACAGGTTGCGACTTTATTAAACCCATTTTTGTGTGACAGACAATGAACTTGTAGGACTGTCGATCTACAGGCGCCTCTAGGATGACGGGCGATGTTGGGCGATCAGGTCTGGCTTGCAGTCGGCGTTCCAGGTCAGGGCTCTGAGCAGACCAGTCAGGTTCTAACAGAGTCATCGATTGGAGACCCGACAGATTTCCAGAACAAAACACAACCAGCAAGGACTGCACTGCTGCTTCAGTCAGGAACATCTCTTTCTAGTCATCAAGGGCGAGGAAAGAGGACAATCACGGGACAACCAGTTCATTTAGTTCAGGGCCATGTTGTTGGACTGGCTATAGAGGAGGGAGGATGTCTGATACAGTAGTTATGAATTAAAAAGTAGGCAAACAGGGAGAAAAAAACACAGGAAAGTACTGAATGTCTGTTTTTTATATATCTGTCACTGTTAGCAGGAAAAAAAATGCAACTTTAATGGTCGCTACTTGAGAAAGAGAAAGAAGCAGCGAGAAAGATGGACACCAGAAGGACTCTCAATGACCAGAAAATGTATCAGATGAAGAGAAATAGCCAGAGAAAGAGACGGAGGGAGGAAAAGACAAAGCAAACAAATATGAGCTAAAGAGAAAAAAACTCTGGAGACGCTTTACTTCCCCTCAGTCACTCTCTGCAGCTCTGCTGTACAAAAGAACACACTACCCATCATGCCTTGTGTTTAGCCCCCTCAGACTGAAAATGGCCCCGCATTCAAAAACCTCAAGGGTCTGAGACACAGACTGTATATAAAGATGGATGACATGACAGCTCCCCGAACGTGAAGCCAAAACGTCTCGATCGCCCCCCTATAGGTCATAAGCCCCGCCCCCTCCATGTTAGTGGCTGAGACATGGGCCAAACTAAAAAATCAAAGTGCACTTCAAATACATTTTCCTAAAGATGGTGTGTTCATTTTTCTGATCAGTTTGGTCTGAATTAGTTATTTGACGCTAGATAAAGGGTGTGTGACATCATGATTGACAGATGAGATTGACTGTGGTGTGCTGCGTGGGCGGGACCTCGCACCGCGGCTCATCACCACTGGCTCCAGATGAAGTCACCAGCGCAAGATGGCAGCGGCCGTATCCGGGAGAGTTTGGCTTCAGTTTTGTACAGCGGGAGGAAGCGGAGACGCGTCGGCCATCTTTATATACAGAATATGGTCTGAGATGAAGGTGTTGCTTCAGGTACACTTCGATCCAGTTTGAGTTACAGCAGTTTATAATACTATGAGACAGGATTTTAGAATGAGAAGGTAGAATATGGGACAGTGGTGTACCCTGACAAGCTGATGCTGCTGGTGTTGGCTTACATACAACGATGCTCGTGTGCTGCTCTTTAGCATACCGCTAGCTTCACTGAACCTTAAGCTCGGACTGACTTGGTAGAAATGTGATGAAAAGTGGCTCTTCATGTTGGATCATCTGGTTATTTATACATTTTCACTCTACAACTTGAAAATGTGCTTCAACATGAAGCGATGATCATCTATCACACATTCGATTATTCGTCCCATCAAGACTTGTTTGGAATATGTGGTTTTTAATTCAAGTGTTCCTCTTGTTGTTCCTCTGTTTCAGATTAAATAAAGCTCTGTCTGCTGTGTTAACAGGCTGGAGGCAGAGCAAATCTGACTCCTGCTGGGCAGCGGCCAACTCTGTTTGGTCGTTTTCTGTTATTCACTGATGATGATGACAATCAGGATTTTGGCTGTAACAGATGGTGGGCTACATTAAGGGTAACTCTTTTATTGAATTTCTCCGTCCATTACCGGAGACGCTGCGCACATCTGAGACAACGATGAGGCTGATGGTTATGACAGCGATTATGAAGATGCTCGTATCCTTTCAAAAACAACATACATATTCACACAGACGTCTAAAGCTGGACATTTTAATAGCTGCTCAATAATGAGTTGTAGGTTTTCATGCCAGCAATCAAAGTTTTAAAGGAGTCGTCACATTTTTATAATTGTGGACGTCTCAGTTTGGAATGAAATCAAATCCAATTATAAACCGAATGAGTTTATGAGTCCCAGAAAACTATCGGAGACGAGCTTTTAACTCCGACCTCACAGGAGGAACAGAGTTATTTATAGTTATAAATAATGTGACGCTCACATCTGCATATTGTCTGATGTATTAACATGAACGCACACACACAAGTAGGACTGTTTAGACTCAGAAAAACAAAGAGACGGATGCAAACACAATAACACACACACACACACACACGTACGGGAGCGCTTGTTGGAAGGCTCCCGGCCAGGTGGTGGTGGAGCAGCTGGGTGGAGTTTGTGCGATGCTTTTAAAAGCTGCCAGCTCTGAATCAGAGGCGGAAACACCAGCCAACAACAAAAACACACATCCAGAATGTGAGAACTGCCGTTTTAACAAAACACACCACAAGACCTCATACGTTTCCGAGGGTGCACATAAAAAAGGTCACGTAGTCATCTGATTAATTAAAATTAAATGATTCTACTCTGTAAATAATGAAACCATGAACAGGTGAACCAGACCTTCAGGTCATCTAGAAATAAACACCATAAATCCCCTAAAAAGATTTAACAACAGCCAGTTTATCTGCTCTGAGGAGATTGAAGTTAACACTGTGCAGCTCACATAATGGGACAGGAAGAAAGCTGTTTATTTCTCAGGTGATTGCAGCAGCATACAGATAACGACAAGTCTCCATAAATACATTCATTTAATTATCATTGTAAAGTGAAACCTTTCGCATAAAGCAGTCCAGCACGTCTGACCCCAAAGCGTGGCTGTGAACAGGCAGGTGTGAGCCGCCTGTCCTCCCGATGATTGCCTTCATGGTAATTATATTACTAAGTGAAAATGAATATGGTAATGACACGATGGATTTGTTGGATGGACCTTTTAAGCAGCTCTAACAGTGTCATTAGCCTGAAGCCAGTTTGTTTATTAAAACGCAGCAGTGCAGAGAGAGCGCAACATCTCACTTGTGTCGAAGTCCCTTCACTATGGCCTGACTTCCTGTCTGACAATTTAGATTTGTCCCTTCTGGATTGGTCGAATAAAATCAAGTCGTTTTTTATTTATGTAGCCCAAAGTCCCAAGGGGACTTGGAGGGCTTTTTGATCTGAAACAACTAGGGCGCCCCCCTGAAAGTCCAGGATTCGAATCGTCTGCCCGGTTCCTGGTGAATTTACAGCTCACAGCAACTTAATGTGACGTAGTCTCTGGCTTTGGTTTGATATCTAGTGTCGGCAAAAAGTGTTGTTACACGTTTCTGATCTGTCGTTAGCATAATTAGCATGCATTAGCTCGGAGGGCTAACTTGGCTTGTTTACTATATTATCGAACGTCGCTGTCACCCTGAACGTACCGCCGAACCCTGTTCAAAAATCTGGCAGTTTAAGAAAGTGTTGCTTGATAGTCTAGAGAATCCGTTTCAACTGACAAAACTCTGAGTTGGTTACAGCCCTCGAAACATTTGACACCCTCCATCACCTGAGTGTCAAGCGTCCGAAGTGAAGACCGTTTGAGCTGCATGCTGCAGAGATATTGTTTTTAATGAACTTCAGGGCATCTGTCACCTCTTATATGTAAATGAACCTAATACAACATTTTAAGGTTAGAATTTATAATCAAAAATCTAATCAGACCAACTTTATGTCAGTTGCTGTTTCTGTTTGTTTTTGTTTCTTTTCGCAGTTTCATATATTATGTGAAGCATTTACACACAAACACAACAGTAAGTTATGTGTACACACTCAATATAAAGTTGTTTACTGTTAGAAATTCTAAAACTGACTGGATTTATGTGTAAATGTCCGGCTTAAAACAAATAATAATATAAATAAATGTATAAATAAATAAAAAAGGCCCTTCTTTAGTTCCTTGTTGTTGCAGCTTTTCATTCAGACATTTTATATCAACAGACAGAAGAGACCTTAACAGCAACAGCCATGTAATAACTCTACATACCTCCACACCAGCAGAGAAAAGGTCACTCAATAAGTTTAGAACAAACTTCCGCTGCCAAATTTCTCAACTCACCAAACTCCACATTTTCGCCAAATTTTGTCTCCACGAGGGAAAAGTTAAGTAATGAAGCGCCACAACAATAGCTCAACTTCACTCTGCTCCTCAGATCCCTGGAGTCTCACATTTAGCCAACTAACTGCAAATGGAAAACGGGCTAACTGCAAATTGAATGTCGCCTAACAGAGGGGTCTGGTCTGAGAGACGGTGAGAGTAGCAGGTTGACTTCCTCCAAAAAAAAGTTGCTGGGGCAGCATCTTTTTTAAGAGTTCATGATTTGAGGATAATCTTCAGAGGAGGAGGTGAGTGTGTACGTGTGTGTGTGTGTGTGTGTGTGTGTGTGTGTGTGTGTGTGTCCTTAAGATGTTCAATAAGACAAGAGTCACAGATCCTGATTTTTCTTTTTTCTCGTAGCTCAGAGGGTTCAGCAGAGGTGAGTCTGCAACAAAGCACTGCAACACTGTGTGTGTGTGTGTGTGTGTGTGTGTGTGTGTGTGTGTGTGTGTGTGTTTGGCTGCGGTGTGTGTTGTGTTTCCATCCTCTGCCTGGCAGATATGGAGCCTCTTGGCTGGGCTTTCTCTCTCTTTTCTCCCCCCACATCTCAATCCCTGCAGGCCTATTGTTGCTAACCTCAAACACACACACACACACTGCAAAACAAACCTATAAAAACAATATCAGATCATTACCGAACACGCAATCACACACACACACACACACACACACACACACTGAAACACATGGCTCAGCTGAACATCTTGTTTTGTTTTTAATAAAGCTGTCTTGAAGTTAGCTGTGTTGGTTTTAACACAGCTAACTCACAACGTTGTGAGCAGAGTGAGAGAAGGTAGCAAATTAGAGATCAAGGGACCCCCAGGGGTCCTCAAGGGCCCCCCAGGGTGTCCAATTCAAAATGAGGGGGTTGTCAGTTTCTCCTGTCCTGCACTTCCTGTGTTTCAAGCGGTGAAAAGACTCCAGAACATACCTTGGATCCATTTTTAGCACCTTCATCCTCAAATGGTTTTGAAACACAAACCTCGAAAAACTACAGAACGAAGAAAAATGTCATCAAAGTGAAGTTTACTTAAAGATCCAGCGTAATAAACATACGTGACACTCAGTTTTGTCCTGTATTCAGGCTGATAGCTTCTATGCTAACACTGTCTCAGGACAAAGACAGGGAGACTCTTGACGAGCCGCTACAACCCAGACGAGGACATCAGTCGGCTAATTTTCCGTAGACTTGCTAGCTTGTTTACTCGCGCTGTAGAAGGTAAACAGTGAAGAAGAACATAACATACGTGTCCAACCCCACAGTTTGAGAACCACCAACCAGTTTTCAGTTCTTTTCATTGCATACTCTAAATAATGAAGATGAGGATGTTGGTCACCCTCGCCGTGCAGGTTGTGGAGGTCCATGGAGAGTCTGAGGGGGGGCTCCAGTGGGGTCGGTCTTGTTAGAGACGAAGGGTTGGGACTTTCCTTTGGTTGCATGCACATTTTGAGAGAGAAGCTGACAGTGTGTTTGGTCTGCAGAGATAAACTTGACATCTACGGGAAGCTAAAAGACTCGGAGTACTCAGCAGTCATTACTGCATTATTACATGAGCACTCAGTACTCTGGATGACATTCAGAATATGTGGAATAGAACTGGTGTCAATGTGATTTTAAGTTATCTATTTTTGAGAGTGTTTCTCCAGCAGAGAGGGCTTTTATCAACAGTTTTATATTTTATAATCAGCGCTTTACAAATGCTAAATAAGCAACAACATCATTTGACTACAAAATGTCTGCTGTGTGTTCATCTGGGGATGAGTTCATCTGGGTGTCCTCAATCAGTGGGTGAGGAAAAGAGAGGAAGGTGAAACTAATGATGAAGAGAAGATGACAGATGGGAAAATGGAGGAGGCAATAAACAGGTGGAGCAGCAGAGGAGAGGAAACTAACAGGTGGAGCAGTGGCAGGCAGACAGTCAAAAGGAAAAGAGGGACTGAGAGAGGAGCCGGTGACAAAACCGAGGTGGGTGATGAAAGCGAGATGGCGCCGAGGACTCAGCCGCACCACTGGACCTCGAACCCACCCTCCCCCTCCCCTATCCTTTGTGTCTGAACCTCCTCCTCCTGCCCCGCGAGGGGAACAACGCCGGTGCTGCATCTCCGCTTTATCAGCAGCAACCACATTCACGCTGCATGAAGATGAATCGGCGGAGGGGTTCGCAGCCACCCCGACGAGCGGCGGGAGCCAACGACGCAGCGGGAGACGAGTAATCCTCAGCCGTCGGTATCACAGGACTCCAAAAAGAGCGACTGGATTAATGTGGGAGCCGTACTGTCCAGTTTACAGCTACAGCCACAAAAGAAATCTCCACTCTTTCTGTGCGACTGCTGTCATCTTGTAACATTCTCCAGAGAGACGAGACAAAGACAGGCAGCACCTTGCTTTCAAGCCATGAGTCAGAACTTACAGGACATGATCTGGTAGCTGCTTATTTGGGAGACAACACAGTTCTGAATTGCAGTGATTTAACACAACAATCACAGAAGAGCTGTTAGCTGAGAATGATGCATGATAGATGATTTATTATAGCGCTAAGAGGGAGTTGTGTAATTGTTCCCAGTGTAACAGAGAAGCTTCTGGAGGTTTTCTGAATGAGTAACAATGAAACGCAGCCGGATTAGAGTCTCACTTTATGCAAAACGCTCAGGGCCACAGCCGAGCTCTTTAACTAAAACTGCGAGCTGTTGTTTGCCGTCTCGAGGAATCAGTCTGGCACAGCTGGGCTCAGACAGGTAGACAGTGTCCTCCAGGTAAATGAGGACCTTACAACCTCACACAGCAACTCTGACAAATCGACTGTCGGCATCAAAACAAACTCATTATTGAAGACAGATGATTTGGGCAACCCGGAGTTATAAAACGCCAGGTTTGGGAATAAGAATGTAGCGTAATGTAATAGAGAAAATGATCATCAGTCTTCTTTAACATTAAGAAATGAACACGTGCAATGAAACAAAGTCTAATCAGGACACAATGGGACAGCCACAGAGCTGTTGGTAAGATTTATAATGAAATCTGCATAATGCTTTTTTAAATGCCACTGGATTTGCATGTTTTAGCAAACAAACAAACTGTATACATTACATCACTGCAGACCATTTTAAAGCCACTTTTTAGATGGATTCCCTACATTTCATATATACTCTACAGGTAGGTTGGTGGTTCTCAAACTGTGGTTTTGGCCCTTCTGGGGGCTGCAGTGGCATTGCAGGGAGGCGCTGCTGTAGGTCGTCCATCACAGTGGATTTCTGTTGCTGCTGTTTTTGTTGTCAATTTTTTGACACTGCAGTTGTGAGCAGGGGCCATTTTCAAAAAATGTTGATGCAGTCAAGAACACGGACATACCAGGATTTATACTGGTCAGAAAGTTTAATCAAGAAGACAAACAACAAGCAAACATGGCCATCATGAAAAGGATAACATGGTTTTTGTTGTTTCTTGTATTACAGAGATCTCAAGTTTACTAGCCTGAATTTTCACTATTTATTTATTTCATTATTTGTTTGATTTTGCCCAAACCAACCAGTGACCTGTTGTTTTCAGTCAACACAGTGAGCCTCACTGTTGCACTGGTTTCTTCATTACCATGAACACACACACTGACTTTCTCCAGCAGTGTTGACTTTACCTGTGTTACCTGTACCTGTGAACGTTCAGAAGCTTTAACTTTTGGTTCACCAGTATTGTTCTCAAACATCACAAGGTTATTGTTTTTTTCTTGGTGCACATGGAAGTCAGAAAAGCCAATAAGATCCAGCGTGTCAGATTGAAACAGACGGTTTCAAAAATGACGGGTTCAGGTTCACAAACTTTGAATCGTGTGCTACAAGGAATATAGAGTGAAAAACAAGAAAAGAGGATTTGCACTGCTGATATTTCACCTGGATTTTTACACAATTTTTTCCCCAAGATTCATCAAACATTCAACATGAATTTCCTTTTTAGACAAAATAAGAACAGAATGTAATGAGCCCTCATTATATGCGACTAATTTCAAAGGTCACGAAAGCAGCAAGTCACGACAAACACAGCGAAGCCAGTCAGCCTCCAGCTGAGAAATGAAATGAAGATGCCAGGTTCAGGGGGAGCCTTCGTCCAGACACAAACCCGACCATAGACGTTCGTCTTTGCCCGACAGGCCGACTCCTTTTAGGGCCATAAGGCTTCTGGCTCTTTGACGTGAGAGTCTGTACTCGACCAGAGAAGTTCCTTAACAACAGAGCTGCTTGTCAGACAGCCAATCCTGTCGCAGTCATTCAAACACACACTCTCACACACACACACACACACCATCAGACACCGAGTGAATATAGATGCTCACTTACTGTTTCTGAGAACCATTTAGCATCTGCTCATCAGTTAGCGGTTTCAGAATGAAGCCATAAAACCAGAGAAAGTCCTGTGATGATGTGAATGACAGTAACACAAGCAGGTAGAAGACACATAGCCACCAAAGTACCCATCAGCCACAGTAAAGATCTTCCTGGGGGGGGGGGGGCACAGCTGTAATAAAACATCTGAATGTGCATGTGAACAGTCTACACAAATGAGTCTACATGCATGAGAGAAAAAACTACTGGCTTTGAAAAACCCCTTTCACAACAGCAATGCAAATCAGATAACATGTCTAAAATGACCCACTGTACAAGGTCGGGATTTAAAATGTTCATACAACGGGGAAGGTTTAATACACTTACACACATATTAAATATCCACCCTTATAATCAGCGATGTCAGACAAACAGATCAAAGCTACAACATCATCATGTCATGACAACAACGTGAAGGGCAGCTTAACATTTTATAACATACGAAGTAAAAAAAGAACAACTGACTTTGTAATTTTATCGTCAGATGTCAGACCGGAATAACTCAGCAACTAATGGATGGATTTTCATGAAATTTGGTGCAACCATTCATGGTGCCCAGAGGATGAATCCTAATGACTTTGGTGATCCGCTGGCTTTTCTTATAATGCCACCAGCATTGAAATATCTCAACAACCACTGGATGGACTGGCACAAAACTGTCCTGAGGACTCTGGCGCCATCATGAGGTTCACATTTGCAGCTGTTTAACTTTACATTTTTGAAATGTAATGAAATGAAAATGAAATGAAATCTAAAAATGTTCCAATACTTTTGTTTGTGACCAAATGCCAATGACATTCCCATCATTCTCAACTGTACTGTGTTTAATTAGCAAATGTTAGCATGCTAATGCGCTAAACTAAGATGGTTTAGCGCGGTAACCTTTATACCTGCTAAAGATCATCATGTTAGGATTGTCATTGTGAGAATGTTAGTATGCCGATGTTAGCATTTAGCGCAAAGCACCGCCATACCCACGTTCAGCCTCGCAGAGCTCCAGAGACATTAGTTCTTTCCTGGGAAATGTAGGAAATCACAAACTGGGTTTTTATACTTTACTCATCTGCCTCTCTTGCTACAAAGAACACTCAAGTTTTAAACAAAGCGACTTCATCTTAAAATAACTCCTGAAAGACGTCTAATATCAGAGATCGATGATATCTTATGGACAACAGACAGACATTTATTCATGAATTCTGAGTGCAGGGAGAATTGGTGGAGCACCATATGAGCACAGAGGGCATCAACATGTTTGAATGGTCACTCTAGCAGTGCATTTAATAACTGCAGTGCCAGTTATAATAATCCAACCACACAGACTCTGGAGCACAAGTGTGACTAGTGAACCAGCTTTATATCACTGAATATTGAACATTACTGATGTTGAACATTATACATGTTTGATGCTCTGACTGTCATGTGCACACATGTATGTAAACATCTGATGAAATGACAGCAGTGTTTGAGACGCATCATGATAGACTTGCACAGTGTAAACAAGTGAGTCCTGCAGTGGCAGCGAGACGTTTATCAGTGGGCAGGAACGAGTTTCACACTCTCACTTCACTACACATTCACAACACATGAATACATGTATGAACTGCAGCCTCCCTGTTGCACACTCAAGTGTTTAAGAATAGAGAAGAGAACATTTGAAGTGTTGAATGACTGACAGTCTTCTCACACACAGAATGATTTCCTGATGCACATAATGATCAGGAGTAATCCCAGAAAGACCAAAACCCATTCAAGGCTGAACGGAAGCAAACTGAGAAAAACATTATTTACATTTTTATGTTTTAGGCATGATGCTAAATGAGGTTAGGTTCGGCCCTAAAATACGTTACCGTGAACCATAAAACCCCAAACAACCATGGTTTGTTTGTTTTTAGCATATTAAAGGTCAACCTGTGATGAGATGTTTTCATTTGCAGTTTCTCTACGTGATTAAACCATTAACCTTTTACTCTGTACCAACCAATCAGGACATCAGAGAGTCGAACCTACGTAACAAAGGTGGTCAAGCTGACATGAAAAATGCATAAGACTAAATACAGGACCTGGACAACTTATAGAAAAGGGCTCAGAAGTACCCTCTTTAGAATTATAGACTCTGCTTCAGTGGTGGGTCACATTATGTTGACTGCCAAAGGGGCAACATTAGCTATACAAGAGGTCTGCAGAGCACTAGAGAGGCCAAATTAAGACCATCCTCACCAGAAGAATGGCTGTAGTGGCTGAATTAAACTGCACTGATCAATATTTCCTTATTAACAAAACATCAGATGACTACCTGCACTGTGACATGTGGTGCAAATAAGTATAACCTGATGTTACGACGTGTTTCAGCAACTTTCAGCTCATTGTTTTGGCAACTTACTGCATGATTCACTCTCACCACTCATCAACCTAATTTCCAGTCGCAGCTGTTTACAGCAAACAAGCTCTGTTAAACCCACAATACGCTACACCTGCCCAGCACCAAATGGCAGAAATACACAGTTAGCAACAAGTCAGTGAACACAGTGGAGCATTTAGAAGCTAAAGGGCGACATATTTTTCTCATGAGTTGCTGAACACCAAAAGGAGAGTGAATATTGGACTTCGGTCCGTCCGGTGGCCAGAAATATGACTCTAAACGAATGCTTATGTAGCTTAGTTTCACCATATGAACTTCATAAGCTGACAATATGTCGATGTTGTGTTGATATACTTAAATCAACCTGTTTACATTTCATGGAATCACGTCAGTAATGAAGAGGAAGCGGGACATTAATACTGCCACACAGAGGACACCAAAAGTCGAAGTGTCAACTGTCACGGCAATTTGAAATAAAGACTCAACATAAAAAACACACGCGAAGCTTGCAGATTGTCTTTGGCAGGGATGCCACACAACACTAACTGCTGTGCTGTTGAAATTCAAGAGACGTTTAGTGACGTCTGAAAGGCTGGTGGTCTGCAGAACGCCCTGATGCACAGTGGGGTGAAGCATCTGAGCATCTGAGAGATCAGTCATATGGGTTTATGTTGAAGGCAAAAACTAAACTAAACATAATAATGCACAGACGTTATGAACTGTTGAACTTTTTGACTCTTTCAGCCTGTTTCATTCGAGGCTGAGCAGGCAGTGTGTTGACTGTTGGGATGTGAAGATGTTCTGGAGAGCTGTGCACTCAGATAAGAAAGATGTGAGAATGTGAGAATGATAGAAAGAGGCGAAGGTCAAAAATCACATTTTGGACTAATGAAATTCTGACAGTCACTTCCACAACACACACATGGCCGCTGAGTTCATTTCATATCCGGCAGTTTCTGAATGAAGCTGTTTCCTTATGGAACAACTTCAGTTTTATTTTGGGTTCACATGCAGCAAAAACACAGAACCGAACTCAAACTGTAGATGAACCATTTAGAAAACATTTCAGCGTCATTTTAAAGGTTGAGTCCTGGACTTTGACCATCCATCAGACAGTTCAACTCTAAAACAATCAATTGAGTTGATATTCTTAAAGAAACAGTAAACAGTAGTAAGCGTATATCTTTTCAATGCTTTGGCCGCAGTGTGTACGATGTGAGCAGAGCCATCCATCCATCTTTACTACATTTTTAATAAATGAGAAAAACAAAATGTAAAAAGGCAGTGTTTTTCAGAGATTGAAGCTCCTCAGTAGCAGCAGACTGCGAGCACGCTAACTCGAACAGAAGGGAAAATGAGGTCTGTTTGGGAGCAACGCTGAGCGAGATGACCTGCTGCCGCCCGCCTCAGCGACACAATGCTGCTGTCCTGCATTGTCCCAACCAATTTGTCGCCTGCGCCGTTATCATGTGTCCTCCTACAAGATTGGAAAAGTAGCTAGAAAGAAATGAACAGCCTTTTTTCTTCCCCCCGGGAAGCAGTATGTAAAGTTATTCTGCCACATATACGTAAATAATGACTGAATCCAGGGAGTTTTCATAGACATGAAAATGAACACAACCTCCATTCAGGCACACACGTGCTGCAGGAAGCTCTTATTGTGAAACAACAGCGGCTGTGAAACTCTGCATGAACTGAAGAGGACTGAAAGTAACAAAAGCTCACATCACGAGCGACACACATCATACAACACACCACAAATCATCAGCAGGAAGTAGAACGATAACACTCGAGGCGCGTGAGGGATTAATTACAGCAAGACGAGCTAATCAGTTTATGAGCACCAAAAGGCACGGGATGATTTGGTTTGACGGGTAAAACAAAAAGTTAGTGGATTTTCATTTCCCAGTGGCTGAAACTGGCACAAGTTGAAGAGCGTCTGAATCGAATATCATTCGGAGAGGACGAAGCTCTCAGTCTCAACTCACAACGGCTCTGAGGTTAGAGAAATAAATGAAAAACTGCAGAGGAGAATATCACGGACATCTGTACAATCCAAAGCAACAAGCTGCGGAATAATTATTTATGACACTTGTTTTGTTCAGTTTTTGCTGAGTCAGAGAAGTGTTTTATGTTGTGCTTCCTCAGTGAACTTTACTTTTGTGTAGCCAGTTTCCTTATTCTCAGAGTACCTTTGGCCTAACTCTTGTTTATCACTTCCTGATGTGTAATCACCATCACTGAATCTGTTGTCCAATCTTTGCAGTTTCAGATTTCCCTCCAGTGAAAGCCTCAGAGGCAGTCCACTGTCTTCAACCTTTAGCTCGCGGTGTAGCTGCGCACCTACATACATAAATAAACTGGTGTTTCAGGAAGAATGACAAAGAGGAGGATGCCATGAATGAAGGGAGTTAAACTACATTGAAAGTGGCAGAAAGGTTTCTGCCTCAAGATGGAAAGTTGTCTGTCTGCCTTTAATAAACAGACTATCTGAGCCACAGGACACCCTGCTGCTCCAAGAGAGCAGAATCATTTCAGATAAGTGCTTTTCCTCCACTGTGCTCTGGTTTACTGCCACACCCTTCCTCTCTGAAAACCTACAGCGAGGTGATGAGAAAAGCAGCCGTTTTGGGTCTTTCTGTGGCTCTCGGGTGGCCTCCCCCTCCCCTCCCTGCTCTCTTTGGAAGCTGCTAAAGCACATTTCCTCCAAGATAATAAAACCAACACAATAAATACTGTGGAATATGGGACTCTGGCTTCTGCCGACAGCATATTTTTCCTCTTTTCACTCTGCTTCCTTTTCAAAGCCGCGTCCCCGCGCTGCTTTAATACAACCTCAGGTGCTTTTCATTGTACTTCATTGTGGAGACACAGGCTGCTGTTTTTTAACCTCATCGACCTGCCGGTGGGTCAGCTGTTACCGATGTTGTGTGGACAAACTTTACTTAAATGTTCAAAACTTATATCAAATTCTAGATACCAAGATACCAAATATGTCGGGCTGAATTTTGGAGAGAAATGTGTATAAAATGTTGCAGAAGACATTTTAAATATGTCACTCTGATGCAACACAGAAGTTAAATGTATCACGTATCACATAATGTGTCAGGTATTAAAATAACTAATGATGAACTGTATGTTTGTTTCCTTTACTTTGATATTGTTCAAACGTACTAGACTTTAAACGTGTCCTTTAAGGAGACTTTCACTACTGAGCAGTTGTGTGTTATTGCGATTGGAGCACTGGACCGACTTGTTATTTCTTAAGATGCAGAAAATGCCAACAAAACACTTAAAGGTTGAGCGACGTTGGAGCAGGACACTCAGCTCCATCTCAGATTTCTACTCTGTCACCACTTCTGGCACCAAAATAGTGAAAATATCATTGATACTGGCAGTTTGAATCCTGAATGAATCCTGTACCAAAACCACACAGGTTCAACCCTAAAATATATTGGCAGCTGAAAGTCAGTAAAAGTAAAGGAAAGCGATCGATGTCGGCGCAACATAAAAAACGTTTTGTCATTGTGGGAAGTAGAGTCTATAAATGTTGTCTTCGGCGCTGCGCTGCCCGGTCACAGCTGTAAACAAAGCACACAGCTCATTAGGCTGCGGGATTTACACTCAGCCTCGTCCATTCAGAGTCGGGGGGGTCAGCGCTCTGTTTTGACGAAGGCAGTCTCAGCCACCGAACCATTAAACCAAACTCTGGGCTCGCTGAGTTTAACTGCAGTTCAGCTTCGAGGTCACATGGTCTGCAAAAACAGGATGTGGTGTTCAGTGGATGTGACCCTGACAAGTCCTAGAAATACAGCACCTCAACACTGTACGCATGTACACTGTTTCATTCAGAGACTGGTCTTTATTTGTAAATACTGATTAAAGTCTTTTACCCTGAAAATCTGATGTATACGCTTTCACTTCTCAGTATGTAACTCAACATTTTAGACTCACGTTTGTCATTAAAGTTAAATTACAACCCTGCCCAGTTAAAATGGATTGCTTCTTACTTTTTCTACATTTCAGTGATAAACTCTGAGGAACGATGGGTCACATCAAAGTTTAAAATCTTGAATATGAACTTGTTAAAAAGTCAGCAGTGAACACTCTGCCCTTTCTGGCAGAAGTTAAGCCAGGTGAAGAAGTTGGGATGTTTGACGCAGTGGTCCCCCATTCTGGTTGGAAACCAGTTTCTGCCCCAAGTGAAGGAGTTTGAGTATCTCAGGTTGTTTATGGATGAAGGTGCGATGGAGCGCAGTGCAGCGTCGGCAGTAATGTAGGTGACTGTCATGTTTAAGAGGATGCAGACGCGAAAGACACAGTCTTCATTTATCACTCGATGGATATGTGATATACACTTCAGCAAGGGCCCCAAGATGACATGCGTCTAGTCTGAAGTGGCGAAGCCCTCTAGAGGTCGTAGTACTTATGATGGGAGCAGAGCAGGAAGTCAGGTGACGTTTATAGAAGTCCACTTAGGGAGGAAGTCGGGGCAGAAAGATGGGTCAACATAATAATGGACCAACTGACAGTCAACACTGTGTTTTTCTAAAATATGACCACGATTGTTCTGTAACCTTAACCATGTGTTTTTTAATGTGTCGCTGTAGAGGACACGGGCAAATGATATACTTGTGATAATGATTTTCTGCTGATTTTCTGTTGATGATGGGGACTGGACTTAGATGTTTGGATCTGGATCCTCCAGAAAGACTGGGCACAAAGATGTCTAGGCGACCTTGCTCAGCCTGCCTCCACCATGATGCAGACATGGAGAAGTGGTGGAAAATGGGTGCATGAATGACAACCTTTGCTCTTTTTGTGTGGACCAGAAATCGAAGGTAAACTGCCAGCTGCTTGTTGACTCGCCTCCGCCTGCTCATCAGACATTCTGTGGACATACGTAAAGGTTAAAAAACACAAAGCTCTCTGCGATTTGCCCCGAAGCGATTACGCTCACTCACATCGAAGATGTGGTCGATGCCGGTGTTAACAGGCTCTTGAATGGCACAGCAAACCTTTCTGACTCATCATCAGCATTACACACACATTTTCTTTTCAACTCCAAGCTGAAAGTTGGTCATTCTCATTCTGAACAGGAAGACTTGCTTCCTTCTTATTCTCGTCTTCTCCCACTCACAGATTGCATATTCAGAAATCAAACAATTTTTGATAAATATTATTTGGAGGGCCCCATACTTTAAATTATTCATGAATTCTGAAGGAAAACATACAAAGGGGGAACCGATAGGTAAAAAGGGCAATTTTCAAATCTTTTCTTGGCTGACGGAGTCGAGAAACCTGAAATATGAATCCTTACTTTTTTTTATTCCAGCTGGATTCTTTTCACTTCCCATCTGGAAAGGTTTTTTCACTGTAATGGAGCCTCTATCAGGACAGTAAAAAGCCCTCACACACATTCAGCACCCCCCTGAGCCTGTCGTATGAATTCAGTCAGAGTGGCAGCAAAGGAAAGAAGGGAAGGACAGAGGAGGCGAACAGAGAGAGAAAAAGAGGAATGGAGAAAAAAGGAGGAGAGGGAAGGAAGGAAGGAAGGAAGGAAGGAAGGCATGTGGTCCCAGTGCTCCGGATGAGGTAATACTACTGATGAAATTCAGGCAGCTATGACAAGAAAATGCCAGTATGCACAAGTCTGTAACTAAAAACGCATCCAAACTAAAAGAGAAACAGCTCAGAAAATGTACTGAATTACTCTGTAGATCAACTAATAACACAATATATCAGTGTTTTCAACATCTTTCATACAGAAATAGATTTCACATGGGACGTACAGTCACACATCTTCACTGTAGTTGGTTATACCAGAAAGTGTACACCAAAATCAATTTATGGATCCGTGAGAAACAGGAAGTGATGAAAGCTTGGTGATGTAGTGGCTGGGGCTAGCAGGTGAGCCACTGTTGCTAGCAAGCTAAACGCTAACATGAAACTTAAACCCTGTATGCTCAACTCTACTCGGTACTGGTCTGGTCATATCCTGTATCCTGTGCACCTACATACAAAAATAAATGGAAAATAAACTTGAAAACCCGAAAACCACTTAAAGGTCATAGCAGATGTCCTTCACTGTAGCGAGGGGGGGGGGGCACCGGTCGCTGATTTCTCACTGTTATAACTGCTGATATGACCCAGACCTGTCCTGAGAAAAGACTGTTTTCTTTTTTAAACCCTGTGGTTCATTCGCCGTCACACGAGCTCTTCCTCACGTCCCTCTGCAGCTCCGACAGAAACAACAACACACACACACACACACACACACACACACACACACACACACACACACACTCTGCATTCATTCTGCCCCAAAACAGAATAATTTACCACACAAGTTGCAAGACCAAACACAAAACTGTGTCTGTGTGTGTGTGTTCTCCTCTTTCAGTCAAAGCTGCAGAGACATGAGGAGGAACTGTGTGTGTGTTGTGTGTGTGTGTGTGTGTGTGTGTGTGTGTGTGTGTGTGTGTGTGTGTGTGTGTCCCAGGTTCCCACCCCAGTTTCCCCACTTGGCTGTTTAGTTTGGCCCGTCTCTGATCAGTGCAGAATAAACACCAGCCTTCACATTGATTCCTTCCCTCACATTTGGCTCAGTGCCTTGGTGTCTCTCTGCTCTCTCATTTTCAGTTTCAATCATCTTTATCCTCAAGAACCACTTCATTATGTGTGGCTGTTTAACTGTAAAATTGTTGTATAATTAGTTGTCTGTTTATGGAAATAAACAGTGGTGGCTTCTGGGTCTCCTTTCCAAAGAAAAGTGCTCCGACAGGAAATGATGCTTCTGTGCCGTCTTTTCTGTTTTTCTGTTGTTGCAGGATTCACTCATATTTAAAATAATGTATTTTTCCTCCAGTATCACAAAGCCAGTGATGTGTTTACTAATCAACAGCCAAACAAAATTAAAACTAAACTACAAAAATATAAAAAGTCACGGCCATTTTGTTCATTTCTTCCCATTCCTGGCCTCAAATCTAGAAAGACTCTGGAGTCATGTTGCCCTCATTGAAAAGAGAATCAGAAACTGAACAGCCATTGCTTTCCTGCAGATACTACCTGTGAATAATTAAACTTGATCGCCAGAGAAAGTCTAATCACAGCAGAACTTCAGATTCTTTCCTGGCTGCTGACATGCTGCCGTTACCGCTCGCCAAGTGCAGAGATTAAATGCAGTTCTTTGCACATTTTAGTTGACATTCTACAGGAATAAAAGTCTTAAAAGCAAAGTTCATGCTACACTCAGCTCAGATGCTGTGTGGACTCGCAGCATGGTGGCCTTATAAACCCTGAACAAATCTCCTCCCGTCACATTACAGAATCTGAAGAAGTCTTTTTCCTGCTGAAGAGCGGAAACATGAGGACTTCAGGAACACCCCTTTAAGTCTATGAAACTCTATAAATCTGCATAGAATCAAAGTGTCCTCCCACTTGCTTATTCATTCATTTTTTTGATATTTGTACTCGTAGTCTCCGCCTCCGGAGTAAATTCCAATCTGCTTGTGACGGTGACATCTGAGTTTCTGTCATAGCGGTGATGAGTCCGTCCAGGCGTGAGGAAAAAGTTACGTCAAAGTTTACAGAGTGCGTCTGGCAAAGACCGTGTTTGGAGGAGGTTTGAATGGAAGACCGTATTTGGGCTGTGAGTTATGACAACTTTTTAGCAGAGGAGTAAATATTAGGACGGGCTGATGAAGGAGGACAGGGGATGCTCCTGTGGTGGAGAGACTCAGGCTCAGTGAGTGATGAAAGAATAGTGGAGGACAAACAGCGAGAGACAGAAACGAGGATGAGAGCGGTGATTCTCTCGGGTCGTGTTCGCACCGCAGCTAAATGCCGTCGTCGCTCCTCACGAGAGACTCAAGTCCAGGTTCAGTTCAGCCCGAGTACTCAGACGCCCGGTGTAGTTTAGTATATCAGAGGTCTTACTGTCTGCTTTGCGGTCTGCTGGTGACTAAAATGCTTTGCTTGAAACTACAGAGTCAGGAGGGAAATCATATCAATATCTGATGGCGTCAGTTTATCACAACCTGAACGGACCTCCTCAACAAACAGTGGAGCCTGTGTCTTTCAGGAGTGCTGCTTTTCCTCTTACAGTCGATAATATGGATAAAGTTTTTGTTTTTGCAGGGAACCTGGTGACTAAAATGTTATAGCTAATAGGAGTCTACAAAAATGAAATTGTTGAAAATTCTAGATGCCGGTTCTTTTCCCGAAGATGTTTTGGCTGTCAAGAACATATTTCACCTCTTCAAATCGGCGTCTCGGTAGTGATTTGGAAAGTGTGTGTCATCACGTAGCCACGGTGGCACAGCCACGGTCATGGCAGAAATGTATGTAAAATACACACAATTTAATGCTAAACCACAGCTGTGATTCTCCCTCTTTCTGTTTTTCTCTCTGCTGTGTGTAAATGTGTGTGAGTGTGTTCAGGATTATGTATCAGGGGATTACATAATCCATCTCAGCCAATCAGTGAGCATGACTGCTCTAACGTCACATGTTGATTTAATCCACACACACACACACACACACAGATGTAAGTGTACACACAGCTGGAGCCAGGTATCAGCTCTCACAGAAAAAGCAGAACCAGCTGTCTGAATTAAACACACACGCAGGAAAAAAAAATTCTGTTCCCACACATACACACTCATTCATACACTCAGAGGCCTGCACACACACACACACACACAGGTAGTCAAAGAATCAGAGGTATTCCTGGAGGTTTAAGAAGCGCTCAGAGAGTCTGGACGTTGACACACTGCAGAGGGATTATTCAACTCTCAACTTTTCAGTTTATCACTGAAGTTCATTTAAACCCTTGAAGATAACTGTTAGCTGACTCAAAGCCTCTCAGCTTAGAAACCTGCTCATCAGTAACACATTACACTGCACGCTTTACAGTCACAAACAGGTTCCACATGGTCATCAGAGTGAACCCACTGTCAGTGTACAAGCTTACACAGGAAACAAGGTCACACTGCTGGTGTGTGTTGACCTTTAGGCTCATTGTTTTCTGCTATATTAGACTCTCCCTGCGCATCCACACGTGGTACTTTCACAGCTATAAGTCCACAACTCAGGTATGGTCCATAAAATATTAAAGTCAATTAATTGATAATAATAATAATAATAGAAAATTTAAAAAAAGGCCCAAAAGGGAGGGAACATAAAGCTGCTGAATAATGTGCTGCAGAAACGATAAATAAAGTAAAACTACAAATTTATATTCTTATGATCTCATTTTCACTCAGATTTTTTGATGTGCTTTTAAGTTCCAGAAGTAACAGCCCAAGCTAGCCTGAAAAAGCCAGCCTTGGCCTGTAGTCACACCAACACAAGTGGCAAGATAGCGTCGCAGTACGAGGCTAGCTATCACGCTAGCAACTAAAAACAGAACAACGCTAACATATATGACAACTGAACAATTCCAAACAGGCGTCCTTAATCGGTGCAGAGGTCGAGAGGAAGTCAAGGTCATGACTTCAATCAAATATCAATGATTCCACAAATGAAGTGAAAAGATTTCAAATGTCTCAAATGTCAGTTAACCACTACAGCTCATTTAAACCTGCACAGTTTGCTATGCTGAGTTTCCTTTTCTCCAGTGACAACATACCTACAGCTCTCTGTTTTACATTCATACAGTCCCTCACGCTCATCCTGAGACCAGCTGGGCTGCAGCAGGTGGAGGTGAAGTGTCGCCTTCAGGGTCACCTTAACATTTTTCCAGCCAGTTCAGTGAATTAACCTTCACGGCACAAGTAACCAGTAACAAGCCCACACACACACACACACACACACACACACACACACACCTCAAATCTACCTCCAGGAAAATAAAACAAAAACGATTCCCCGCAGCTTCGGCTTAACCACACACCATTTCCTCACCATGGCACGCGGCTCGGTGTGTCCCAGGCTCAGCGATATTAAAACCTGCTTTGTGTTAATAGTGATGAAACACTGCCAGACGCCTGCACCCAACAACGCGTGAGTCACCCTCACAGCGTGCAACAAACACTGGGAAACACTTCATCGGTCACAGCTACAGCTCACACGCTCGTGGTTTTGTGGAGGTGCCTGTATGATGGACAGAAACAAGGAGGAGCTGACCAGGATATATTAACAGCTTTTAAAAGTGATTCGAGAGATACTGAAGGATAAGGCTGGTGTTATTATATCTATAATATCAGCAAGTATCGCCTGTGTAGCCAAAGCCTGACACAGCTCATGTTTCCAGAAACTATTAAAGACACGTTGAAGAGACACTCTCTGACATCGGTGACAGATTCTTTCATTGCAAACAAAAAGGCTGAAACAACTACAACTGACAGTTAAGCAGACATCACTGGTTCCACCAACTCTTTCATTACATGTCTTTGAAAAAGTCTTGACCTTTAATGTAACCCCCGAAAGGCACAGAAGAGTTGAATTGTGTATTAATGAATGAACTTTAGCTGCAGGAGAGATGTGAACTTTAAAAACAATCAGGTTTCCCTCAGGCAACGTGAAGCACGGCCATGTGTCTGTTAGTGTCAGCTACTGTTTAGGATCAACTGGATCACAAGTGGATGTTTTTTTAATGTTAGCTTCCAGTATTTTTCTGTGATGCAATTAGAACCTTTAAAGACCACATTTAATAAAGTGATGCAGGCAGCAGCTGCAACTCCTGACCAACAAAACATCAGAGGCAGTCAGTAAAACTTCACAGATGGATGCAAAATGATATTGTCAAATATTTAATCCACTTGAGTAGCCAAAGACTGACGTCCCCACCTGCTTATTTTAACTCAAAACAGCTTATTAACTACACTTTTTTATAATGATGTATATCGATATTCTAATATTAAATGACATCAACTGGAACAGCTTTTAATTGTATCTTCCATCCCTAACATCAGCTTCTTGAATCATGTTGCTGCCACCAAGATGCTGCTGCAGACTTTTCAAGCTGCCAACCAGCTGAATAATCTACATTCACATCAAACCCCAACTCACCCCACAGCCGCCGCTCCCTCACGCTCCTCCAGAAGACATCCCAAGCCTTGTTGGTGGAGTCTTTCACGTGCTCGCTGAAGGATCTCCGCAGAGGACTTTTCACCGCCGGGGTCTGAGCCATATTCCATACGTTCAACAGTTACATATTCCCACTGAAAGAAACCTGCATTTCTGGAGACTTTCTAACCCATGTGGGACGCGTTCGCTCCGTCATGGCTCATGCCGAGGGAGTGTTTGACTTAAGAGTTCAGCAAAGTGAGGAAGGAGGAGGAGGACGAGGAGGCAGGGGGGGCTGACACTTGATGCAAAAAGTCTGCATGTAATTTGTGAAACACCCCTGTCCTCTCACTCCCTCCTCAGAAAGTTGTGTGTGTGTGTGTGTGTCTGAGGAGGAGTGAGTAAAAGAAAATGCGTGTGAAGAACTATTTATGCGGATGAACAAACTATTATGGTGTGTGAGAGCATCTGTGTGTTTTCAAGTGGATGAAAGTGAAGCAGAGCGAGAGTGAGTGTTTTTCTTTTGTGAGTGCGTGTTTGTGTGGGAAGTTAAAGGATTTGGCCGGCCTGAAGAGAGGAAATGACAGCTCACCTGGGTTAGACATCAGCAGCACGCACACACACACACACACACGCACACACACACACACACACACACACACACACACACACACACACACACACCTTGAATATTATTATAATATTAATTATTAGGCCTCAGCATTGGAAGAATTTGGTCTCAGCTGCTGTGTAATTGTAACAGACAACATTCAGAGGCGTGGCAGAACTTGTGACTTCTACATGAGACTCGTCTTGAACGACTTGAGACTTTCTTGCGGTTGTATGCTGCGCAGATTGTGAAGCCCCTTCAGGCTGATTTGTGATATAGGGCTTTAAAACGGACTTGACTTTAAAAATGTGTTAAACATGAGGATTTGGTAAAGTCTTATGAAGTCTTAGCCCCTCCCGTCTGTCAGTTAGCTTCAATGAACCACCCAGACGTCAACACACACACATCATTATCATCATCAATGCTAAAATCTGTTTGAACACACTTCCTCTCTTGGGACAGAGGACAAATAAACAGTACAGGTCAGGACCGCTGGGAAGGAGGAGGATAGAAACTGAGGGAAATGATGAATGGGAGGAGGGAACGAGGGGGGATAGGAACTCAATGGGTGACATCTCTGTTTAAAGGGTAATGAGTGGACCCTCCCAAGGTGGTGCAGTCCTATCTAGGGATTGAACTCGGGTGTAACGCTGACACCTGACGTTTAGAGAGCGGCCATCCAGCCGAGGAAGCAAAACACAGAAGGACAAATACAGCCAAGTGTAAAATAACAGCTACACTGCAAATGATCACATTATCCGTCACGATTGTTTACACAACACTTGTCCAAGCAACGTGTTTGTAATGACAAACCCAGAGTCTCGACGCGCCCACCAATTAAAAACACTTCACAGTACTCACTCAGTAATTTACTTTTATAATCACTTCTCACTTTTTATTTTGGTTAAACTTCAACTTATAAAACTGTACAGGGAGAAAAAAAAAATCATAAATGTTTATAATTTAATTTGGTTCAAGAATCTTTGAACAATATGTTAATGGAAAACAGGATGTTTGGCAGCAATATGAACAATGTTATTTAGCTAATTAGTAAGTTATATGAAGAAAACTGCTCATTTTCTTTGGAACAACTGGAAATGATTTCATCCTTTGTCAGATTCCTCTCACACCATTTGAGAAAAACTGAGGATTTATTTGAATCTTTTGAATTGTTGACAGTTGTCTCCAAAACCCCCCCCCCCTGCTTCAGTCCCCTGCCCCCGCATCACCCACTGGCCTCTCAGTTTAATGATAATGGTGCAGCTGTAATCAGTGGGTTTCATCAACATGGACATACAGAACTCTGCAGTTTAAACACATTTACAGCCCTCCACTGGTCACCTGAGAGCTCATTTTGGCCAATTTCGTTTACGTCAACAACAAACTTCCTGTTGACTTGAGTGGCTCGGCCACTATGGGAATTTACTTTATGTTAGCGGCTTACAATCTAACCACAGCAAAGGAGAAGGAGCTGCACGTGTGTGGTCACTGAAGCCATCCAGTAAATGGTCAGTGAGGTCATTCCATTAGTCCAAATCAATTAAAGTAACTTCAAACGGAGGGGCAACGATTCCAGATATAGTGTTGATTCTGGATAAACAACAAAGTAACTCCGAGGTGGAGGACAGGTCATGGAGGAGACGGTGCAGGGACACTTTCAAGTGAAGGGACTCTAGTTCTGCTTTATAAAAGCTTTCTGAGAGGAATCACCTGAAGACAAACTATGAAGGACAAAATCCTAAATAATTACACGGTTTCTGTGTCTTTCCTTGTTGAATTCATTCAAGTACCAACTATATATATATATATATATATATATATATATATATATACAGTATATGTATATAGATACTCATATACTGTACATACTGCTGGTTGGACAAATGTAATCTGATGACGTCCCCTTGGTCTTTAAGATGAGCATTTTACACCAGTGTCAGTTTTATAGACTCAACCATTAACCTAGAAATACATCTGCTGAGTTATCAATAGTAAAAGTTATGTATAACTGCAGCCGCACCAGTAGGAGTGGCTCTCACCACTACACCCATAACCTTTGTGGCTACGACGGAGAGCCAGAGGAAAGGCGCTGTTCAATACTTGTCTCTCAGGCTGATCTTCAGATCGGTTGTTGTTGTTCTGTACACTAATCTGTGCATTTCCAGTTGGATGGAGTTGAACTTTTTTCCTGCGTGCAAAACACTTGAAGCCCGTTGGGATCCGTTAGAAAAAGCTGCTGTGTATCGAATAGACCAATGCTGAAAACCTGACGTGTAAAGTAAGTCGACAGAAACAGTGGATGTGACGGTGATGGTACGATAATGATGACCACGTTTGCTTTGAAACACTGAACTTGGCTTGAACTTGACAGCCACAAAGACTTTTTGGATTGTTTCAGAAGTTTTGTTGGCTTCTAATTTATCCACAGTAAAACCGATGGAGAATTTACTCATTTGAATAATACGGATTTCCTCAAGCTCCAAAATTAGACATCCACCAGCTGAAGTCTCAAACCTGCTCAGCACGTCTGTCAGCATGAAAGTCAACACTTCAGCTCGTTGCTGCACCTGCAGGTCTGAAACACGGTGCTCGAGGATGAAAGCAAAGTTCTTTTCCTGCTTTTGTTTCCAAAGGCTTTGCGCTCAAGTGTTTCAGAACAAAGCTCGCGATTTGAATATCAGCGCAACACAAAGCTTGATCAATTCACTGTGGTGTTATGCAAAGTTAAAACCATTCAATGTCACTGTTACTGCATGCCTTCAATTCCCTCCAAGAGCTTCTCAGATGGCTATTATAATATTTGTGATAGAAAGCAGCCTCCACCTCCCTCGTCCCCTCCTCTTCCTCTGCTGGGAGGGTGATGGGAGACATCTTCTGGCACATTTGTTTACCCTTCAAACAAGTCCTAAATTAGTTGCATTCCCAGCGGTTTTCCAAAAGCAGGTAATTAAATAGCACTCAGCTGCACGCTGCGCCTCTACAGTCCTCACTGTGGATCGGAGGGAAATGCCAAGCAGCCAACAAAAAGAGGCACAGTCTTACTTGTGACAGAGCACATCCTTTTGCATTTGCATGCATCTAACTGATGCACATATCCGGAGTGACTCACCGCTCTGAGGAAGCAGGTGGGAGTTCAGCTTCTTGCTCGGTGACACTTTGACGCGCTGGCGGCTGCAGGATTCAACTGTGTGGCCTTGGGTTTGCAGGATGATCTGTAAAACCAAAGTGACACAACGAAAGTGACATAAATGACACAGATTTGAGGCATTAGAACTTATATTAGTCTTTTCTTCAAGAACCAGCAGTTTTTTAAGAAATCCACTGATACCAATTAAATGTGCTGTAAGTTTCAGTTTTCTCTCTGACACTAATGAAGTGAAGTTTCCTTTATGACAGAGTGAAACTTTCCTCTCTTGTTTCAAGATTATTAACACAAGCGTCACTTCAGTTGCCAGGTTCTGTAAATATAATGCTCTTCATTTTTTAATTTTTACACATTTTTTCTATAACAATTCACTATTCTGAGCCGACCCTGTTCTTTAAACCAAAAATTCTCCAGCGTATTTTGTGTGGAGGCGGCCCTCTGCTACGTGTTTATGACATGTAATATTAGCATTCAGTGGAAAAAGACTCGTGTTATATCCCCACCAACCAGGCAAGAAGACACTTTACAGTTCATAAAGTCTCTTGTGATGAGCACAACTCAGGAGCCTCCTATGCCCAGAAAGTGAGGGGGATAATTAAAAATGAGATGCTTCCTTGTTATTTGAATAATCAAAATGACCTGAATTCTTGAAAAACAAAAACAAATACTCAGCCCCATGTAAATATACAAGGATTCCCTGGAAATATTAATTATAAATATAATTATACATAAATTATTAAAATTAAACTAGTGAGGGGGACTCCAGTAATGGACTAGTCGTGTTTTCCTGGAGCTCCGTGTGTCTCCTCCACTTTATTATTAACCTACTCTCTAGATTTAGTTTTGGATGTTGAGATATTTAACTGGATACGTGGAAACTTTGGCCTGCTGGTGGGACGAGATGAAAAGTCAAGGGACCACCAACGAAACTGGATTGATCCTCTGGAGAGCATGAATCATGTACTAAACTTCATTTTCATTTCATATTTCAGTCCGGACCAACGAGACATGGCCATCCATAGAGACATGCACGAGTTCATGAGTCTATATCAAAGCCCCCTCACCTGTACACATTGGTAAAATACTCACAGTGTCCAGTGTCCAAAATATCATGAAGTTCCCGCTACTTTTGAGCTGCTCACAGCCAACAATATCTTTGATTGTCAAGAGGACTAAAAGCTTTCTTTAACCCGTCTCCTCTCCTCTCCTCCAGTTTTCGCCTCCAGGCACAGCCTCTATTGTTAGTCTGGTCCTCTTCTCCTCTGCTGCTGTTGTTCCTGCCCAGAAGCTTGTCACTCATCTTGATGAGCTGTCTACCTTACAGCAGCGTTCAGGCCTCTGGCTGCAGCAAACAGCATCAGTAAACTCTCCTCAGGCGCTGGAGAAGCGAGCAAAATTCTTCAGCACAGATCTTCAGCTTGCTTTTGAACTTTTCTTGTCAGTTACAGGTTTTTTGTTGATGTTTTTCCTCTTTGTGCTGCCTTTCATTGTTGTTGCCCTGTGACCTCACCTCAATAGCTGTAACCTGGCTCAGTGCTGCCCCCTGTTGGCCGGGAGACACATGAAGGTTTTGCAAGAGCTGGAGTCAACAGTTGTTTTACCAGAAAGACCCTTAACTTCGAGGTTTGGCTGAAGGTGGAAGAACGTGTGATAGTAGACATCATATGATTACAGGGTGTCCTGGTGGTCTAAGAAGCTGACTGTAAACCTTTGTTGCATGTCATTTCCCCTCTCTCCCTTCATTTCCTCTCACTTCTCTACTTTCCATGACAAGATAAAGGCAAACATACTTTAAACAAATAAATTACTATGTGAAAATGTCTGAAAGTTGTCCAATTACTTTATTTCAGTGAGAGAATCTCTGAATCTGCTGCAGTAGCTCACTGCACGTTTAAAACAATGTTGATGTTGAAAGATAACAGTGCTGAGGGGACTCCCTGTGGGGTTTTACACAATCATTTGATCAATAACATGAAAATACTGATTAGTAGAGCTTCAAACGTGGCTCTTTTGTAATATTTTGTTTATTAGACTAACGTAACTATTCAAGACATTCACCCACCTGCGCTTGCGTCTCTGGCCAAGTTGCAAATAAAGTCTCTTGAACTTTATCCTGCCTCATCACTTCTCTTCAACTGAGCCACAGGATCCTCTGTGGACACTCGACAAGCTCCACTCTCAGTTTGTGGCTACATATATGCTGTACTGATTAAGTGTGACTGCAGCTGAGAATAAACACTGAGTGTTCATGGCAGCAGTGGTGTTGTATAAGGAGCCCAGTCACGAGGAGAGTCATTTTTCCTGCTTTGGCCTACTTCGGCCCTGCAGATCGGGGGCCCTGCAGATCGGGGCCCTGCAGATCAGGACCTGAATCCCCCGAAGGCTGGATCACATTAGAAGGATTTGATTTTTTACAACACCTTCCATCTCTCTTGGATCACTGGCTGTTGCTCTGAGAGGAATTATTGAGCTGTGAACTCATCTGTTTTCAGCATCAACAGGTGATAAAACTAGTAAAACTTCACACTGAAACTTTCACGTGTTACCAACAAAAACAAAGTAAAGTGTAATGAATTTGGTGAGCGCCATCGGCCAAACACACAGAGCCGCAGCGTGACCTCAAGCTCTTACATTGAAGAAGACTCATGTATTGCTCTTTAGATGTATGGAGGCAAATTGTGACTATTTGTGACACACAGAGCGCAGTGACGTGGGTTGTGGTGCAGGTGTTTGGCAACGTTTTGAAGACTTTGTATATACGGCAGTCCTGATTTAATTACCATTTAACTTTTTAGCTTCGTCATTCAAAGCCGTAAATCTGAGAAAGAATTAGCATGTGTTAATGCCGGTTCCCATTTCTTTCTTTCTGGCATGTGTTCTCAGTCATATTTTGGTGAAATAACATTGGTTTAAACCATACTGGACATTTGAAAAGCGTCTATGAATGTTTCCACGCCTTGGCATGCATGGTTGCTGATGTGAATTCAAGCTGATCACAACCGCTGTTCTCCATTAAGGACAAAACTTTTGATACTCGAAGGACAGATTTGGGGCAGAATATCAAGTAATGTGATTTTTACAAGAGAAATGTCCTTTAAGATACTTTGAGAAAGAAATACAGTATTCAATATGTTGTTGCCACAGGCTTCATCAGGGTGCTAAGATAAAATTTGTTTTTTGGGAGAAGGAAAAAAATAAGGAGTATTAGAAATAAACTGTAAAAATGGAGACTTGGGGGAAAATAATGACGGCATCCTGAGAATTCGACATTGAACTCATGACTCAGTGAGTTGGAGCCGCTCCCTCTGATGTGCTTCTTCAGGCAAACTGAGGCCTGACGCTGCATAATGCAAAACACCCTCAGCGATTGTTCTTTATTACCCAGAGATGTGCTGTGCTCTTTCTCCTGCGAGGCCCTGCTTCACATTAATATAGTTAATACAGTTTGATTGGACAGAGCTGCTCAGTTCAGCCACAGTCCTCTGCTGGAGGAGATTTTCTTTTGTTTGATTGTTCCACGTGGTAAAAGATTTAGTTCAGTGACCCTTCATCTACATGACTGTCACGCTGACACCCTCTTCCCTGATTGGCTGGTGTACCTCGAGTACTACTTCGGTCCACATGACATGTCCAGCGTGTGCTACCGATGTCAAATGCAATGCGTCATGCGATATGACAGCGGTGTTGTAAGCCCTGAAAAGCGTGTTCAGACTGAAGCGAAGTTTTGTCTCATTTCATTCACTCAAATATGACCATTGGATGTTTTTGCAGTCCATGCCTATTTTCTACAATCGGCCATTGCATAACTGTACAGATGTTAGCTGTAGCAAGCTAATGGCACATATTGCCTCTGGATGCGTTAGTGCTGAAGCTCGCACTGATTTCAAAACTTCTTATTTATTTTCCTTCAATTTCTCCCATTTCATATTTCATGTCATGAAGTGGACTCAAACCTCAGCATGCAGCCTGACCACACGTCAGACTCTTAGCGCTAACATCAGCCACACTTCATTTTAAATGAGGGTATCTCCTGGTCTCTCTGAATAAACCCCGGCCAGCTTTACACAAACTGCTCTGTCATCGACTCAAAAGTAGAAGTAGAGACTAACTGGGAAGATTAACTAGCCTTTGTGCAGGTCTGGAGTCTGTTGAGTGCTTCATTGCTGTGCCTTTTTTGTTTGGGGACTGGCGATCTCCTAAATTGGATTCCTTTTATATTTAGATAATGTCAGCTTGCTTGTTAGTAAGCAGTAGGAAACAGAGCTTCCACGCAGGCTCATCTAGTTCAATAATGAAGCAGATTGGAAGCCACGAAGGATGACAAAGGGACAGTTCATTTGCTCATTGATGCCATAAAACAGTGAGGTGCATCAGAGGGAAAACAAAAAAGCAATCTGAGGAGGAGGCATGTGACTGCTGCACACATTACAACCTCTGCCTGTGTTCTGCACCTGAACACTTTGTCATCAAGCAGCTTCCAATCACAACTTTGAACTTGTTAGAGATTCATCTTCGTTCACCACCAGTTTGTAAGTACTTCCAATTTATTGGCCACATCTACTTACTTTGCAAAATGTTATTGCCGTGTAGAAATAAATAGAACAAACATTCACATTAATTCTCCTTCATTACAAACGGGAAAGCGAAGAGTGTTCTCCATGGAGAACCGTTCTCTGTACCTCCTGATGAGCTACTCAGTGTGCAGTGCACAGAGATGTTGAAGTGGCTACGTCTTGCTTACATGTAATTGTTGCCTCAACAGCATTACTACCTTTCATTTTACATCACAAGGTCATTTCATGTTTCGCTTTGTTAGACTTTCCCGTGGCTTCCCGACTCCAATCAAGTTATTGTTGAGATTTGATGAGATGACTTCCCGCTTTAGATTTTTCTTTGGATATTTTATGAAAACATTTTTTCAGCTTCTAAAAAAAAGGCTCAGATACGCGAACAGTGCTTTTTAATCTTAATGTCTAATGTATATCATCATTATAATGGCAGTTGATTGAGGTTTACTGCTTGTGGCAGAAGACCTGAGAGTCCTGCTGACGCTGGAATATGGACTTTAAGGATGATCCTCTATGTGTAAAATTCACCAGAGGGATCAGAAGATACTGGTTCAGACCATGACCAGTAGCTCTTTTGGGAGGAAGGAAATGGTGGTCACATGGCCCGACTGTCATTTCATGGGCCTTTCCATCCAGAAAAACGTCTGAAGGGGAACACCTGTAGCATCTGTAAATTGAGCCCACTGGCTCTTAAGATATCGGCTGGAGATAAAGATGACCCATGGGAGGCCGCACCTCAGCTTGGCTCGGCTCAGCGTTTGATCCTCGCAGAGCTCTGCACCAATATAAATCTCTTTCATCACATGACCTCAAAGCCACAGATCAAAGGTACCTGCAGCTGAGTGTAACAACCAATCATGGCCTCCGTTGATCAGATATCTGAGCGTGTACAGCCCAGCTGAACATGAGCTATTCAGCACCTGTAGTATCTTTAGTATGCGCTTAAACATGGAAAATGTCGACAAAACTATGAAAACCTCAAACAGCCTCCAGTGATCAAAGACACGCTGACGTCCCGGTGCTGCTCCGCTCTACAGAACGTCTCACCCACTTTCAACATGTAAAAAATACACAACGCTGCCGGCTGTGATCAAAGCCTGAAGATCAAATCGATACGATCAGGATTTTCTGCTGCCGTCACTACAACTACATTTCATGGTGTTTGTATAGGTTCATACAGTGACATGCTTTCAGGAAAGGACGATAAAAATGCTGAAATATATGAGAATCCAAGCATGTGGGCTTTTGCTTGTGGAGAAAGAAAGAAAAATTAAATGAAAGAAAAAATGGATGCAATATAGAGAAATAAAAATAACAATATAGAGAAACTGCAGTGAATGAGTGAAATCCATCAGACTGAATGTCCAGTCAGACGCTCCCACCACCAGTTCAACGACCACTGATAAGAGCTGACCGCCGCACAAACCGCCACAGCTGCAGCCGGCTGTCTTCTAAGTATGTCAGGGCCATTAGCCAGTTGAGGCAGACATCTGAATGTGGAAGTTTTGTGTGAAAATGTAAGTATAAGTGTGTGTTTACACTGTGTTCACTCATGCATGTTCTGTAAGTTGTAAGGTTGTGACATTATTGAACGTACCTTGTACAATCCGCTGGGCTGCTCAGTGAAACATGTTTCCCAAGTGGCTTCAGAATGAACAGATGCTGGCATTTTACATTAGCATATGGCCACGCATCTGTACGCCGAGAACGCATGTGACCCGTTATATATAAGCACATGCAGAGACTAAGAGCTGAACGCTTTAGTGACACTCAGTGACAGACGTATAATTGTACGTTATAATGTGTTCATGACACAGTTTTATGTTCTTTTCTCTTTTTCTGTTTCATACAAGGTTGCATGTTTAGTTTTTCCTTCTTTTCCTACTCGTTTTCCTTTGGTGAATGTGGCCATTTTGTTGGTGCTTGTGACATAATTGTGCTGCCATTTTGGCCAGGACTCTCTCAAAAAGAGACCATACTGGTTCAAAAAAAGGTCAAATAAAAATACTAATGATGAAACTTTCGTCTGGATGTAAGAGAACAATACGATTTGCCGATAGTGCCGATAAATGTAAGTGACATGTAGGCTCAAAGAATCATTTTGGTTCAGAAATATGACTACTGTTGAATGTTACTTCAAAACAAAAGTACTAAGTTCAAACTTTCTTTCAAAGAAAAGGCTTTGAGGTCAGTGGTGAAAGCAGCAGCGGGGCTCTGATGATTGATGTTCTTGGGAACAAAGCTGTGAGTAGATTCTCTCAGCAACATAGACCAACATCTCGCACAGAGCCAAGGTAAGCTGTCAGACAAAACTCCCAACAAGCCACTTCCTCACCTCACTCCTCCTCTGAAGAGATTGGCCGACGGGCTGATTGACAGTCCTGACACATGTGCACACAGGGGACGGGCGGGAAGTGTTCGCTGGATCGATACTAAATACATCCTCCCATCACACCACGGATCAGGAACAGGACAGAGCTACAGAGCATCCAGGAAGAAATCCATCCCTGATTTAAAATGGCTTGTACTGACTTCACTGCAGGACCATGTAACTTTGGCCGAATAACAGAGAGTGTTGGCCGCAAGTTACAATTATGGGATAAGAATAAATATGCTAAATAGTGTTAGAGCAGCACAAGTAGGCACAGTAATGTCAGTTATAAAGTTTGCCAACATTAGCTAGCACTAGCCTCCATACTGTAAGTGAAGGCTGTAGCAGCAAAACCTCTGAGTGTATTAAATTGAGCAATGGTACATTTTATTACTTAAATCTTAGTCTCATTTTAAAGATAATTGCTAATAATGTTTTTTGCTACTTTACTCCTGACTGACATGGCCAGATGCTGAATTAGTGCTTATTAGAGGTAATAAAAGACTTGATGAAAAGTGACATAAAGCCAGAGCCTAGGAGGGCAGACACAATGTGTGTCATTGACTTAATGGGCCATCAGGAACGTCACAGAGAGCTGTGGGGCGACCCGGCTTGGGCCTTGTCTCCAGGGCGAGGATGTGTCTTGTTTCCGGGAACCCAGGTGATGATTCGTCCAAGTGCGTCGCAGGTTGTGTGATAGAACAAATGTGGAGAATGTAAACATAGATCCTCTTGAACACTTGAACATTTAGTGCCCATTTTAGGGCCCAGTCACTACACGTATATGTGTCAGTCTGTATTCTTAACTAGGATTGATTCATAATTTCTCTCTCTCCCTCTTGAGACACTCTTGAGTTTGTATTTTCAACAGTTCCAACAGTATATAAATATCTGCGAACTAAAGCTGCGTTCAGGGATGATTCCCATGTTTGTGACTTGCGGGCTCAACACGGCTGTATGACTGAAGAGGTGGTCATGTGAGAGTTAAAAAAGACCAGATATTCATTCAATTTGGGTTTAATAACATTGAGGATAATGTGAGGCGTCCATCTTTGTTTGCCTTTCCAGGCACGTCTGTACTGTTTGGCGTTTAGTCGTGATTACAACTCGGATGTTGACATGAAGAGTGTTTAAGTCTGAAACCTGTATTTATGATAACTCTCATATGATCAACGCAGCATAAATGACTGAGTAAGTGACTGACTGAATGGCTGAGCGACTTTGGTCTGACTGGTTAACTGACTGCTCCGACGCTCTCCACCTCAGGCAGTGTGGAGGGACTAATGCTCTTAGGATCAATACTAAACACATTTGGTCCGTAATCACATCAGGAAGACGTGACGTGCTGAACAGGAAGGACAGGCAACTCTTTTTTTTTTGCCTTTGTCCACGAACAAGTTCTTTTACAAAGTCACTCAAAATTAATTTTGAACAAGGGCATCTTATATATGTTTTGTTTGTATTTGGAAAACGTTTTTTTAGATAATAATTCTGTAAATACCGTCAGCTACAAAAACATCTGTAAAACATCCTGGTGACGCTGTTCACCGCTGCTATAAACTGCGTATATTCAACAACGAGAGTTCGCTGTCAGACGAGGCCAGATGCTGAATTAGTGCTTATCAGAGGTAATAAAAGACATAAAGCTTTATATTCCATCACCATGGTTACAGCGCGCTTCATGCTAAATCAACCGCTCTTCATTAAACTTTAAACAAAACAAATCATTCAATGACAGTTTACTGTCATGACTTCAAACTTTATCGTCACTTTATGTAGACGGCCTTGTAAAGTGAGCTGTTTGGATGACGGGTCGGAGATACGTATAGAAAGAAAACGCCTGCTTGATCTGGCACTGCGTTCAAGGCGACACATAAAATAACTGTGAAGAACGTACAGCAGTGTGTGCATTATGTGAGTTACTCTTTTTAAAAGTGTTGTGTTAAAAAAGGTGCAGAAGGTGATACGTTTGGTGCTGCATAACCACAAGCAACCCTACTGTTAGAAAACGTAGCGATAATAATAAAGTGTGAAGCATGAAGCAATAGAAAAATAGAAAAAAGGAATACCTCGGTTTCAAAACATGTCTGTAATACGTTCTGTATCAAACAGCGTCTGTCCTTCACCTCCCAGAAGTGTTTTTCCCTTAAGGTGTCCATGTGTGCTTGCATGACTGTATAGATATTTTAGTTTTCTTCTGTTGGCTCAACATTACCAACATCATCTTGCTGTCAGTCCAAACTGTCCGACTGAGACATTGGACTCCAACTCAAAGTCCAGCTAAAAGAAAGAACAAGTCGTATTCCAAAAGGTGCCTAGCTAGTTACCAGACGTACAGTTGCCAAGCCAACAACTTAGTCCTCATCCTTGAAGCCTTCTTCTTTGCAAAACCAGATAATACTGTTTGAAATCTCACCTTTGTCAAAATGGCCTATTCTCGTGGTTTGTCGTCACCCTGTTTTCTTCTGTCTCATTTTCCCTTTGTCTCTTTCATTCTCTCTCAATATCTCTTTTCTCACGTTTGACCGCCGTTCCTGTCTTCCACCACGTCTTTTCTACTCTCTCTACACCCCCCACGTACCTTTCAAGGACGATCAACAGGTAAAGACGTGTTTGCAGCCTGGCTTTATCAGGAAACTCAACACAACTTTACTTTGAAATCCATCATGTCTCTTCCTGTGGGATCAGCAAGGGGATGGGCTTTGTGGGTTGAAGGCTGTGTGGGGGGTTTGCTGGTGCTTTGGTCTGGGAATGATGTCATCGTGTCTAACTTAATACCTCTGGAAACTGGGATCCACGTCAGACAGACTTCAACGCAAATAAGCCCTCCATCTCATCCCCCTAACTGCTGAGATTATGTCTGACAATGGGGGGGGGGGTTCTGCGCTTCAACACACACACACACACACACACACACACACACACACACACACCTCCACCTCTCTCTTCAGTGCAGGAAAAGCTGAGCCGGGCAGCTTTGGGATCCGGGATGAGATCAGGATGGTTTGATCACAGCCTGCAGACGTGTGCTCGAGGATCCAAAACACACCATTCAAGGATGAAATCAAGTGAGGCAAGAAGCAACTCATGCTCTTCCTCTTCTCCTCCTCCTCCTCTTTTCTCAAGCCTCTTTGCCCTTCAATGATGAAATAGGTAGTTTGTTATTGCCTTCCAAAATGACCCATACAGCCACTAAAAAAATGATTCATGTGAGCATTTGTTTGATCTGCCAGCTTTGTTTAAACTCTAATTTCGTGAACTAAAATGACTTACTAAACTTTAGAACAGAAAAATCTGTTTCATGGTTAAAAGAAACTAGTGTGTGCTTTTGGACTGAAGAGGTTTTGCACACAGGTTTATTTAAAAGAGGAGGTGGTGTGCTGTGCTTTATTGGAGATGGGGAAGTTAGCCAGATGTACATTTGCCAATCACTTAGTCATCCCTGAGGCCTTCTCACTTTATGAATCCTGAAGCATAATTCCCACTACATGGCCTGTCTGAGTTTGTTTTTGGGTGTGGAATGGGCTCATCGCTGCCCCTTGTGGCTGATGGGGGAAGAACACCCACTGCACCTGCAGCCTGGTTCCAGACTTCAGAATCACCACCCACATCAATGATTGTTTAAGCAATTCAAATTGTATATAGTATACATACAATTGGGGGTGGTTGGCATCGTCGCGCGGGAGGTAGAGCGGGTTGGCGGTTTGATCCCCGACTCCCCCCGTCCACGACTCTGAACCCTCTAAATGTCTCCGGATGGGGGCCCACCCCCTTGCATGGCAGCTCTGTCACCATCGCTGTGTGAATGTGTGAGTGAATGGGTGAATGAGACCAAGCTGTAAAGCTGTACGGCGCTTTGGGACCGTTAAGGTTGAAAAGTGCCATTTATATAATGTTCTAATTCAAAATGAACAAAGTAAAATTCAGTGGCAATTCAGTCTGATTGTAAGGCTACAGCTATAGCCTCCCGGGGCAGTAATCCTCCCAGTGGGGCTCGGTGGACCAAGATGAGACCAAGAAGATGCGACACTTACTTGGACAAGTCACACCCAGAGGACATGTATGTTTCAGCTTTACAAGAGAGAAGACTAACTGGGTGGTTTGTCAAATATACACCTGGGATCAGAGGTGGAGAGGAGCACACAGCTGCATCCCTGAGCTTTTCTATGGGAAGCACTGACTGTGTCCCGTGCAGTGCATGAGACGGTCCTGATGTCTGAAACATCAAGGCAAATTGTTGTGCTTGAACTGACTGTTGCTGATGGAGGCGGCCTCTGAGAGGAAGATAGCTCAATACGCAGACCTTGTAGGCAAGGAAGGCAGACACAACGTGTGTCCATTGAAGTCGGCTGCAGAGGCTTAATGGGTCATCAGGAACATCACAGAGAGCTGTGGATCAAGAGGGGCGGCCCAGCTTGGGCCTTATTTCCTGGGCGAGGAGTTGCAGTGTGGATCAAATGTCAAACTAAACAGTATTCCTGTATTAACTACCTTCTCATAATGATTTTTTATCATTTCTCCCCCCTTCCTCTTGAGACACTGTTGTTCTCTTTTACAGCAGGGATGTATTTGTGTTATGTGTGTTTGGATCTCATTCTCTCCGGCAGCCTCTCCTTCAACCATTTCTACCTGTCTCTGGCCTGGTGAGAAGAATGCAGGGATGATTTTTCACATGAGGAGGTTATTCATGGCCAAGTGTTTGGGCTAAAACCACTTTGTAGACACTTTCCAGTCCCCCGTAGTGCACCAGCAGGCTGCCCTTATGCCAGGCCTGAAGGTACAGTATCCACAGGGAGGGAAACAGCTCAAATGCATGTAGCTAAGCACGCAGCGGGGGCTGCTGAATGCCCTAAATGGGCTTTTTGTATGATTCGGCATGTGTGTGGGCACCAGAATGAGAAGCTGAATGCAGCCAGAGGTAATTGTTTGAAATGTAAGGGCTTGAGTGCTCAGAAATCTTTTTGGTGACATTAGTGAACTGCACACAGCTCACTGCTTTTTTCTAACCAGCCAATCTGATGTTCTGTGAGGCCAAAAAGAAGACAGAGATCCTCAACGTGGCAAATCTACAGCATCTCTGTTTTGCAGCCCTTGTTTGTAGTTTAGGCTGACGAGCTGCGTGTCACTGTGTGCAGCTTTGATGTTGATGTTGTTTCAGCCAAGTAATGTGTTTCCATAAAGGAGCTCCCCAACTGCAGTGATGATTCCCATGAAGCACATCGCAGCGTTAATCAAAAATGGAAATTGTTGCAGTCACAAATTTTGTGCTAATCAGGGAGCTGCTTTGAAAACTTCATTATTTCCATTTTTTTTTGCATGTAACGTCTTGATGAAAAACCTTTGTCAAAAATCACACACAACATAATGAATAAGCACAGCAGTTACAGCTTTGATATTGATGAAGGCACATCAGGGGAAATGTTCTCTTTGGCATCCCAATAAAACAATAATGGAATTCAAAATGTTATTATTACATAAACACATATAACAATATACAAAACAACTTATTTTACCTTACCGTGCTGTCCGACCACCAAAGCCACCGACTTTAACCACCACTGTCGAAAAATGGCTCAGCAGACGTGTTCGGATGATGGGATTAAAACCTGCAACATGGCTGCCTTAACAGCATTGTAAAGAAAAAACTTTAAAAAGAACTGAACATTATGCAGATGTTAATAGTTTTTTAGCTAGATAGTTAGCTATCTGTTAGCTAACAATCACTGTCTGAACATTACCTCTCTGGCTGTTGTGTATTTTAGACCTTTTGTTGTACAATTTACTTTTCCTTTACTTGAGAGGAATTGAATGTTTTGCAGGAGACGTCCTTGCTTTGCTCCTGATGGAGCGGGCTGGTAAACACAACAGTCGTCACACAGAAAGGTTAAGACAGTCTGACGAGCTTAACTGTACAGACACTTAATGCCACTCTCAACACAGAGTCAGGTGTAACCGGGTCAGAGCAGGGAACGCTGCTAATGAGTGTCACATTCACTTTGCTGGTGTCTCATTCTCTCTCTTACATCGTGAAACCACATCAGCTCTCTTCACAGCAGCGCTGACGTAACCTCGCCTCATTAAAACAGGGAATCTGTAAAACACACTGCACAATCACACAGAAAATGGCATTTTGTATTATTATTATGGCTCCTATTTTCTTCCAAGCATTATGGCTGGTTCAGTATCCATTCGTTCCACCCTGATTGTTCATGTAAAATACTTACTGGTTGTTATGGCTGCAGTTTTGGTAACCAGGTGGCTGATAATTAGCATTTGAATAAGCAGCTTTGATAAAGGAATTTCTTTTTGTATGTTGGTGAATCAAAACTGTCTTTACAGCAAACATGTGAAATAAGGAATCTACGGTCCAGTTTGAGTGCCTTTTCAGTTTGGCAGGAAAAGTGAAGGTAAAAGGAAATTATTTGACCCTTGTTCACATAGTGTGTTGCACTGTGTGCCCTTATAAACTGACAGCAATTAAATTACAGTTGATGCATTTAACACTGAAACACAACAGCCTCAAAAACGTTTTAGCTCCTGCTGCTTTGCTGTCATCTGTGTTTTCAGAAGAAAAAGCTCTGATACGCCCCTCACACGCTGCCTGCCCAGCACCAAACAGCAGACAAACATAGCGACTTGCTGGTGAATGCGTGCCAGATGATTTTCTCCGGAGTTGGTGGAGACCAAACCAGAGCAGAGAGGAGAGTTAATATTGGAATTGCTTTGTGTCGGCTGGATGTGTGATAATGTGTCATAATGTGTTCTACTGCCCGAAAGTGGCCAAACAAATCAATTAATGCAGATATCCAATAGTAAAAGGTAATATCTGCTCGACCACCCAACTACGCGCGGGTTAAATATTGGTTTTTAGTGTTTTTTGTTTTTGTAGTACTAGAACATAGAGTACTCAATGTTTTTTATTTCTTACTATATGTTGTATTTAATTTCCTTGTGTGTCTGTTTATAATGGCAACATTACGCGGCGCGTGGCCATGGCGTTCCTGGCTAACCAGTGGCCATCCGAGTCTGTGTCTGACTGAAACGCTGGCTGCGCTCTCCATCTTTAACAGATCAAAATAGTTCTCAAACCTTTATTGCTCAGCGGGAGAGTCTGTGCTCCTTCAGTCCATCAGTGTTGTTCTTCTGTTGAAAGACAGCCCAGTAAAAAGACTATTATCAGTTAATGAACACTCTACTGACAGTTTCTGACCCCCCTTCCCCCCCATTATTAAAATGAACTTTGGCCAAAACAATCCCACCTCTGGGCACTTCCATAACTTCCACAATATTCAGGTATTGTGGAAGTGCCCAGAGGTTGGAGCACTGCTGCCACAACCAGTCAGTGTAAGTGGAATAATGGAGTTAATGTTTTAAATTAACAAGCAAACTCCTTATTTAAAGAGTCCAGCTTCTTATTATCTGCTTACAGCATCACTTCAGTGTTTACAGGATGACCTCAGGACCGGAGATAGAGTGAGTGCATTAGCGTGAGGGGAGCCAGGGACCGACTCCGGACTCAGAGTCTGCAGCGGTGATTCTTCAGCAGGACCCAGAATGGCACTTAGAATGGGCATCAATGGGTCTTCTTATAACAAAAGTAGTTTTTGTAATGAGCTCCATTCCCAGGGACCCACCACGGGCTGAAAATCCCTGCTCTCCTGTGAGACTGGACTCAAAATGCAAAAGTTTCAGGAGCTAATTAGCAGCTCACAAAAAAACAGTTCAGGGAAGTCCAGGGGTCCGTAAGGGGTTTCCCCTGGTGCTTAGCTAATGGCGGGGTGGTTTAAAATCACTATTATTTTTTCTGCTTAAACAAAGAATGAAGGAAAGAGTTATTGTCCTGAGCGCTGGCAAGTCGTGTCCTGCTCAAGGGCAGTTAAACGAGACTGAAGCTTCCTGAGTCTCCAGGCCTTGTGGTTAAATCTACAGTAACACCATCTCTCAGCCATCTTTATCATTTCTGTAACTTCAGGGATGTTGAATCATAATCAAAAGATATGCATTTATATTAACAGTTTTTACATTTACAACATTTCGAGGGCTTTTTCCGTAAAGTGTAACTATAGAATCAACTTTGATTTGATTCATTTCTGTTCACACAGCTTTAGCACCGACAGTCTGACTGCATTGCAGACATGCATTGCATCTGCGATGGTAGTTCCCACGTCGGTCCATCCATTTACAAATAAATGTAAATAATTGATTGTACGAGTGGAGAAAATCCTTTTGTAGTTTTCAGTCTGCTCACTACAGCACATTGTGTAACTGGATCATGATCTCTTCAGGTTGGTATCCACTGACCCATTTTATTTGCCCGTGACTCATGCCTGGGTACCACAACAGTCACTGAGGCCCTCTGCTCCAGCCCCCTCCTCCCCCTCCTCTGATCCCACCCCCCTCTCATTTCCCACATTCCTCCGAGGTGACGTCTCCTGCTGTTGTGTAACATCCATCGGCCCGTGGAGAGGCCAGCGCACTGCGCGGTCCTGACAGGTAACTCCCTGGACAGCCATTTGCCTCCGCTGGCAAACATTAATCCCACGCTCTGCTCGTAAAAAAAAAAATAGCTCCTCGGTATGGAAGCCATTACACTTAGAGGGGCCTGGAAGAGAGAAGGAGTGAAAAACTATAATAGACGGAAATAAGAGACTTGCAGTGATACTCCACCAGAAATCTCTTTTTCGAGTGTCAAGAAGTCACCTCGTGTCGACATTAAAATGTCTTAAAAGGTGTGTAGTTTGCTCTTTTTGAGGATAATGGCAGCTATGGTCAGTCGGTGTGTTTCGAACCCACTGGGACAAAGCCATTATTTGAAGATGGAATGTATAACCTCAGCCTTGTTGTGGGAGAGTGATAGAGTGATAGAAATGATGTTTGTGCTACTACTGAGATGTCAAGTCAAGCCAAGCTTTATTTATAAAGCACACGTCATACACAAGCAACATGATGTGCTTTACATAAACTAACAAAACAAGTACAAGTACAGAATGCAAGAATATAAATATGCATATCAACAGAAGTAAGAATGCTCACCCACACAAGACCTTAGACATAGACTGTAGTGAAAAATAAGTGTTCAGTGCGGGAGCCTCTCTCAGGTTCTCAAGCAGGGTTATAGATGGACCATAGATCTAATGAGCATGTCTTTTATATACCAGGTATATAATACAACATAGTTATATAAGAGGTGCAAGGCCATTCAGAGCTATGAATACAAGTAGCAAAACCTTAAATTGGGTTCTAGCTTTAACGGGGAGCCAACGCAGAGATCTAAGAACACGTATAACGTGTTCAGGCTCTTTAGTTCTGGTGAGAACGTGTGCAGCCACATTTTGAATTAACCATTGTCGCTGGTGAATAGATCATTACAGTAGTGCTCTTGCGTCCCTGTGTGATACACAATGTGATACACGCTGCTGCTGCCGGTACACATGGTAATTAGAAACAGAAGCTATAGTCAATGAAACACAGTAATGAATCTTAGGACCCGACCTTACACCTGGTGCAAAGTGGCGCGCGGCTTCCAACAGACGCCATTGTTGTTTTCACGCCTGGCGCCCACATTGTGTAAGTAGCACATGTACTTGCGGACATCTGTGCGTCCATGGGCGTGTCGGTCTTCAGATGAGGTGTGTACAGGCACATTGCTATCTTGATGCAGCAGAAAGTGAGAGCGCTACAAACAAAACATGTTTTATTGTTTGAATTATTAATACAGAGAAAACCTGAGACCTGAGCCCCGGACAGCCTCGGTGCAGTTTAACCAACGCTTGTTACACGCAGCAGCTCTCCTCCTCCTCCTCCTCCTCCTCCTCAGTTAGCCCCTTTGCGCCTTACATTCCGCCCAGATTATGTGCCGTTTAACTAGCAAAAGGGGAGTAGGACACGCCCTAAATGCACATGCGCCATTGGTTAAATAGGACCCATAAGCTTTTAGATCAAATTTGAAATCAATCAAATCAAAGAACTGCTCAGACTTAAACTGTTTTCAGCTCAGATGTATAACACCTGAGGCACCCAGAGCGCAAAAGCAGTGCACAAAACCCTTAAACTCATTGGAATCAAATCGACAAATCGCTGCTAACGAGACGTCCTGGATGATTGCTGCCTATGTTCTGTAGGAGGGATGTAAACCACACTGCAAAAACACAACACGAAAGAAAGAAAAAAGAGACAACATTTCCTCGGCTCACAGTCCACAGCCTATTTTCAGAGCGCTCGTCATTGCCGTGTGCACTTGTGCTCCTGTTGCCTTAAGGCATGCTGAGTATCTGAATGTTTTTCTGAGCCACAAGGGCAGTCACAGTGGCGGTGTTAAGCCAGCTCGCACACACAACAGGGATGAGAGAGTCTTAAATTATTCAAGAGTAGATAAAACCCAGACCTGGTAACTTTTCAGTCTGAAAGAAGAGGCTTCTCAGTCGGCGGAGTCCCCTGGGCCCAACGACACGAACCTCTTCACATTCTGACCATCGAGGCCGAGTTTCCCGTCGGAGAGAACATCGCTGGTCCTGAGTGAGAAGACACGAGAACGCCTCCGAACAGGCAAGGACAGACACACCGAGAGGAAGGCAGGGGTTTTACTACAGCAGGTCTGCGATGGAAGCCAGCCTGCAGGATTTGACTGAGTTTAGCATCAAACCGAATTGTTCTACAATTTAAAAAATCGTTTGGTTCTGCTCTCTCAAAATCAGGAAGATTATGACAGTGTAGACTGATGCATCTGAATTTCATCTGTGTTTGTTTTTATTCTGTATGTTTATTTATTTGCAGAGGAAAACAAGCTGTCATTTATATATTTAGTCATGCATACATGCATATCAGAGAGGTCTGACATACAGAATCTTGTATCTCCTCCACTGCTGAGGAGCAGCAGACTATGTTGGGTCATTTTGCCTTAAAAAGCCCAAAAATAAACTCAGTGTCCCTTGATGCTATAAATGCTGCTCGTTGTCAGGAAAGATTTGCTTTGGGAGCATATTTCCCTGAAGGGCGGAGAAGTGGAGGTTCCTCGTGTGGTATTTTGGAACTGAAGAACAGCCAGTAGATGTATTCATATGATCCAGATTTGGCTACTCTGAGATAGATGTCCACTGCAGTGTGTGTGTGTATATATATATATATATATATATATATATATATATATATATATAGCCCTGATGGCCCTGATGTCCTCACTTGTGGTCGTGTGGAGAGCAAGATGTTTTTCAGATAAAGCGAGATAAGATAAGATCCCAGTGTGACAATGGGCCGAGAACTGATTGATTTTGGTGATTGAGTCCGAACTACAGTTCGAGAGTGATTCCAATGAATACTGTCATAATGACAGAGCACGTGGCTGTGGGGGCAAACCTACAGAGCACTGAAGGAAAACATTTAGAGGTATATTTGAGCGTGGCAGCAGAGTGTGGAGGTGTAATTGCTGCCCTTCATGCTACACACAGTCTTTACCGGGACATTTGATTGAAACAGATTGATGCCAGAGGTCAACGTCAGCACCTGCGGCGCCGCAGGGACACAGCAACTAATAAACATCACTCCAGCATTGTCTCTTTTCTCAGCACCTCCACTTGCAGGTTCTTCATTAGCTCTTGGCAGCGCTGTGGCAGTCTGAGCCTCACATGCACCACTTTTTTTTCTGCTAACATGCCAGTTTCAATGAATAGTAATGAGCATTGTTGTTGTCGCTCTGTTTGCTGATGACCTTCTCAGTCTCTCCTGGAAGAGTCAGCATAAATGAATTACGTCAGTACATGCGGGCCATCAGCGCTTTTAATGCATGCTTAATAGGCCTCTGTTCGACATCTCCCGCTGCCGTCTGTCATGCCCGTTACAACATGGCCGTGGTGGCTGATATACATTATACATACATTAAGGAGATAAGTGCCGTTTGCTGAATGCACACAGTGAGACACTCTAAACAAACGCTCAATGTGACCCTGTTCGTATGCTCGTCAGTAACAACACATCTCTGAACCATCCAACTGGGAGAAGGAGCTTGTGGTTTATGCAGGATCAGAACTTAAACTAAAAGTGGCCCTTTGTGCATCCCTGTTTGAGTTTCCAGCACATCTGAACGGTGGATCTCATCGCATTTTGTTTTGTTCTTTGTAACTTACAGCTCTGCGTTCTGTTCCATCTGATGTTTGAAAGGAGACTGAAAACTCCATGAAGGAGAAACACCTGTTTGCATAATAGCAACGGTCCACTGAGTGTTTTCAGTCTTTTGTTCAGCCTGAAAATCAGATGATGGAAATAACTTCCCCTGGAGCAGGATCGCTGACGCTTTGTATTAACTTCCTTGTCATATGAATTGTTTATGATGGTCTTACCTATTCTGTCATTGTTAAACATTAACTAAGCTTTTTTACTTTATTTTGCCACTTAATTGAGGTAAAAAAACATTATTATTAATGCATTAGCAGTTGACTTCTCCATCTAAAGCGATAACAATGTCTTATTAAGGTTAATAAGCTAACTGGAGGAAGTCCACACTAAATTACTATTATTTTGCTTGAGATTCATCCGCTGTTTGAACAGACAGCTGATCATCTGAAAACTGATCACTTAGGACACACACATTATTTTTAGCTGTAAAATTAAAGACGAGACACTGAAGCACAACAATGTCAACACTTCTCAGGGACAGGCCATCAAAATGATTAAAAGGGAAAATCACATGCAATCCAGTCAACGTGACAACGAGCACAGTCGCTGGCGGTGCCTGATAACAAGCACCAGAAGATGTGTCGCTGTTTTTATTTCATTATATCTCACTGTAAGAGATCACTAAATGTCGTGCTTACTTGGAGAGAATTTTCACTTTCAGAAGTGACAGCAAACAACCACCAGACGTTTCTCTTTTTCAACCCACAACTCAGAAATGAATAAAGGTGTTCGATCCAGTTTTGATGCTTTGACCCAGTGCTGCTGCTTCACAGGCCGCTTAACATAATTATGCCTGTAATCACACAGTACAATGTCAATTTGTTATTCTATACAAGGAAAATGAAAACACTATCCATATGACACATTTCAGTGGGCTGGCATGTTGTATCTTGTGGTCACTTATATCATTTACAGCCAATTTAATCTTCATAATGAAACATATTTGGGAGCATCAACTGGATTTGGAAATGTTAATGGAGGAAAACAGTCATGCCAAGACTGTATTAAAACCCAGAGTGTCAAAGGTGAACAGGGAAACTCTTACAAGCAAACAAACCCACAGAGAGCAGCTCTAAAGCTCGACTTTTAGTTCATTTTGGTTTATTTAATGTTCAGTTCAGTCCGAGCGCTCTCAAAAAGACCCCCAAAAACTCCCACTGTATGAACGGGCAAGTGTGTGCTAACACGCTAGGTAGCTTTCTAAGGCAGGGCTGTGCGTCTGCCAGCTTGTTGTGGAGGATTAATGCAGCCATTGTGAAAGTCTCAGACTGAAAATGACAATAGAACAGTGGTAAAACTCGCTCAATCCTCAGTGTTCTCTCCAATGTATTTACCTCCGTAGTGTTTCACCAGAGGTAGTGGTGGGGGTGAAGGTTGGGGGGGTCGTGTGTTGCACATTTATCATAGAAGAAAAAAACTTCAAGGCTCTGTGAAAGAGGAGCCGTCCTCTGGGAATTCAGGAGGAAATGGCAACATGCAGCAGGCAGAGAGCTGGTTTTCAGGGAAACTCTAGCGCGTCCCAGTTGTATTCTACTGTACTAATTCTAGCTGTGTTTTGTTTATGTACTATGTTCACATTTGTGACAAAGTTAGGTATGCTTAACTTAGACTAAAATCACTCAGAGTTTGGTGTTAAAGCCCTTTCCCTATCTGTCATGCTGTGTAATTGGGTTGTTTTCTGCCCAGTTTCGTGAGTCGCCTCCCACAAATCTATGGTGGCCTAAGTGGGACACTAGTTGAATTCACCTTGGAAAATTACACAGGTAACACACTTAGAGGTACACTGCACCATTTTCTGCCTGTCAGTTTACTTTCACTGGTGTTGTGGGAACTTTTACTGGCATTAAGGGCTCCATTCCTGTGACAGCGCTACCATAGTTTGGTACTGACTGACTGGGAATGCCTGCATGTTCCATAGGTGGGAGGAGAGGTGCAAACAGGTGGGGGTTTCAGTCATGTGAAGCAGTGCAAAGAAAGTTGTTTTGGTGGAAACTGGGTCAGACTTTGCACTGAGAATAATGTTTCTGTTTCTGGAACAAAGTGGCTCTGTGGCCTCTTTGGTGATTTAGCCAACAAGAGAAAACTAAATACTTGGACTAAATGTGCAGATATGGAATAATGAAATAAAGCTTCACACTGTCAATAAACTTAAATACAATTATTTTAATAAATCACTCTCCAAACAGTATATGCCTTTAAATCAGCATTATAATTGAGAGTTTAATGTGATTATAGCTGTGTATTTATAGCATCTGTTATCCACAGATATGAAATACTGTATCAGAAACCTTCAGTTCATTCAATATCTGCAGCCATCTGAAAGCAGCTGGACAGATTATGTCGATAGATCTGCAGTCTCGGCAGAGTGCAGTGCCATTACGTCCATGTTTAACACTGCTTGTAAATGACACCAGGAGGCTACGAGTAAAACACACACCTCAACACACATCAGACCAGAATAATAACTCCCTTTCTGCTTATTTACTTGTTTTCACTTTGCAGCGTTCATTTTAGATTTAGTTTTATGCTTTTTTCCACTTTGTAAATGTGTTTAGTAAAGTCTCACATAAGTACAGTATGTTTTTTGTGTAACATGCAGACATTAGTGTTGCATTGTGTGTGTGTTGTATGGCTGTATATGTGCATCAGTGTGTATGTATACGGGCTCGAACCTCTGTGAGTCACTAATGACTGGGTTTGTTTGTTGGCTTTCAGTGGCTTTGCATACGGACGCAGTCTGAACAGAGACATTTTACAGCTGACATGCTTTGTTTAGCATTCTCTTTGGACACCCGCAGCGCTGATGGATGCTTGTTTGACAAACAGCGCGTGCTAATTGCAACCTGACAAATACAAAAACAAACCACAGACAAAAAGTTCAAACAGTCTACGGAGAGTCGCATATATCATCGGCTGCGTGTAACAAACGGTGGGTGGTCGAGGAAGGAGCATCCTGAACAGATAGGTTGTGTTTTTACAGCAGTGATGGATGGAGCGCACACATCGCCAGAACAAAACTGAATCAATGAATAACAACTAAAACTGGTCCCTGTGCGTCCTGAAGGCTGCTCTTTAAACATTATTAGGTTGAATAAATAGCTGCTGAATTTGAACCAAAGCCTTTAGTTCAGTCAGACCCCGAACTGCAGTGCATAAACACTGAACTGTAAACAGCTTAAAACTTAAAACCACAACCAGACCTGGGTGAAATTCAAAGAATATTGACAAAGTTTCAAGGAGTGCACCTTCTGTTCCCAGAGGTATCATAAAGTCTCAAATAAAAGCTGGTATTCAAATAAAAAGGGGATGAAAAAACATCATTCTGACAGTATTAGTCAGTTCTCCAACATAGTCATATCATATGAGTTGCCAGTGTTTCTATAACGATTCTGACTCACTGATGAATTAATTCTGATCATGACTTCATGTGTTCTTGTTGCTGAGCTGCTGCTGCTGCTGCTGGAAGTCAACACTCCCTGAAGAGGTTTCACAATAAAAACCTTTTAATGGAAAACAGATGAGGGAAGCTTTCAGTTTTTGGCAATAATACCAAAAAGCAAATTAACATGATGCGTACGTGGAATAGAAAAGATCAGAAAGTAGCCCAGTTTGGCACCGTCTAATCCGCTGTGTGAGACGCCGGATGCTTCCCTTATTTTGTGCTGCTTGTCTAAAAATATGCTTTACAATGCCCGTCGTGTTACGTAGTGATTTTATCACTTTTAAAGCATTTAATGGCCTTGTTCCAAATTATATCAAGTACTTATTGACTCCCTATGTGTCTGTGCGTTTCCTTCGGTGGGATTCGGCTCTGTTTCTTTGACATTTGACACTTTTTATTGAACTTTATTGAATCCCCTGGTGTTTTATGATCCCTGTGTTGTTGTTTTTTTATCTGCCAGTTTTATTTTTTGTTCAAGCACTTTGTAACCTTGTTAAAAAACGTGCTATAAATAAATAATACGTTTATTAGTATATTATTAGTATGGAAAGTGGGCACCATGTTGTTCCAGCTCAGCTGGATCCGAATCACTGAGGCTTTGAAAATGTGAGTGTTGGTTCTTTTTCTAAATGAAATGCAGAGTTGTTTCTCACAAGTCATGAAAAACAGGAAATGAACACAAAACACGAGGGTTTAGGGGTGTAATGAGATGGACGTTTACATCTGATCACCAGACAAATCCATTAACGATCAGGTTTCTAAACAAACTGCTTGTGTTTACGCGCCCTGGTTCTCTGTGTGAATCTAAACAAAGCAAAAACTCCATTTCAGTTCAGGTTGAATTAAATAAACTGTGATCACATGTGTATTCTGTGAGCTGGAGATCATCCAAAGTGTTTGATAAACGGACTCATCTTCTTGCTCACATGTTTTCACACACCGTCGCGTGGTGGCTCTGGAGGAGCTCGCCTTTACATTTTTAGGGACTGAAATCAAAATGTGAAATTCACTGAAAGGGAACAGAACCGTCAACTTCTCCGGTCACAAAGTCACTGCTGTGAGCTTTAAGCTGCTGCTTCCTCACACTTTATTTGTTCAAAATGTTTCAAACTGGCATACAGCGCGCTGAAGGAAAAGATCAATGCAGCTTAATAACTCATGAAAACGCTGCAGCAGGAAATTGCTCTTCCTCTTGTGTCCTTGGCCGCCGGCTGTTCCTCGCTTTTTTAAGACAATGAGATTTCTCAATCAGGCCATCCAGAGCTGATTATTAATCCGGCTGCATGATGTGAGTCAGCAGAAGCTTATATGAACACGTTTCACCACTTATCTCCTCTCGTCACCTCTGCTTTCCTTCTCCCTCCCATCGTCCCTCTACTTTTTTATCTTTCTAACACTCTGTGTTTGTTAATCCTGTCCACTCCTCTGTCCTCCTGCTCTCGTCTCTCCAACCCTGGATAATTAAAGCCATGTCTGCATGGCTAGACACGACTGGACATAAGTATTAAAAGTATGTTTTTTTTAATAATTTGGGCAAACCAACTTTAATACAAACACATCGTGTATATGTCCGGTCCCTGGTGCCTCTCAGTCTTTGCTCGTGGCCTTCCGGTTCTCCCTCCAGAGCTTTTCCACTGTCTTCCAACTTTACAAAGAAGTTTAATGTCATCTGCTTTGATATGTCACATCCCAACAACTATGTTGGTGCTTCCTTTGAAGACCATCGTACTTAACTAAAACTTATCCAAACGTAAATATCGCATACAAAATTAAAGTTAGCTAACACGCCAACTAGCTAGCTTGCCGGATTCATGCAAGACTGAGAGACCCTCTCTCTTTTCAGTAGGGGTGTCAGTAAACTGTGGCAGTAAAGTCTTCACAGCAACTGTGTTAACAGAAACGTGGTCATTTTTTCATGACGTTGGAGGCTGGAGGAACAAGGTAACGCCAAGCTCCCTCTTCTCCAGAACGTTCTTCCTCGTTAAGAGAGTTATTTAGTTAGTTCAGTGAATATTTTCTGTGGCCAGTTTTGTGTTTACCTGAACAAAGAAAAGAAATATAAAGTTTTTTTGAAGTGAGAAATTGCTCGTGTGGTGTGTTAAACAATGGCGCCGCCCCAGTGGTAGAATCCAAAAGGACACTGTGGGTGACCACCCCCCTGTAAATGATCCCTTCAGTGACATTTTAACAAGGAGGACTGTAGATAATCACTTTCCTTGGGATGTATCAGATTCAGCACCTTGCTCAAGGACACTTCAGCAGCACTTTGACACTGGGATCTCGGTTTCCCTCACAGACAGTGGTGGTTTTAGAGAATCTCATTAGTGAAATGCATATGAATGGGGCAGAATCTGGCAGGCGAACAGGACGGTAGGTCCAGCAGAGCATCGATACGCACTCAGAGCTCATAATGTTGATTGGCTGACTTCTGCCATCCACACTGTTACTGTTACATTGTTAATGTGATAGGCTTCTCTGTAATTTGTTAGCACGTCTGAAACTGCCAATTAGTGGGAACCATGTTAATGCACCCCCCAACCCCGACCTTCATCCCCCTCCCCCATCAGTGGAGCTGCCCGCAGGACTGACTTCCTCTCGTTACATGAGCGACCGTCAGCTTCTCCAATATCCTCCGCTTGGTTGATTTATGGCTCTGCTTCTCTTAAAGTGACACTCAGCACAGAGATTTCACTCCCTCTCTCAGCTCAGGAAGTTCAGCCCCTCAAGCTCATTTACATCAAGCTGACAGCTCATTATTTTAGCTTTTGTTTTTCAAATTCGTCTGTATTTCATTTGAATATTTAAAAATGTCAGAATCAGACATGAAAAGAAACTTTTGCACGCTTCTCCCCGTATTTCTCCTCACTTTCAACGACTGTACGCATACATCCTCGCCACAAGAGGGCCCTGTTTACTGCGAACTGCACCACCATCGTCAGATAACATCTTTGTGGGCCGGTAGCCACCGCTGGACGGTACTGGCTGGAGAATCACTGGTCTGCAGTCTCACATGCCTTCTGGAGATCCAACATGACACAGAACCTGCTGCTTCAGCCTCATTCCTGATTCCCTCAGTGGAGTCGGTGCTTAGTGACACTTAAACAATTTACCGTGCACATATTTCAATTATCTCCTGCTTAATCTTCAACTTAATGTCAGCTGATTTCTTCATTTGTTCGTGTTAGTGAAGTCGCAGAAGGTTGAAACTGAATGACTTTATATTCACTGGTAACGTATGCCATTGGTTTTACAATCTCTGCTTGAACTACAGCATGATTCAACTTTTGTATGGTTATGTTTGGTAGTCACAGCGTTGGTTCAGATTAGCGAGAGATTGTGGTTTTGAAAAACTTTGGTCTTCTATTCTAAGTCTAAGCCCGACAGCACGAAGTCTGGTCTTCAGGGTCAAAGTCTCTACATTCACCATCCGCCCCAACGATGGCGTAAATAAACGAAGCATTTCCTTCAATCAAAAATGTAATCGTGGCAGAAATGACATTATTAATTATTTCTTCCAAAAAAAGTAGTATATTAATGTGTTGTCAACTGACAGTTCTGCTGCTTTCAGCGCTTATTCATCAACTCCCAAACAAGACATGAGAATTAACATTTTAAGACATTTAATCCGTTTACAGGCCACTAATATATATATATTTTGGCTGCAACATTTAATCCTGACACTTTGGAGGAAATCATAGGAAGGTCAACACCTGTGATCAACAGCTGCTGACCCACTGGATCCTCAACAACAGCCCTATTCTGTCTCATTTAAATTCCAAGTGACCAACCTGCAGTTGTAAGTAAGCTGCAAGTAATTTTCCCCCCGATAGCGGATTTAAGAACGTTTCATTTTGTTTAGTTGATTGCCTTAAAATATTGTAAATGATAAGTGAAATGACAAAAGAGACCGAAGTAAGACATGCCAAACAAACAACGAGACTCCACAAACAAAGACAAACTACAGAAAGAAGTAAAACAGAAGCAGCAGCAGCAACAAATCAAGATGATAAAAACTCCACTGAGTTTGACAATAGAACATAAATATGATGGGAGAAGCCATAAAGCAACAAGAAGATACAGTAAAAAGTGACAAGAGAAATAACAATGTTTTTCTCAGTGGCTGTTTGAGCTTGTTTTCCTTCAGCGCGCTCTTGTTGATTAGATTTATTGTGGTTACGGGCCGCTGACAGCAGAGTGGGACGGGACGAGCAGTAAAGGATTATTACCCTGTAATGAAATCACATCACAGGTTCTGGTGACTTATCCGCCCACCTCGGACTGAAGGAAACCACTCAGGTTCAGTGTGGAGGATCAAAGGAGGATGAAGCAAAATAGATTTGCTAAATGTTTCTTACTGTTCTACTTGGAAAATGAAAAGTTGTATGAGAAAGCAATTTTCAACAGCACAGTTGAAACTAAAGCCTAAGAGGACACAGTGGGTCCTTACAAACGTTTGAAAGGTGGTTCATGCTGTAAAAGCAATATTTCATTTATTATCTCACAGATTTCTGGAAGAACAAGTGGAGCAGGATAGAAATCAATATATTCTAATCAATATCAGGTAAGGTGAGGAGGTTAAAGGCGAAGTATACTTTGTAAATGCAGTGATGGCGGCTTTGCAGCCATGTCGCCAGCACTTTGTTGATACTTCTTCTTTCGCCGCTGTTTGAAACGTCCTCTCCGACTCTGGTGTGATCCTTCAAGCAGATCTTTGACCCTACAGCCAAAACTAGAAGTAGAAGTACTGCGTTAATGCTGTAATAATGTCATTAATCACAATATCACACACTCACACACATAACAAGGGTCACTTTCAGGGGAGTGATTACACTAAGATATACTGCTGGGGGGGGGGGGGGGGGGGGGGGGTAATCTAAAGCCCCAGAGTGGACACAGTAACCACAAAAGGTCCTCTCAGGTTGCTCATAACATACATTTGAACCTGTTTATTACTGCAGAGTAGGAGGCAGTTATAGTTGTTGACAAATACATTAATATATCTGCTTACAGCTGCACTTTATCGTGTTATAAAGCATTTATTAGATATTTATATACTGCTTATGATAAACAGGAAGTGCTACCTGGCTGTAATAGGAGTTAAAAAACAAAAGAAAGCAGGTGCATGTTGACGTCCTTGATCCCGGACACTTCATTGAAGAATAAAAAGCTTTACTTACATGCATGCCGTCATCAGTGGAAACAATATGGCCGCCCTGTCTCTCAACAGAGGACCCTGAGCTTCTTTATGGAAAATCATTTCATCATTTCCATTTTACAGAAGCCGTTAATTCTAACGGCAGATCTGGAGTCAGAGGTAGTTGGAAGGTCATCGATCCGAGTCCTTTAATATTTGGTGTCTCCTGATTGTTGATTGAATATGTATTACGAGTAAACATCTTGTGCTTATTTAGACCAAACTGGCTGTTTGTAGCATGTTCATTGAGGGTTTACAGTCTGACCACAGGGGAGATGTAGTGATAATCTCTCCATTCTCCCTCTACAAGCTTTAATAAATCTGACCACTTCCTTCACTGATGAGTTGAACGTTACTCTGTCCAGATTTCCATAACAAGTACTGCTGAGTACTCATTGGTCGTAACGTCAACATGTTGCTGTGATCCCATCACGAGATGGTCTCTAGTTTATTGATTCATTTATTTTAACTGCTCTTTCTCATCTTGTTGGAACCGACACCGGAGTTCACCCCTCCCGCCTTCACTCTGATACACAACAGGGTTCAGGTCTCTGTAAGCATCAGAACTGAAGACAGGAAATGTTTCCACGGCAGCAGCAGCAGCAGCAGCAGCATGTGAGCTGATGCAGTCGGGTTTGTTTGTGGCGCTGATTAATAATTACATGCATGAGTAGCTTTTCCCTGGTTTCTGTCATTACTGAAAACATGCAACTGCTTCATATTCTCAGTGTGTGTGTGTGTGTGTGTGTGTGTGAGGAAGAGAAAGACAGAGATCCATGCTATCTGTCTTTGAGCGAGAGTTTTAATTACAGCTGCTAATTGAGCTGTTAAGCCAACCTCTGTCTTGATTACACATCTTCTAACTGCTCTCTGGGCAGCAGCTCTCACGCTGCAGGTGTGTGTGTGTGTGTGTGTGTGTGTGTGTGTGTGCCAGCATGTGCTTTAAAGACTCAGGTAATACTTATTTGTCCAGGCCAGGACAAATGTTATTTAATATATCTATTCCTGACAGTGTCACTGACAGGCCGTGGCAGAGCCGGAGGACCGTCACGGCACAGAGTCAGTCCCTTGGCACAAGCATTATGTCTCATACATTTTACAAACAGACATTTGTATCTTTAGTTTATGCAGTTTTATTGATTTGTACTGAAATATGTGGTATTTTTCAGCTCTGAAGTTTATTTATTGATTATTATTACAGAGTGTCGTATTGGAGGCTCCATGACGCCTTTTTGTGGGTGTCTGCTAAGATAAAACAACAAAACACCCAATGCAGAACGGTCAGTGTTAGTGCCACCGTCACCACATCTGGAGCGGGCCGTGTGCAGCCTGGTGTCCATGGCTTTTAATGATATAAAATCATACAGATGGAGTGAAAGACACAAATTCAACGTTCTGCTTTCACCGAGTGCGGCTGATAAAGAAGCTGCTGCAGACGTTCTGCAGTCCGGGACAAGATGCAAATATTCAATGAGAGAAAATAATAGTTTAAGCACTTGTGTGTCCTGCTTTAGAATTTAATCTGGCGCTGTAAGGAGCGTTGGCTGCTGGGAGAAGATGATGTTATGTGTCTATTTGTAATTATTGTGAACAGCAGGGAAGGTGTAAGAGGAGAATAAATATGGAGGCTGGAGCGCGATCACCCTGCGAGCTGGAATAGAATTATGTTTGATTGTGTCTACGCGGTGATTTTTTTAAACAAACTCAGAGACACTTCAGCCGGTGTGTAACTCACAGTGTAATTGTAACCCCCCCCCCCCCCCCCCGGGCAGCTCCACCCTCCAGCAGCACTGCGCAGGGTCTTTGCCAGACAGAAGATCAGATCTGTGGATCTTCTGTGATCCAGGTGATCTGGTGTCTGAGAGGAAGCAGCAGTTCTCGTCATCAGTTGTGTGATCGCACACTCAGATTCATGAGGTTCACTCCCTCCCTCCCCTTCTCACCCCTCCTCACTCTCTCATTCTCTCTTCACTTAATCCACCCCTCACCCCTCCCTCCCTCTTCCATTCACTTATTCCCTCCATCACTCATTCATACATATTCCATCCCTCCTTTAGTCACTCACTCACTTTATGCCACCTTCCCCCCTCATCCCTTCGCTGTCCCTCCCTCACTAATGCATTTTTCACCCCCCTCCTTCCTACCTTCTCACCCTCACTCAGTCACACATACTCCATCCCTCTCCTCCCTCCCTCCCCCATCACCCCATAACCCCCACTCATTCATTCACTCACTAATTAATAATCTTGTCCCTGCTCCTCTCTGGTGCATCATCCATCCATCCACCTGATCTCAGCAGCAGATTGTCTACCCCCCCCCCCCCCCCCCCAGTCTCTGTCCACACTGTTCCAGAATATTCTAACACAAACATGGCCGTCTGTATCAGAGCCCCTCCGGAGCTCCACGACGGCGGCTGATAAACATTCAAACAGCTCGTCCTCGTCTGTCAGTCCGAGCGCTCGACATCGGCAAAACAACTTTTCTAAATTCGACATAATCTCTCCCTAATATTCTGCCTCAATCTTCAGGGTGTCAGGAGGCGACACAGGGAAACAAATCATGGCGTGAAGGGTGTTTTCTTTCTTTCGTTCTCTGTTATTTTTTTTCTCCCCCGAGCGATCTAATGTTTGTGTGAACTCAATTAATGCTGGGTGGATAGTTCAGCTGTCAGTTTGAGGCACTGACAACACACTCGGCGTTCACACACACGCAGACAGATGAAGACACACACACAGTGACGCGAGTGCACGCTCACGTGTTCACGCGTACGTGCACACCGTCAGGGACGAAGCAGCTGCGCTCAAAGACTCCAGGTGGGACAGCAAACACTGTCCGTTCATTTACAACTGAGACATTAATTAAAGGTAGCAACTGATTCAAAAAGGCAGTTGTATAGTTTTGTGCTGTTGTTAGCCAGCTAGCCATGTTAGCTTCCACAGCTATTTCCTGTCCCGCCTGCTTTTTGCCTCAGCATGGGAGTCAAATCGAAGGTGAAATCTGAGGCCTAAAGATGACTATGGCTTATATCTAACAAGTATGTTAAAGGAATCAATTGTACTGTGCAGAGTCGACCCGACTAATATTAGAATTTGGCCGAATTTCAGCCAAAACTTTCGTTTTACATGCAAGTTGAGGGAGGTGACAACACGTGATTAATCACCTGAACGCAGTTGAAGCAGTTTCAGTATGAATAATGAATAAATAATTAAATAAAAGTGAGTCAGAAGCCTTTTCTTCTACTGTGCAACAAGACGACGAGAGCTTTAACATGAAGAAGAAACGGCTATAAGATTTAAAGAGGCGGCACTTTGAACCAACATACAGTAGATTTCACATCAATAAACCAAGATGGAGACGTCACAGATCTGTCAGCTCTTCTTGAAAGAAAACAACTGCCATTCAGATAAGAAAAAAGGGTCTTTTAAGAGATGTCTAACAAAAGGTGGACGGAGAAATCTTCTCTTTTCAATGAAAATTGCTCCATTAAACTGGCTTCATGTTCTTGTTCTCGGCTGAAGCACTTTTGCCTTATTTTCAAAGAATCAGGTGTCCACATGTACTCTGGCCACTCGCTGTAAGTAAGAATCAATCTTCTGTGAATGGTTGTGTTAACTAAAACCCAACAATGCACAATGACTGAAAGAGAAACTGACGTTACGAGCAACACTTGATTGTTTGTCTTAGTTCATCATTTTCAGATAGTTGTGTGAAAAACATCTAAATATCAAGATATAATACCTATCAAACAATATTACAGGGCAGAAACATTTGGCAGAAACAAGTGTTTTTCTAAGTATCCTCTTCAATCTGAGCTGGCAGCATAATGAAATCTGCATCAAGTGAATAAAAGCGGAGAGATCCATTTGTATTGTTGCTGAGTGTTCAGAGGGAGCTTTGTTTCGACCTTGCAGAAAACCGATGATGAATGTTTCACTCTCCTGATGCTTTATTGTCTGACAGTCTAATAGCACAGTGTAAGGGTGTTTTATAAGCACATTAAATGTCTTTTTTTTCCTCCCACAACTCTCCGAACTGATACAGCTTGTGTTGGCAAAGCTCATTGATGATGAGTGTGATCTACAGACTTTACCTCTTTCTCTCTGTCCGTCACTGATGCTGGAAACACTTTCTTATTTTCCTGCATCAAATGATCAAGACAGTCCTGTCTGGAAAAATGAAGCAAAGCAGGAAGTAGCGTGACATTCTTAAACTCCTTTCACACATGCAGCGCATCCCTGGAAGTTTCAGGAACATTTCCTGCATGGGCTCATGTGTGAACTGGAGCGGGAGTCCATATTCAGGGAAATCTGTTCCGCTAATTTCCACCTCAAGACCTCGTAACATTTCAGGGAAAATGCCGGTACGGCTGTGTTGTGAATGAAAGCAGCAACATTGCAGGGAGCGAACCAACGGCAAGACTCCGCTGATGACGTTTGAATCCACGACTTTACAGCTCCTCACTCGCCATGTCCCGCCAAGAGACGTCCTCCGCCGCATACATGTACATCCAGCCTTGCCCCATCTTCTTCTTCCTCTGTTAAGTTTTACGGTTGGCAGGTTGGCAAACACAAGTGTAGCATTACCGCCTTCTGCTGGACCGTCCCTTGGCCCATCTATGCCATGGATGGACAACAGAACGAAATGAGGTCTCCCACAGCCGGCTTTGGTTGCAACAAGCTCCAGAAAATACTCAAACAAAGTCATTTAGCTTACTGATGGTTAGCAAGCTACGCCACAGAGGTAGTAAATCACTCGTGGCCAACATCACAGAGGCGTCTGCAGTCCTACCTGGAGGCCCACTTCAGCATTACAGACCGGCCTACTGCAGGACAGGATGCAGCAGACTGGTAACAGTTTGGGGCACACCATCATGATTGAAGGGGCCCCGCAGAGGGCGCTCATACTACACACAACACACCCGTCCTGATGGGAAAATAATATAATACATAATAAACAAGACTAAAGACAAGAATAAAATATACATAGTGGTCCTCACATATATTAGCTTAATGGTAAAATATAGCAGTGACTAATAAATTACATTTACAGTAATAATGGTAATAAATGGCAGAATCATTAACTACACTGAGTTCCAGATGACGAGGACTTCTGTCTGTCTGACAGCTGAAGCTTCTTCTCCTGTTGTGGATGAATGAAGTGCATCACTGTTTAGCACCAGCAGAATATGAACGCAGTTTCCTCTTCATAGTTTTTTATTTTATTTTATTCTTCCTTCATTCATTTGCTCTTTTGTTTCCTCTCCTTTCTCTTCTTTCCTTTTTTATTTTCTTAATTTCTCCATTTTTACTTTCTCATTCTGCAGCGACAGACGCCCGTTGACCAGCCTGTGAAAAGTCTCATGTGGGGCTTCTTTAAATGCTGATGGTATCTTGGAGGGTTTGTTCTTGACCTGTACTTCCCTACACGTGACACCTTTCTACCAATAACAGGTCTCCAAGACCAGTGTGTAGGATTCAGTGAGGTGACAGATTGCAACAACCCCCCCCCCTTTCCAACCTACGGTGGCCTTCAAGTGCATTCGCGGCACCAACCTTCGGCTACAGCCAGGCTAGCTGCTTCCCCCTCATTATGCTAAGCTAAGCTAACAAGCAGGCAGTTACTAGTGGGCCAGACTCTCATTTATTTGGTTTTATCTTTTTAATTGTAATTAATTACAAGTTTTAATTCAACTTGAGCACACACTGTTGTGTTCACTGTCAGTCTTCATGGACACATTTGTTATGAGGCAAAGCGATGTGTGTTACAAGCTGCATTTCATCATCTGATTTCATTTTGTTTCCTAGAGACACGTTTTAATGCCAGATATAAATGTATGCCCTCTGAGTCGCATCTGCACACAGTGTTGATATGAGACGCATGTTAATGTCAGTCGATATTAAAAGGCTCCTTTGTCTCCTTCTGTTTACATCCCAACAAGGCAGAAGGCCTTGGTGGATACCATCAGTCTCATGGCCCCCCGCGGTCTCACATTCTCACCCTCACACTCTCACCCACTCGTTTTCTCTCCCTTTATATCTTTTTTCCCTATTTACAGCCCAACAGAGCAGCGAAGCTTCCTGAATCTCAGCCTATAATTAAAAAGTTTACAGTCCTCATTCAGTCTGGACTCTTCCCTCTGAAGACTGGTCATGGTTACATTTAAAAAAAACAAATTAGTTTCATGTTGGCGTAAATATTTCCTGTTTAAGTTTTTGTGTTGGATTATACTCATGGTTGCATTGTGTAAGGACCCTGAGTCTGCTGTGTATTCATGGGAAAGAGGAGCGCTGAGTGACTCGGATAACAATTTCCAGATATAGTTCTCAGATATTATTTGGTATAACTGCAAAGAAGGATAACTCCAAGGATCTGAGAACGCTGAACTACAAACAAATGATAGCAAGCTACTATCAAAAAAAGTAATCTCAAAACAGTTTCAGGACATAATCATTCTGAATATATTAGTATGAAACGATAAGGTGATATTAATGAATGTATCTGTGTGTGTGTGTGTGCATCCTTATTCCTCTGTTGCACTGGGTGACATGTTCCTTCATTACCATGAACACACACACTGCGGTTTATTCACCATCCACTTTCAGAAATGTAATTATATATTTGCTGGCCGTTGTGAAGATTTAAGTCTTCAGCAGGAAGCAGTGGGCACAGATTGACTATCACACTGTTGGTTTTGCTCATTTCATGGGATTTGTTGACAGTAAGAAAAGTATAGAATCACCATCCATGAACTCATTTTTGTCATTTTGTAATGCATCAAATAATAAAAACAGTTTTAGTGAGTCCATTGATATTGTCTGGACAGTGAGGAAGAGCACAAGATGATCAAGAGGAACAATTCACAACAACCACATTTCTGTCATTATCTTCTCCCATGTGACCAACAGCTTTCATTACGTTCATACAGCCAAACTCAGAACACATTGCTAATTAGCCCTGCACAGCTCTATTGATCCTTTCTCCCAAAATATCACAGTCCGGCTGTTTAAAAGGCATAAAACGACCATTAAAATAGTTTGAACAGCTTGTGCAGCCTAATCCAACTGCAGTGTAATTCTAAAATTGCAGCTTTCTCTCTTGTAATGGACGTGGAGATGTGAGTTTTAAGAGGAGGACTCACTCCTGTACGCCAGCTTTCAATCACCGAACAGCTAATTAGTCCACAGCTTGAACAGCACACCTCCTGCTGTTTAGAGCCTCTTTTCATTAAAGGCTCTCTGTCATGTCAACAAAGTTTAGAGAGTCAAGGCCTGGAAGTGCTCAGGTGATGCCTCCAGCTGAAGGTGGAACAAAATGAACAGTTTGATTTGATACAGATGTTTAAATTGGATGCAACCAAAACTAGGAGCTGAAAGAGATGAAAAATCTCTTCTCAGTAATTCAACAACAACAATGTGTCGGGCCTATACTTCGGTTTGTCATCATCCTTGTCAAAGTACCCCCGAGCAAACTGCTCCAGAATCAGCAGGCTTTGACCTCTCTGAAAGAATGTATGCATGGAGGCACTGTAATCAGAAATTCACGGAGATTCAGGACAAAGACGTCCTTCACAGTTCATAAAGAGGCTGTGAATGAAACATTAGTTGCAACAAGGCCCTTTTAATAGACGTTCGCTCTCTTCACATGGCTTCGTTGTTATTTAGTCATGCATGAATGTGACTATTGTTCCCTTGTGACAATCCAGCTCCTGTGTTACCACTGAAGGTGATTCATGTGATTCCTCCCGCTGCACTCCGTGTGAGAGACAAAGGAAATAGTTTCTGATCAGAGCCGGCGAGTACACAGCCTGAAGCAGAAGAAAGAAAATGTAGAAAACACCGACATCACATAAAGCTCTGTGTCAGCACAAACTAAAATGACTGACCTCAATGGTTTAAAAAAACAGGGGGGGGGGACTTGTAGTTTTCTATTGGATCAATTAGGTTATTATTACTATTATTTTTTGCTAATTTGGCTCACGAAGTATGAATCTCTTACTGTGTGGTGAAATAGTACAACATGGATGAGTGCTTGCTTGGTGGAAGATAATGACAATAAAACGTTTGTGGAGACATTTCATCTACAACTTTTGGAAACACTAACCATGCTAGATCCTGGCTTTCAAAACACTGAAATAATAAATAATAAAATACTGGCCAACAGCACGAGCCAGCTGTCATCTGTGACTGTGTGTAATTACAGTTTTCTCTGGAAACAGTAAATGTAAGATGATCAAAGTTTGCTGTGTGTGTGTTTTCAGTAAAAGACAGGAAGGAACTACAAAGTGTAAAAACTTTGTCACTGTGTCAGATGGAAGATTATCTCTTTTTTAAATAAGTTTATTGATACAGTTTAGATTGCAACTCAGTTCATAAATACAAACTGTATACAGAAAGTATAATAAATTTAAGAGAGTTTACCGACATAGCGTTATCATCATCGCATTATTACAATGTGTTCCATATCCATTTGTTTGCATAGAATGTGTGAGGATCCCGTTTGCGTACATCATGGTACAAAGAAAAAAATATATATAACATCTTCACAAAAATGACAAATTAAATTCTCAATCTCACAAATCTCAAGCAAACACTGAGTTTTCCCACACTTTTAAAATCTGCAACCAGCGACGGTGTCAAGGATCCACAACTGGTACCTTTATGTTTAATAAGCGACAGAGTTCAGTAGAAAAACACGGCCCTCCTGCGACACAGCTCGCTGTATTTACACTTGGTTGGTTGATTCATGTGGAAAACATGACAGAGTGACATCAGAAGCGACAGATTCGTTTGTTTCAGAGTCCTTCTTCTGCTTTTTGTGCTCCACTGAAATGACACCATTCATTTTCAAAAGGTCACATGACATGTTTCTGTGAAGCCAAAAAAAAAAAGAAAAGAGGAAAGATTATCACACCTGAATCACACAACACTGCAAATATATTAGTTAGCATTTGTTTTAGCCGCCGCGGAGTACAGGATGTGCATGATTTACCATTGTTTGTCTTCACAGCTCTGTGTGCACATTCATGTGCAGGTAAACCCCGCCCACCTGGTACACCTGGCAGGTAAACACACGTCATTCAGAAGTATCTCTAACTACCATTGATCCAGTACGCACTGGGCAAAACACACACACACACACACACACGGTTCAATAACTCAAACACAAAATATATTTCTTTAGGTTTCACTGCAGAAGAAACTGAAATCCAAAATCTTACGAAAACATGGCACTCAACATCCTGTGATGCATCTCAGCAACCAGCAAGGAAAAGCAAAGCAAATGGGTAAATAAAACTTAAATGGACAACACGTCCGTCTACCCGACAAAAGCTGAAGCTCAGAGTGGAACCAGACCTCAGGACAGCGGCTGCAAGTTCTGCAACACCTGAACTCTAAATTAGCCTGCGTCTCTCTTTTCGGTTTAACGGTTGCTTGTAACATAAAACCAGAAAACTGAGAAAGGCCTGTTCCTGTTCGGCGTGGATAAAACATGCAACAGTTGAGCAGATTCAAGCAGAACCACCAGCTGACTTATAGTTGTGTTAGAGACCAGTAAAATATTTAAACCAGCTTCAAATAATTGGTGATATTAATATTTAATCACAGGTAAAATCACTTCTCTGTGGGAACTTCCACAACAAACAGCAAAGAAACCAGATCCAACAACAAGCCACATTCCTATAAACGCATGTTTAACATTTTCCATATTCATAGTTCAAGTAAAGCTTTTTGCATTACACAGACTTCACTTCAGACTTCATGCAGCCCTTTAGGTAACATTCTTTAACAAAACGATAAACCCTTTTTCTTCCTCTCTTTTCAACTGAGGCATGACACCCAGACCCAGTCAATAACTCACTCTCAGCTTTATGGGCTTCTTATTCCCATAATCCAACAGAAGACTCATCTCTAAGAAAGTGGCTCTTTGTATGAAGAAGCAGAAGAAGAAGAAGCTGAAACGTTAGCCATCAGTGTCATCAGTTTGAGCTGTTGAGTGATAAAAACTAGTGGAGACCCTGATAGCTGAGGGTCAAGTTGGCATATCGAATGCGTGACTGATGGGGAAGCCGCTAATCCTGCTAACTTTCATCCTTTGATAGTTATTGTTATGATAAAGAAATTGAAGGGAAAGGCTTTTAATGAGGAGCATTTAAACTTGTTTCGTCACACTGATGCAGATGATATCAGTTGTTTTAAAATATCTTCAGTCTTGACACACCGAGATGATATATTTTTTACAGCGTATCCGTAGCTTGAGGTTAGCCGGCTAATGAGCCAACCCATCGAGGCCCGTTTTGCAGACCTCCAGCGGCTCAGAAACACAGATCAAACACAGCCTGGCCTCGCCATCAGAGGCTGAAGAAAGCGAGGAGCACGGCTTAATCCGGGGTGGCACCGGTTCACTCGGCCGATAACACGGCAAACAAGAGAGGAGGCGTGACCCTCACTGAACTCTGCCAGGGCTCAGCGCGAGGGTCGGGTGAAAACCACCAAATTAAAGAACGCTGAAGGAAATGTTTACTGAGGGAATGTGGCCAGTGCTGCTCAACAGTAGCTTTAAACAGACTCTTCTGTTTAACAGATCGAATATTTGGCTTTTAGTAACAGGACGGTTTCTGGAACAGCTGTTCCAGAAAGGAGGCAAAAAGGCCTGGACTTAAACAACATTTTGTTATTCTTAAAGAAATCAAACAGACAGTTCGGACTATTTTCTCCGGAATAAAAAGCCTCATTAACGCCTGACATGAAGCTCCAGGGCGTGTTTTTTAAACCAGTCTCTTTTCATTCAGTGGTTTTTATTTCCACGTCAGCTGCTTTTACGCACAGGGACCTAGAAACTCTCTGGAAACCAATTTCACACATATGATTACTCATGTGCCATCAGAGCGATGACTGTGAAGATGAGGAAGGACGTCAGCGAGATGTGGAAACAGCGTGAGATAAAACACAGCGGACTGCTGTTTTATGACATTTTGGGAAGATTAAATCCAGTTAAAATATAACGGGATGCATTAATTTTTAATATTTTCGTCTTGTCTAACAGCTTTTTATCAAAAGTCACCAAACAACCAAACTGACCCAGAAATATAAGTCATCCAGTCTGGTTTGTAAACTGTCACATATTTATTTCACAATGTATAAAATGTTTTTGGATGATGTTTAATGAAGAAAAAGAAAATCTCTTACACAGTGCATCCATTTTGTATATCTTCAAGTTCAAGACACCAAAAATCAAATGTAACTTTGGAATTATTTAGACTTTTAAACTTTTTTTCCCCATTAACTTCACACGGACAAATACCAAATCATCTTTAGTTGTCTAAAGCTGTCAAATTTAAATATAGAGCCTTTAAAATACTGGAATCAGCCGAATGAAATATGTAAATCAAGTGGTGGTTTTCTATTGTAAAATAAAAAATATATATATGTTATTGTAAACTCACTTATAACTCTGCTAATAATCTGCTTCTAATTGCCAGAAACCAGCTTCTGAACCTCTGAGAACTTAAAAAACTATATTTAGGCTTTCTTATTGTTGGCATCCAGCACTGCAGAGCGACAGGAGAGAAACTAGAGAAGGGAAACGTAATAAACACTAACCATCGGCCTACTGTTCCACTTATCATTCACTGACATCCTAACTAGATCTGTTCCACTAGCTTATGTTGCTCATTTTGATTTTTCAGGGTTCAGGGTTAGGGGCTCAGCGTTTCTGAAAATCTGACAAGTTCCCGGACAGTGAAACTTGAGTACTGCATCATTTTAACAAACGTCACGAAAAAACGAGCAGCCGAGAGGGAAAAATACCGCCATCATCCTCATAGTTGTAATGAGAAGTCAGAGGAAATCTTGACAGCTACGATATATTCCAACTGGTGAGCCACCACCTGCAGTTCAATGTACAGAAAAATATAATGCTAGTTCATCCAATGAGTAAAAAGAAGCTGGGGAGTCTCACACATTTGGAGTGGAGTGAATGCAGAATTAGACTTTGGCACGTTGTCTGTTGACTGCTAACAACGTGTCAATAACATTCTCAGTGCTCATATGTCATGAAGAAGTCTGCAGTGGAAAGGTTTCTTGTTTAGATCCAAAGACTACTGCAATCAATTTGAACAACGCCTTTTATTTTGGCATCTTTGAAAACTACTCCATGAACGGCAGTTTCAGACTGAAGAATGAAGAAAAATGTAAATATTCAGGATGGACGTTAACTCCAGTGTGAAGCCAGAAAAGGAAGAACAGAGCACTCAGCGTGAACACACAGGGCTGCGTTACAGAACGTGATCCGCTCTGAATTATAAATCAGTCAGCAACATGATCCGCCGGCTGCTGCCTGATCAGTCGGATCACCTCTAGATTCCTTTGACTCCAAATTTAGTGCTTTATGCACTTTAAGAGATGAATGGATCTGATCGAATTTTGCATAATAGTGTTAATGCATTACATTGATGTCTAACTTGTTACTCTGGAATCAATGAAAATGTCCTTTATTTCTTTGTCAAAGCTTAGTCGGATTGATAATATTGTCTATGATCTAATGATATTGATGTAATAATTTGTTGCCTGTGTTATTGATCCACTCACTGCAGCTCCTGTTTAACCCTCTGTGTCATTTCCTTCTCTGCCTTTTTTTTCCTTTTCACTTTTGGTTTCTGTGTTTGTTTCTCTGAGAATCATTCAACACGTTCTGTGGAGCAGAAGAACAAAACAAAAGCTCACTCATAGTAGCACAAATTTTACACACAGCACACTTGGAGAGAATGCAAAGACCTCGGGCCCAACAGAACAACAACAACAACAACAACAAAAAAAAAAAAGAAAGCAGGTCTGTGTTTGTGTGAAACATCTGAGCTCAGCAGGAGAGACGAGAACAGGAGGGAGAAGGCGTAAAATCAAAACCAGCTTGTTCTCCACAGGCGAACATCGTATACATTGCTGTACAAGCTAAGTCAATGAATATCCTTTAACATTTTTTTTGCCCTTTTAGTATAAAAACACATATTGATGTACATTATAAAAAAGGTTTTCCTTTTTGCAAAAGAGCAGTGTATCTCTTCCGTCGGCGTGTAACGTCTGATGCGCACCGACGTGGTTATGTATACATTATTTACATATACAACCATATAAAAATCTGTATTTCTCTTGTGTACATGTATTCAAAAAACAAATACATCAGATAGGTTCAATTTTGTTGAGAAATATTTCTGAAAGTCCTTTAATATACAGCGACAGAGAAGCTGAGAGACAGCAAGACGGTTGGTACACCTGACTCTTGAAAAAGATGTGACACTTCAACAACATAGGATATAAATAAATTCTGCGCGTTATGAGTGTGTTCAGGAGTTATCACAAGCCACTACAGGCCAAAAGGTCTAGTTTCTTCTGGGTGTTACTATGCAAGATCTTTAGGTATTTACACACCAACTTATTACATCTTAAAAGGTCAGAATCTGGTGCCTGAAGACGTAAAAAAACAGGAAAAGAAAGGAGAGGACTTGCCAAACTACAAAGATGCTTTTAATACCTCAAGTCACCAGATTTGAACAAGTCATAAAGATCTCGTGTGGTAACATGTTGGAGAAACTAGATATTTTTGCTGAAGTAGTTATAAGCAGTGGAAATCAGACCCATCTGTGCCGTAATCTGTGTTAAACTCCACAGGATCGCATGTTTGTCTCTTCAGACACTAACGGAGACACATACACGTCTTCACACTGAATATTTGATCATGAAAAACAAAGAGCGTCATCCCTAACGAGGGAAGCTAAAGCGGTAAACAGAAGAAGAAAAACGGCCGATCCTTTTGCAGAGTCAGGTGTCGACAGCAGGGAGAGCGACAGTCAGATGTGGCTGAAGGTCTTTGCATTCACACACAGGGAGGGGGAGAGATTTGTGGGTGGGATGAAACTGAACTGAAATCAGAGATCATGTTACTCGTTGATGCCAAAGAAAGTCTGTGTGATGTGCTTCTTCTTGCCACAAGTGCATCGACATAAGGCACAGGCACAGTTCCCCTCTTTCAACAGAGTGGCTCGCATTAGTTTGTTTTTTAGTCCTTTTTTTAAAAATGTCCCAGTGCAAGAAACAAGTAGGGCGACCACCGCTGAGGTTCGAGCAGCTCACGTTGGACATTTATGACATATGTTCTGTTTTGTGTAATTAAAAAGTTATGAGTTATAACAGGATGTTGAGTTGTTTTGATCATTTTCCTCATTGTCAGGGCAGCAGGAGGGTGACGCTGTTTTGGCAGGAAGAGACATGGACGGAATTTAAGCAGGCGAAACACTGACAATTAAAACAGCTTTCCATTCAGTTTCAAATCAAAGGATTACATCAAATGAGAAAAAAAAATCTAATCAAGAAAACAGAAAGACCGTCTCACAGAGCAGTGGTGGAGGTTTGTGTCGCAGCACTTGTGCCATGTTCACATCATATCACAGGAAGCGTAAGACATGGGCGACATCTCCGTGGCAACATGGAGGAATCAGGTGCTTAACGTGTTCAAACATCAGCTCGTTGTTGTTAACACTACTTTTTCTCAGTTTCTTGAATGTGATGGGACGTGAACATGGCCTGACGCACTTTGGACAGATTGTAACAAAGATCAAATGTCCTGATTAGTTGTCGGCTGATAAACAACTTCAAGTGTTTTTCACAAACCCAAATGTGTTTGATGTCATAAAGGCACACTAACAGCACTTCACGCATATACACATATGTAGCTCATGCACATCTGGATCTGGTATGTGTTTTGACTGAAAAGGCTGTTCATTATATGTCATGGATGTATTAAGAGAGCTGGACTCGGTGCTGCAAGTCAGCCTCACTGCCAATTTGCCCCAGTGGCCACCCGTGGTACTGTAACCAATAAAATCCCCTTTGGCCCAGAAAGCACTTTCCCCATCGGCCACCAGTCTGTAAAACTTTTAACAGGACACCTCAGTCAGTTATTACTCTGTGTAATGACTTTCAATCCATGAATGTGTTAGAAAAGCTCTTTAAACGTGAGTGATGCGAACGCTAGAAAACTTTATTTTTGTGTGCTGGCCGAGCAATCTTCATTGAAGTGAATGGGTGCCATTTTGGAGTCCGGTATCCAGTTCTTATAATACATCCATGCCAAGTCCTCCTGTTCATTATATCATCTTATATCCTGATACAGTTCATATAAAGCCATGGTAGTCGTGATTAAGTGCTTATAGCATGCGTATGGGGCTTTAAAATAAAGTAGAAATCCTTTCATTATCTCAGCTGCATTGGAGAAGAAAAAAGAGGAGATGAAGGATAAAGAAGAACAGGTGAGGAGGTGAGGGGGGGTGGTGGTGGTGGGGGGGGGGGGCTGTTGCCGTGGGTGATCACCCTAGTGATTCTGGTACTGAAATGCTCTTGAGGGAGAAAGGGAACAGATCAGTGTCCCTTCTGGTAAATCTCTGGAGAGTTTCTACCAGGAGGCTCCTACGAGCACAGACTGTTTGTGTGTGCGCCGTGTTAAAATATGTGTATGTGTGAATGTCTGTGAGCTAGTGTGTGCGTCTGTATGTGTGTACGCTATCAATAAATAGCAGTGTCATGATGACTGTTAGGGTCAGAGTGATATATTACCAATACTGTCCAGTCAGTGTCCTATATTCCCAATATGATGGAGATGACGGTTCCTCTCTGACCTCAGTTGTATTAAAAATTGTTAAAACCTGCAATGCAACACATCTTTCTTTTTTCCTTTATTCATGTAATTCAGTTTAACTCCTGCTGTACTGTATGTATAAAGACAGAGATGTGTATTACATTTTAATGTCCCATGATGCTCTAAATGCTGTTTTCAGAGGCTTTTCCACTCTGAAACGTATAAAATTAAGGGAGAAAATATTTTTTTAGCATTGAAATATTGGCACAAAATATCAGCTGTCAGTTCAAAATTTTCGGTTGAGCCTAAATATCAGTCTGAGTGTTGAGTGTGATTGTAAAGTGGGTACATCAGCGTGTCTGTATAGGTACAGTATCTATGATTGTTTATATTTCCATCAGCTCTGACAGTCTCTGTATGTAGTTTCTGTGTTTGCTGTGAATCAGTCCTAGAGGCAGGCGATATGTGTACTGTCTTTCTTTCAGGATATCTGTGTATTTATATGTACGTGTGTGCATCAGTCCTAGAGGCAGACATTGTTGCTGATCTGGCAGGTGGATCCGGTGCCGGCCTGGGACAGGAAAAGCCTCCCGTTGGGGCAAACGCAAACCTCGTAGACAGTCTGCCTGGTCCCAGAGGACGAGGAGCTGGTGGAGGCCTTCCCTTCAGGCAGCCGCATCAGGCGAATCCTCCGGGCATCCAGAGAGATCTGGAGAGGAGGGAGAGAAAAGTGGTGAGATTGGAAAAAGGGGGAAAACATAATGAGCAGAGGACAAACAAAAAGAGGAGGGAGAAACAGATGGCGAAGAAGAAGTTGAACATGAGGAAAATCCAGTTTGAGGTTGTTAAAGTCCTGTCCTCATTGTCAGTTGTCAGTGTTTCTATTGGTGACGAGCAAGTAAGTTACAATATACAACTGCAGATCAAGGCGTCTGGACTGAGGCCAGCTGGACGGGCTCTTCATGTCGAGGGTCAGGACGCGTAACATCTGAAAACCAGCTACAGCTGAACTCATCTTCAATCTCCCCAAAATCACCCATGTCGCTCCTCAACAAACGTCTACATCTGCATGTCCTGCCTGTCTAACTGTTCACATCCCAACCCCACATGCTGTTCATGTTTGACCTGCATATAGTCATGATCCTCGCTCTTCATTCAGACCACTAGAGTCGCTCCTCTTCTCCCTTTATAGGCTAAAAACTTTCATCTTCACCTCAGCTAACCTCGCCTGAATCATGTGTCTCTTCTCATCTCTTCTCACTCTAATTGCTCTCAAAGCAAATCTCTTCACCCGCTCTCCTTAGCTTAGCTTTTATTTTTCTTCCAAGGACTTCTACCTCACAGGATTGGACTTGCACAAATAGTGTCTGTGGCTCTTAACACCTCGGCACTCCACATTGTCGGTTGCGTAGAATGTTAAGTGGTCTAGATATTGAAAGTCACACTCAACAGCAGCATCTATCCAATTTCTCTGACGTCAGATCTTGTGTATTTTCAATTTCCTCCCTCCATACATGCAGCTGTTTAGACATTCAGTGCACAGTGACAATAGAAATGTGAGTGAAGTGAATGGTAAAGGTCATGTGTCACAATGTAAACACTAATACATGGCAGAGTCATATCCATGGTAAAAAAAATCACCCAGAATGCATCTGGTAGCCTACAGGATAGTGAAGCAATTGTCACCTAAAGGTCATCAGTTTGAATCCCTGAAGAAGGAGACAGATACAGGTGAAAGGTCTCTCAAAGCCAGAATATATTGCACAAACATAGTTTTCACTAAGAGATTTCTGTTAGGACACTCACACAGCAGAAAGCAGCTGCGTGCGGTCAGATATGTTCCAGGCCAATCAGGAAATTACGCCTTCTCCATTTCCTCAAGAGCTCTACAAAGGCAATCTGCTGCCTCCGGCCTTTATCAGAAGTCTTGCTTGTTGCATAGCTGTGCACAAACACACATAGTGAGGGCAGAGGACTGGCCAATCAACAAATGACGCCTCCTGAATTTCATCCAGAACACTTACAAACAGTATAGGATTAAAAAAGTTAGAAAGGTTCAAAATAAAGCACAATACTGCAACTGCATGGCTAATTTCTCATTCCAAGTTGATTCAGGAACAGATTTTGTTGGATAAGTCCAACTTTCTCTACATTTCTCAACATTTTCATGAGCGTGCTTGAGAAGTGACCAAAGATTCTGTAATTCAATTCAATTCCTAATGTTTTACCTGCTGTTGGATCATCACATGGCTTGTCTACCCCTGTCCACACAGTTATGTGTAACCTGAAATGAGCTCTGCAGCGCCCCCACGTGTTTGATAATGTCATGGTGATGCTCTGTCATCAACAATAAGGCCAATCATTGTCCTATTTGTTAATCTGTTGATTTCTGCACAAAGTCTGACAGTGTTACTTCAATACGGTGAGAAGTTATACACCTTTTTGTGATTAGCCACGCCTCTTTCGGCCAGGTGATTTGTTATGTGCTGACCGAAATAGCTCCGAGTGACAGAAATGATATTGATACATGAAATCTTTTGTTGACAAAGTGGCAGAGCAGGTTAAAACTAAAAATCCTGTCCGGCTAAAAACTGAGCAAAACAACAAAGAACAAAAAAGTTAACTCTCAGCTGACTCCCGGGTCTTTCCTCTGGTCTCCTGAGGAATAAAAAGAGAGCAAAATTCCTTCTGCCTCGCCGCTACAAACACACCTATCTGCACACAGCCAGTCATCCACTCATTTTACTCCCTTCAACCCAACATCGATTGGAACAAACTGCCTTTCTCCCTCTGCACGGACACAAACCACTGCTGCATGAATTCCATCTCTCTGCCCTCTCCTCCCCTTGTCCCCTCCTCCCTCCCGGCCTCCTGGGGCTTGTGCAGGGCTGGTGTTTCACTGGCCGAGGGAAGGAGAAGCTCTCCAGCCATAGAAAGGTAAAGGAGCCATCACCAGGCGCCTCTGGGAGGCATCGCAATCAAATGACCCGGAACACTTTTAAAGCAGTCTCGGCTGACTTCCTCAGACAGCTGCTATTGTACAAATCGTTCACCACGAGGGGCAAGCGGTGTGAAACACTACGAGAACCCTGTGGCTGGATGATCTTCATGTGTGTGTAAAGCTGAGAGTGTGATTGTGCGTTAGCGAAGGACAAAAGTACATGTAGATTAAGCAAGTTGCTGCTGCTTCAAGAAGCTCAGAAAATGCTTTTGATGGTTGACTGTAAACTACAATGTTGGTGCTGCAAAGGGTAAAACAACAACAAAAATCACTGGGATTTTATGCCTCACTGCTGCACTAGAAATTCTGTTTCATTCTTTACCTCGTTAATTGATGACCTTTCAGTGCACAACCAATGACATGACAGCTGTCCATGATGTAACCCGAAAGCGTCCTGCGAAAAAATTCTAAATCTTCTTTGTTTAACTCGGAAGAGAACGAGGTTTTACGCTTTCTCTTGGTGTTTTTCTCCAAAGGAATATAATTGCTAGCGTTAAACTGAATACTGACAAAGTCTTTGCCAGGATGTGGTCACCACTAGCTGGCAGAGCAAGCCAGATTATTAGCCTGGGTGACGTTACTCTTTAGGAGGCCGTGCATGGGTAATGGAGTGTCAGTTATGTGACTGTGAGTGGCTTCAGGAATCCACAGTGTATCACTGTCCACACAAGTGTGTGAGTCTATTTCCGTGTCTGCCTGTGTGGTTTGTGGGTGTCTAATGGCCAAAGCCGCTCTGTAATTGCGGTGGTGGTGCCAAGGGGGTCCTGAGGAGAGGTGCGTATAAGACAAAGGTTTGACAAATGGACATTTGCAACACTAATGGAGTGTGAGAATGTGAGTCTAATTATATGAAATGACCATCATGACTTCCACAGCCTCATCTTCGACCCCACATCCATGAAAACTGCAAGATGTGTTGTGGGAGGGGCTTCCGAATGCTCCTGTGGTCACTCTTAACTGGGCCAAACTGAATCCAAGGGCACTTCCCTGAAACAGTCTCTCTCTCCTCATCCATCTCATATCGGCAGCCTGTCTTAATGTATGAAACTGTTTTTGTGGGAAACTTTTAAACACTTTCTTCTCACTAATCCTCCTTCGCTGATTTTAACAGATCTGACATGACATGACTGGTGCAACCTAAGGTGGGAAATCCTTTTATCAGCGCAGCCGACCGTGATGAATGCGAGGAATGATGTGCGTAACGAATCAGGGGATGGTTGGAGGAATATAGGAGCAGGGAGGAAAGGATGAAAGAAGGAAAGAAGCAGTATGAGGATGAGGAGTGAATGAGTGAACAGGGGAAAAAAAGGATGGTAAATAAGCAAAGACGGAAAGAGGACAGAGGAAGGAGGAGGAGGAAAGAAATGGACAGGAAACTGGAAAGGATGGAAAAGAGAAAGCATGTGAAAGACTCAAAGAGAATAACAATCTGTTCTCAATTTCCCTGCTTTTCTGTGAGACTCTAACAGATTAACTCTAACAGAACTGGTGGACGGCCAGTATGTGGGAAATTGCCACCAGCCAATAAGCTAAACGCTGGTCCATGTTGGCCGAGGGAGCTAACTATTGTTTGGATTCTTGTTTGCTAAAAATAAGTTTAGACGGGAGAAATATTGAATTGAGATGGAGCCCCATCAGCCAGTATGGCCGGAGGACAAGAAAAGTTATTTTCTCAACCTGCCAGTAGAGTGGGAGGGTTTCTCTTTGTGCAGAAAGTCCGTCTGAAGTAACAGGAGTGCCTCGAACAAAGATAATCCTTCTGAAAGTAAATCTTCTGCACAAATCAAGGTGTTTTTGCTTCACTGTGCATCACCACCAAGGCTTTGAAAACAATGTAGGCTATATTTTAATTTTAAAACCAGTGATGTTAACTACCCATTATTTATAAATGGCTGTGGCAAGACAGAGCTTTTACACAGCAGACATTTTGACTTGTCACAGCAGTAAAAGCACAGGTGATGTCGTCATGAAGTCATGGCAGTGTGGCAGCGAGCCAGCATGTACAATAACAAGAGCCTGAAACTGAAGCAGCTAAATGGAATAAAGCCATCATTAACTTTATCATTTTACACCTGCGCTTTTACTACATCTCAAAACGTCTTCCCCGAAAAAAGCCCATTAGTGATGAGCTTCAGTGACAGACTAAGTGTCACATTTTTTAAAGGATAAGTGACTTTTATTTTGGAGTGAACAAAATTTTGGAGTTTGTTACAAAATAAGATAAGCACAATTTCAAAAAAAGTCACATCTATCTTCACATAATTGTTGACGAGATGTAACTACAGATACCTTGAGTTCTTGTTTCACTTAATTTTTTATCATTTAGAGATTCTGACTGATTATATTTTTCTGGCAGTTTTGAAACCTTCTCTTTCAAGGCTAATTCTATTTATTCTGGACATCACTACAACAAGGTCCAATACTGCAAGAAACACAATCAGTCAGGCTGTAAGCAAGCCAGCAGTTTATCCAGATTATCTAAACCACTTTACTTGGATGTGAGTGCTCCCAAAAAGTCGCTTTGGATAATGCGTCAGCTAAATAAATGTAATTTAATGTCATTGATGATTTGGTGCAGCATTTATCCTTCAAACAGACAAAAAGTTCCTTTGTGCTGTTGGTTGACACACCTCTCCGTCTTTGGACTCCAGTCGCAGCTCGTTCCTGCAGATGGCCTGGATGTCTCCGGCCTCAGCCAGGATCTGGATGCCTTTAGGAGCCTCCATCAGTAGGGAGCGAGTGGGAGACTCCAGCCTGGGAACAGACAGAACAGCTCATAGAATTTGCTCTCTTACTCCCGCAAACATTATTTATACAGCAAATTCTAAAAAACAAAAGATAAGAAACAAGATAAGAAAGAAGTTTAAGCTGTGAATACACCCTCAGTTTGTTTTCTTTGTTATGATCCGCAGTTGACTTTGTCCCCTTTTTTTAAATTTGATTTGTGCCTAACAGCCTAATTAGAATCTAACAAGGTCTTGTAAACAAAAGTCACGATTCTGATGCAGCCTGTTTATTAGACTGTTTTAGCAATCTGTCATCCTGACACTGTGCAAAACATTTACTTTTATTTTCATCCCTTTCAACAATAACAAAATAAATTAGGAACTTCTATCTAAAATCTGTCCAGATGAAAAATAGTCCTTTGGTTAACTCTGGCACATTTACAACAATATTTTTTAATTTCATCTGTTCCATCACTGATGTGTTCAGGAGAGATGTCTTCAATTAATCACCTTGCTCGTGAAACCAGTGGTGACCAGGAGAAGGCTAGCTGACAACCAAGAATAATGTGGTGACAACCGAGAGACAGTGGACAGCTCGGAAAGATGGCAACCAGGGCGGGGAGGGTTGGCAGCCCAAACCGCAAGGAAGAGACCCAAAGCAAGCTGCAGAGATCCACGAGATCCAGGAACTAGTCCCTCAAGAAGCAGTACAGTCCCTCCTTGGCTGAGATGCGAACCATCCTGAGGAAGACATTAATGACCCTCTGCAGAACTGAATACGGCATAGAAGTCACCAAAAGGAAAGAGCCAGGGAGCGTTTATCATAGCCAACACCTTCGGCTTCACCAAACAACTGCTGGGGCAGAAGCGAAGCAGAAGCTTAGCTTGTTTGCCAACAGCAGCTCAGTTCAGGCAACCTGTCAGGAACTGGCTGGGACTGGTGGACCGCTCAGGGCTTCTTGGAAAGTTTAAGGTCTGGATCTACAAGTATGGTCTCCTGTCAAGGATACTCGGGCCGTAGCTTGTCTACGAAGTTCCCATCGCCATCATAAAGAGTTTGGAGAGGAAGTTCCCCCAGGAAGTGGCTGGGGTTATCCAGGAGCCTCAGCAGCATCACCTTCTACGGGAACAACACCAAGCTCCAGTTACCCCTGAAGTCCCTGGAAGAGGAGTTTAAGGTGACTTGGGCCAGAGAGTCACCCAGTGAAGAGCTAGTCTGGGAACGTTCTCTACTCCCTACTAAGATAAGGCAAAGGGGAAGGAGAGGCGCAGGCTGTTCCAGTAGGAAGTGAGGACAACGGTGGAGGATGAGAGGTCCAGAAGAGTGGTTGGCTTGAGACAGCAGGGGGCTTTGACAAGTTGGGAACAGGCCATGGTCCAGAAAGTCACATGGACCGATATTTAGCAAGAAGATCCGCAGCGCATCAAGTTCCTGGGCTGAGCAGTGTATGACGTCCTGCCTACCCCATCAAACATCTTCAGCTGGGGCAAAGTGGAGTCTCCAGACTGCCTGCAATACCCAGGCAGAGGGAAGTTGGAGCACATCCTGAGCTGCTGTCCAAAGGCTCTAGGGTGGGGCTGGTACACCTGGCACCAGCTGCTGAGTTGCCATTTACTTATGCGCTGGTTTCTCCTGTTTGGCTTTAACCCAGGGAGTGAGGTTTAGGAAATGTCTTTTTGCTTGTTTCATGCGGGTTAGTCAGAATTATTTCACTTTAATTCCAATTCAGTGTTCAGACTTTGGTTTCCAGACCAGGGGAGGGAATGACATTTCAACTTTTACGTTGCGCTCCTACCGGCCTAGATGGGGACATAACATCCAAAAAAGTCAAATTGGACCTCATAAAGACATACAAGCCCCCCCACACACACACGTCAAGGACCACCAACATGAATGGAGTAAATTGAGTGGATCTGGCATTTGAACACTACAGCCCACCTGCATACTGTGGCTGCCTACAAATTTCTGCATGAGGATTAAAAATCAGCCCACTCCTCTTCACATCTTGACAAAAGCAGTCAGAGCCACGAGCCGATCTTTACAGGAAGCAGCAAAGGTGTCAAAACGCTTCAGTAGATTCAGGCCTGCAGAGGAGGTCTCTGTAGACTTCCTGTCTTTCTGTCACCACGGCGGTTGTGGATAAAATACGTGATATTTTCTCCACAGGGAAGGTTTTCACTGTATTCAGGAGGAGCAGCCTTTAAAACGTCTGTTTATAAGCAAGCACACAAACATACATGGCATCCATCGTCACTAAGTATGTATATGTACTATATACGTGTCATATCTTCATTTGGAGTATTCTGCTGTTCTGTTTGGTTTATTTATTGCAACAGGGATTCTCAGTCACGAGCTAGAAAGTTGAAATAAGAAATGATCAGTGGAGGCATCTCGGTACAGTTGTCTGTTACTTCATGTTTGTTGGTGACATGGATTGGTTACTGAACAGGTCTACCGGTCGAGAGACCCCCATGTCAGAGCCTCTGTATGACATGACTGTTATTGGAAAGTCAAAGAGTTGAGTCACAGTTTGTTTTTGGAGTTGGTGGGGTTCTGGGAGTATTCACCATAAATTCAGGTAATCCTCATCAGTTTTAATCATTTCAGTTTAATGAGGTTATTTCACACTTATATTCACAATATTCAGTGATATATATTTGTGGTTTATTCTTATGGATGTGCTGCCTGGGTGGTACAAAGCACAGGAGGAAAGAAATGGCAGCTGAAAGCTGATGAACATGACAAAGACAAAAAAACCTCCAAGGATTAGAGTGAACAAAGTTTCCAAATTAAAACTTCAATTTCCTTTACATGACCCGCTGCTCTCTGCCCACAGAGGGTTAAGTCTTAACACATATTAATTACTTACAGTGTCTGTAATGTGGTGATTAATTAAATACATATAATCTAATGCCTCATCATTGTAGTTGTTTGATGTTCATGTTTCATAAGACAATTTAAGACAAGTGCTCAGTTAAATTGGATTAATTTGCAACAGTCGGGTTTTTTTAAGGATCTCGCCTTCTCGGCTCCAAACATATCAGACTCATCAATCACTGTATGAACGTATTTCTGTCTGTTTTTGTGTCTGTGGTGTTTCCTACATCAACAGTACTGACACAGTCTGTTAGTATTCCCGCTAACCGATGTCACCAGAGGGCAAACAAAAACAACCGAAACAATTTAAAACTGTTGTATCTGGACATTAAGTGAACATGGATGAGACTTTAATCTTGTGCTTTGTAAAACGAGAGAGTAAAAATTGATCCCATGGAGGACGTGGTGAGAATACTGAAAGGCTTCAGAGCTTAAAAAAAGCTCTGAATCTGATGGACATAAAACTCTCCAATTCTGGCTTTGAGTGGAAGTGGATGGTGGAGTGTGGTGGTGGTTCCAACATCAGAGAAGTTGGACTCTGCCCGACCCTCCTTATCAACTATGGTGTCAGTCTGGGGCCATGAAGGTCTCACAGGTAATCTTTGGAAATACTTGAAGGAGTGAGCAACGTGATCCAGATGCCCGCTTGGTCACACAGATTTAAATTAAAATTTTTGCTGCAAACTCTATTAATGTCAATAGAATTTGTATTGCCAAAAAAAAAAGCACAATTATGTATTTTAAGGGTGACTTTCTGGAGCCCAGAATCCTGTCGGAGTGGGACGGGACCGTGCAACACTGAGAGTCTCTTAGATCAGGAATCTACATTGAAATCTTGCTTTGCTGACGTATAATATAACCACATCCAGAGGCTCGATAGGTTGAAGTTCCTGACTCTGCACGCCTACAAAGACACACTGGATGAAGAGGAACAAGTTTCTCCAACACTGAAAATAACTCAGAGGTATTGAGTGTCTGTGGATGGGAAGTAAAAAAAAAAACAACTCCTCCATTACTCCTTACAAAGGCCTCCCTCCTCTCTCATCCTCCCTCTTTCTCCCAGGTTGCTCCTCAGGGAGTCAGGCAATGAAATATTTCTCTCCCAGGGTTATATTCTTATTCATTTCCTCTTCACCAACACTGTCAAGTGAAACTTTGTCTCATGTTATTTTTCCTTTTCCTTCACTCTTATTTCTGTCTCTTTCTAATACAAACAGTTTTTCATAAAAATCTACATTTAACTAAGAAATGTATATCGCGTATAAAGCTTTATTTGTACAAAACAAATGTTAAAGTCAAGAATGGTTGACAATAAAGCAATCTCACCCGTTACTGACAAGCTGATGTTGTCATATATTTACATATTTCAACTTCCTGTTTTAATATTACTTGTTCTACGGTCTATTTTCTCTCTTTATTTATTTCCCCACAGCAATCAATAGAGTTTCCTCTGGTTCTCTTTCTTGTTTTCTATTCCACTTTTGTACATCCTCTTATCCTTTCTCTCTCCTTTCAGATCTGCCACAGAGATCAAAGGTTAATAACTTTTCACGCTTCCTCCTCATATCGCCCGCCTTCAGATAACAACGGAAACGACTGGCGGTTTTTGACATGACAGAAATTATAAACTTGCACAGTCTGAAGGCTGTCGGCAGCTTTCCTACTCTCCCTTTGCTCTACATGTGACTTGTCCTTGGTGACGATGCCCTCTTCAAATGATCTGCCACTGTTTCTTGTACGGTGTGAACACAGTGATCAGAACAGTTTGGTGTGATAAATATATAAGCTATGGTGAGTTGAAATGGGCTGCGGTTGTGTCACGCAGCGAATCATAGGTTAAATGGCAATCTCGGCCAATACGAGTGCAGCTGATTGCTTCGCAGGGCTCTGTGGAACAGACCATCCTCTCCATTACTGAGATCAGTGCAAGCTGATGGTGTGGAGGACAACGAGGGTAGAGGGGAGGAAAAGGAAAGGCTGGACAATTAGAGAGGACAGAAAGGGAAAAGGAGAGTAAGAAGATGAAAAGAAGGGGCATGGATATAGTTTAATTTGTGACCTATTTACTCGGCTTTCTGTTTTATTTCTTGATGCTCAGAGGTGCTAATGGTGCAGGAGTCCTGATCTCCTTTGTGTTTCTCATTATGACTTGTTGGTTTTCTGGGCCTGAATTTCGGCTTTTGTTGTTGCAGTATTGTCTTTGGTTAACTGCTTATATGGGCCTCTGTACTTAAATGTTAAGATAAATCAAATAAAAAAGGTTGAACAGAGAGACTAAAGTGAAGCTTTAAGGTCAGGGATTAATATGGAAGAAGCAACGTGAGCGCAATAAAACCAAAAGAAGGGCACCACGTGAGGAGAATAAAAGAGGAACGAAGGGCAGAAGGAAGAAAGAAAGAAGATCAGAGGGTGGCTTGTAAAGGGTGGAGGAGAAGCAAGAGCAGAGGGAGGATGAAGAGGGAGGATGAGAGGAGAGCAGGTAAGGTGAGAGAGGAGAGGAGGAGGAAACAAGGGGAGTAAAGGATGAAGAGGATCTGACGTCTACACAGACCACAGTGTAATGCTCACACATCTTCTCTGCATCACGGTCCCGTGACGCTGAAGCGCTAAAGAAACAGCTGCTTCAAGTTTGCTCAATTGTCATTTGAACATCTACAGCTCGATGATCGGCTGATGAAGCTTGTGCGATTTGCTCAAAAGCTCCATTTTTGTGGTTGTGACTTTTTCTTGCCTTTGACATTTAAACATATCACTTGCCTGTTTTGCTTCATTTTTAGTTTACTTCTTGTTTTAAATCAAAAAGTAAAAGAGACTGTTTCACATTTATTCTCTCAGTCAAAGCAATGAACAGATAGAAAATGTATTAATCACTGTAACAAAACAACATTAGTCCACAACCTTTGAGTTCAGTTCAGTCGTTTTGGACTATTGTTCTGTTTAATTACCGGCTTGCTTCACAGGGAACATTCACATTGATAAACATCACTGTAGATGTGCCAGAGCTGGCCCAAAGTTTTATTGTTCTTCTTTAGTTAGAGAGAATATTAAACACTACTATTACTAATAATAGTAATAATAACAATATGTTATAAACATGTAGAGCAATTTAAAAAAAGAACTGCAGGATCAAAACAGTTTCTATCTAACTGTCTCAGTCTGATTCTGTATTCTGTACTGAACTTAGCAACCTGCTGTGCGTTTTCGTCTGTCAGCGCACTTTCAATGTTCCCATGTAGAGTGAAGATTACAGAGCACTAAAAAGTGTCCACACAGGAAGAGCCGTGGGACAAACTCCCCCAGATTGAGTTTCTGTGACTCTAATGTAAGTCTATCTAAGTTTTCCTGATGTGAAAACTTCCAGCTTCTCAGCTCTTGCAGGAAGTGAGCCACTCGGCATCTGCTTTCACCTTAAGAGAAACACATTCACTTTCCTTCTTATTGCTTCATATTTATTACTGTTATCTGTCCTCTGAATTGGTCAGGACATAAATGAAGGTGCACTATCAAATTCACCCACGCTGCCATTTTACTTTCACAAAGGCGTTCGTCTGATGCAAGGACACATCCTCTTGACAAGGCGTTACCACGCAGACGGATGTGACGGCTACGGTTTCGATAAAAAACTGACAGCTCTAGGTGGGATGTGTGTGTTTGTGTTGCGGGTTAATACGATATCCCGGAATAGGGTTTGAATCCTCGATTGCTACCTGCCAAGGGGTTGGGAGAGATTAGAGTAAGATTAGATTTTAGCCATGCTCCAGCGAGCTCGCTCCCCTTTTCTGACATAATTGGATAGTTTGTGCCATATTTCATTCTCAATTGGCTTGTTGTCACCAAAGATGCATAAACACGGGGGGGAAAGGAAAGGAAAAAACACATCGCCGTAGACTCTGGCTGTCAAATTATAAGGACAATCACATGATGGGGGGCTTTGGGAGCGTCGCTCAGAAACGATCTGTGCACCACTGACGGGACTTTCTTTCTCTTTTTTTTATTATTTGAAATGATGATTTTGAAAGGAAAGCAGCAGTGATTGATGGATCACAGTTCATCTCGGCGCACACACCACTGAAATACTGTTATTAGATATTTGTCATCAAAGTCCTTCTCTATCTGACCCCTAATTCCCGTCACGCTCGTCCCTGCAGCATTTTCTCTGTCACATAAAGCTCTTTTTCTTTCTTAGTATTGTCTCTCTTTCGTCTCTTTTTTTATACTCTTTCCTCTCTAACAACAATGAGCTTTTCTTTCATTTTTTGTCCTTTTTCTTATTTTCTTTAGATTTTCTTATTTTCACTTCACAGGCTTTCTACCACTTTGCCTTTCTGCTTCTCTTTCAATTCAGATCAAAGAATGTCAGCGTGCTCTGTAGATAAAAAGACCAGTCACAAAACAGTCACTGCAACAATCGAACACTTTTCTAAAAAAACATTTATGTCTGGTTTCTGCTTGAAATTCGACTGAAGGCGTTGCTGGTTTTTAGGACAAATCGTAATGACTGCTGGTGTTTCAGTGTTTTGGTAGGTTGCAACTTGAGTTGGTGGCTCCAGATCTATGTAATTAAGTTACCTATAGCTCAATATGTTTTGTAATGTTCCTTTTTTTAAAATCAATGTATAAAGAAGAACGTTGATATTGAATGGCACAATGAATATTTACATTAAAAATCATGAAAATCAGGACAGTAGTTGTTTTGATATGTATCTCAGTGTGACCCAAAGTGAACAAAAAGGTGTTTTCTTCTTCCCTTCTCCTTCACTGTCACACAGCGCTCTAACTCTCTCCTTCCCCCTTTTTTCTTGTTCTTTGTCTCATTTTTTGTCCTGTTATCAACCCCCCCCCCCCCCCCCACTCTCTCTCTCTCTCTCTGCTCTGATTGACGGTCATCACATCTGACAGCACAGGTGGGAGATGATAAACAAGACATTTACACCAAAGAGACATCCTCGGCTGTCCACACACACACACACACACACACACACACACACACACACACACACACAGTCAGCCAGAGTTAAATTTGACTGATGCCTGTCAGAGAGCTCATAACTTGTGACACCTGTCCGCCTTAAAGTGACAGTCCGCCCAAAACCTTTTGATTATCAAACTGTGATTTGTTCCCTCGTGGCAAACGGAGACTGTGGTCTGAATTATTTTGGCCAGTTTGGGGCAGAAGAACTGAACATTTAGCTGACAGACACACAGCCCTGATTTATTACCACCTTAGAAGTTGACATGTGACAGTTTTTACACATCTAGCAGATACAGAGCAACGTTATCATCACATCGGTGTTGTGTGTGTCCGCCTGATGAAGTCCAATATTCACCCTCCTTTCGGGGGTTTGGTCTCCACCAGCTCCTGACATAAATATCCGTCTATGTAGCTGCTAGATTTTCCCCTTTCTTCACCAGCTAGTCTCTAACTGGGCAGGTAGTGTATCGTGGGATTATCAGAGCTTGACTGCTAAAAACCTGAAAACAAGGTTCAACAAGGAGTCCTGAGAGTGAACCGTGCAGTAAATGTACCGTACAAACCAAAAGAATGAGCCGCAGGAGGCAAAGCTCTGTATAATCCTCTGTGGATTCATCACTGTGAGTAACCACTTTCACTCAACTTGTTGTTATGAAGAATATTACATAATGCAGCTTTGACCACTGTAATTAGGGTCAGTAGGGTCCAAACAGTCATTGCTTCACCAACATATGAACACATATGGATGAAAGATTCGGATTCTGGCTCGGACAGACAGGAGTACTGATTACTCATGGAAACCTACTCTTTCCACCTCTTTCTACATCTAAACACTGCCTCGCCTGCTTTTCATCTTCGTTTCTCCCCAGTTAATTGCAAAGAGGCAAGATCTTTTGTTGTGGAAGTATTGTGACCTCAGCTATTACAATTTGCACAATTTAAAAAAATACATAAAAAGTCAACGTTGAAATGAGCTCATAGTTGCTAAATCCACTAATGCTGGATTTTTGACTTTTCTTTGGGCAAAATTATAGTAAGAAAAAGAGCTAATAAATGCATATGAAGAATCAAACTGGGCCATTAGCGAAGCATTGATGATTCACCAATTAGCCATGCATCATAAACTAAAATATTGGCAGAAAAATCAAAATGTGGTGTTTCTGTGATGATTAGTCTGCACTGTGTATCATTTGGCAGGTTTGAGTGTGTGTGAATCCTATTTTAGAAATAGATTATTTCTATAAACAGATTAAAAAATGAACAGGCTAACAGAATGGGTATTTAATTGGCTGCTAACTGGGAATCAATCAAAGGAAAGGAAAAATATATTTTCCATTTTGCTGCAATATTCTTTGCTGCAGTCAATAACATGTTTTCATTGTCTGAACTGTGACATCTTCTTTCTCTCCTCCCTCACCATCCCAAACACACTATTTTCTTTCCTTCTATTTTGCCAGCGTAAAACCTCAGAGGACAAATGCTGAGTCAATATCCTCCAATACCCGTTTGACAGGGTCAGTTATGTATATATACTACACACATAATACATTATGTTACTACCTGGTCATTATAGATATATAGAGATATTCTGTTTATTATATATTGCAGTATATTACAGAACACATTTGCGAAGTTTAAACCAGAGAATCTGAGACAGTTACATGATTAATTGATAATCAAATTGTTGAATTGTTTCTGTCGATGGACTAATCGTCCTCTGATCACACATGAACAGGAGCGAGTAAAGTAGAAGTGTTTGCTTGTGAGTGATTTGCTTCAGCAGAAGTTTTGGTTTGAAGTCACGTTTGTGTTTTTGTGTGAGCGTTTTATTGATTTGTGTAGATGCAGGATAACTTTCTCACGGTATATAATCATTTCCTGCACATGTCCGTGTATCTGCCGTGTGCTGCGATAGAAACAGACTCACCTCAGCTCTTTGAACGGCTCGGCCCTGACATGCGGCGTCTCCACTGATTTGCTGAACACGGCTCCTTCGGCCCCTGAAATCATAGAACACGACATCAGACAGGAGTTCACCGTCAATTGAAACCACAAACCCCTCCCGTCCGATCAATGGACATAATCTCTGGGACTCAGCCGATCTATATGACTACAGTCAGCGCACACGATGGCTCGCCTCGCCTCACTGATAACATGGACTCACACACGCTTGATAGGGAAGAGTACATTTAATGCTGCTGCTACAGCAGCTCGGAGCAGCATCAGGAGTTCATTTTTACTTATTGATCAACATTACAAGCGTCCTTTCAGCCAACTAACTGCTAACTTTGATGTTAACATGCTAACGTGCTAAAATGTCAAGTCAAAGCCAACTTTATTTATAAAACCCAGAATTCGGTGTTTACAATATGTACAACCGACGACATGGAGGGACGGGCAATATGTCTACAGAGCAGCAGCAGAATCACAAACCAAGAAACCAAGAACTACTACGTAGCCATGTTACAAAGTACTCTGAATACAAGAACAGAATTGCAGTATATAACAAAGTACTACGAAGCTATTCGCAGAATAATAATGCGCTCGATATGCCGTTGTCTCGTCAACGCTGCTGAAAAGCAACAATTTTATCACGATTGCTTCTCGGGTTCTGTTCCTTCTTCTTCTGTCTGTGCAGCTCAGTTAGTGACATGGGTCAAATGAGACGGTGCACTGGGACGCAGTCTCAGAAGTGTATGAAGCGAAGACTAATGGAAATGTTAGATGCTAATCATTAGCTTGTTAACATCTAATGGTTACCAGCATTTGCACACGTTTCCCACCATTAAGTAAATATGGTGGAATAGTAAAGTTGTGAAGGATGAAAATGGAAACTCTCCAAACAATCTTACTTCATGGGGTGTCGTAAGCATTGCAGGGCCGCCAGTGTGGCTACTAATGTTTAGTCCTGTTGGATTATTAACAATAGTAGAAAGAAATGTTTCAGATCTCCTGCAGTATGACTTACACTCCATTGCTTGTTTGTTTACGAGCAAAAAAAACAAAGTAAATCCGATTGACTGTAGTGCCAATACAGCAGCTCAGCTCGAGTAAACCGAAGCATTCAGGTACATCAAATCAACAAAGCATCAGGTGCAGATCAATGGCCATGACTGAGTGTGTTTCAAGGCGTTTTGAGGCACCGCTGAGAATCCAAACACCACAAATTTAAGCTTTCACTAGTCAGTTAGATGGAGAACAAAAAGTTCCAATCTTGTCAAATTAATTTGCTGGCATTTAGCCCCAATTCTGAGTGTGTGTGTGTGTGTGTGTGTGTGTGTGTGTGTGTGTGTGTGTGTGTGCACTGTCAAAAAACCTGATTATAACAGGAGATACAATTGATTTTCCAGTGACGGTGGAGTTTGATTGTTGAGCCTTCCATGTCGTTCAGAAAAATTCAAATAATATCATATATTTGATATAATATTTGATAATATTTATAATATTTTATGACTGAATAGTACAGTAATACAGTTTTATATGAACGCTCAGCATTAAAATGACCCAATTCAGACCCAGTTTATTAAGTGTACAGCAACACTAAATGTCGCTGAATTACCTGGTAAAATTGGTGCTATTTGTTCTATTACCACATCAAAGACGTGATGAGTCACCTGTCAACCAATCACTGAGGACGCATTCAAAAACATGATGTCATCCATAGCAACGGGGAGTTATGAGTTTGTCCACGTCCTTATTAAGAGTTGCTCTCGCCAGCTTTGTGAAAGGAGGAAACTCTTCTTCTTTCCTGTCGCCGAATGTTTAGCACCATTTAGGAGGACTCCTAGCGGTACGATAAGATCCTCCGCGAAGTAATAAAAGGGAAAGAAATATTGAACGTCGTTATATATATCATATACTGTATTAAGTTATTTTAGTCACTTTAATAGTGCAACTGAATGGAGCAGCTTTCTTTTATTCATTCATTTATGTTGAAGCCACCTGGACAGATTCACTTGTGACAAGTATATTTCTCTTAAACAGGCATGTAACGGTTGAGTTTCCCTTATGCCCTGAGATATTTACAACACACTCGCTCCTCCAGGGAGCTCTGCATAACACAGCTCAACCTGTCAAAAAGTCAGGAAAGTGAAATATCTTTATGCAAAGTGGAGCTTCGGCTCGCCCATGTGGGATAGATAACTCTCCTGTTGATGACTGCTACAGGTGGAGCCACTTCTGTTCTGTTCTGTTTTTTTTTTGCTTGTAGTGAAACGTATACTTTCTGGTTATTCCTTAAAAATACACATCAACAACTACTAAGGAAAACAAGCTCTGGTATGGAATACTGAGTGATTTCACTAGTATTGCAACCAGTAGTTGCTATTGGGAAATAAGCAACAACTGTGCTATATTGTGCTGTCTTTTTCTGAATCAGAATTTTAAAGATTCATTTCTCAGATTTTCTGAGAAGCAAAACATACCTGATGGCTTATAAAAAAGGAAAAAACAACTCTATTTCCAGGGGCTCGTGAACGCTCTGGTGACATTTAAATACCTAATGTTCGGTCACTTAGAGCCCGAATACAGAGAGGGGAGATGGAAAGTGAAGAGGAAGCCTCGGTGCATGTCACTACCTCTCTCCTGCAGTAAAGTGAGTGAAGATAAAACACAAGCCTCACGTTAGAAATCCCAGCTCTCAGTCGGAATAAAAAGAACAAAACGCTCTTTGCTTTGCTTCTGGCTGTCACTCTGCCTTAACTCGCTTGTTTAAAAGGATAAAACGCTTTATTTTATTCATTCCACCTTTTTTTGTCACACATATAGAGAGTTCCAACACGGTGATGTATTCACCGCACTCAGCGGTGTATAGAAAATGTATATATACCGTATATTTCAAATGGTGCTGGAGTTTAAATCTGTATTGGCCCATATGCCGACCAAGAACTAACAACAAAGGGCAGTAGAGAAATGCCAAATTTATGTTCGAGATCATAAAGCAACGGGGATCCCATTACATAGTTTGTAAAGTTTATGTTTCAAATCTAAAATATCACTCAGTTTGCATCTTGTTCAAATGAATATTGGCTATCAGATTTCTGAAACTATCCAGTATCGGTCAGGCTCTAGTTGTGCGTATGAGGATGAAGAGTTTGAAGATGAGACGCTTACTCACAGATTATTGACATGGTGACACTGCAGATGTTTGTATTCAGCAGTGTGACGACACCATTCATGTGCACCTCCGTGAATGAGACTTGAATCTATCAGATTTTCTGATTACAGGCTCCACATGAACACTGAGCAGACAGCAGCGATACGTCACAGCGCTGACATGTTCATGGGCTGGGGGGGGTCAGGAGAGATAATAAATGATGCCATTAAAGATTAATGTGTCTGAGTGAGCAGCTGTGTGTCCACATGTGTATGAAAGTGTGTGTATCAGTGTGTGTTTGTGTTTATAGTCAGACCAGAGGCAGATGTCATCAGTCGTGGCCTGAAGTGTCTCAGAGGTGATGAAATACAGAGACACACGAGGCACAGAAGAAACTCCCTCCAGGAATCACCTCAGTGATTGGTGACGGTCGTGGACTAAACATGAGCAACAATGACCGGAAACCAAAATCCTGCTTTTATCTTTGTGCATTTCGGTGCATCCCAAATGTTTCTGAACGTGACTCTATACAGTGGTTGCATTTCTACAAGCCTCCGACCCCACATCCTTTCTGTCTACAACAATGGTAGCAGGCTGGTAGAAGTCAAAGAGGTGGGATACTCCATTATAGAACATGTCATTTATACATGTATCCTGCGTTAGCAATTAAAATCTGAGAGCTGTGGTGAGAATGTAAAAATCTAGCTGCTTCATTCATGTTTAAATATCACTGGTTCATTAGCCAGCTGACTAACACACATCCATGTGTGTGTTTGTTAAAGGGGGATTCATTTCTCCCTCACACAGCCTTTCACTGCAAATTGAACTCTGTTTGACATAAATGGTCAGTCCCTTGATGTGTGACAGCTGCTGTTGATATGAAGCTAAAAGTGGGAAATTAAATCTACAAGCACGGTTTGGATTCAGCCTGCCTGCACGATGCCTGTTATACATAGCTCTACAGTGTTGTACTGGATTTAAATACATGCAGTCATACACACATGCATGAATATTAATGTCACGTTCTTCCCATGCACTTAACATGTGCAGTCACACAGCTCGCTGTAACTCACTAACGAACTTGCTGAATGTATATTGTTCGAATGCATGGACATGATAAAAACAGGAAGCACCAATAGACAAAGTCCTGCTGGATGGATGGATTACCCACCGGTGCATCCAATTTAATCCACAGGTGTAAATGATGACTGTTCAGCATGATGACAACCACATGGGACCTGTAACGTTTCAGTCAAAGTCAACAGCTGGGTAAAAAGCTCGACGAATCTGTGATGCTGTTCGGATGTCTGACCGTGAAATTATGACCGCTGACTGGACGTCTAACTGCATGAAACCCCCTCTCATCTTGTCAGAGAAAATCCCACTCTCAAGCTGTTAGATAAAACCGATTTGTGATGTTCGCTGTGTTCCGTAGTGGTTTTGTAATGAAGTGTTGTAATTTACTACCATGGTGTACCCACTCTCCCTCAATAAACCTCCACCACCTCCACTGCAACTGGTGATTTCCTACATTTCCCAGAATGACCTCTGAGAGAACAAGGTTGTTGTCTTAGACACATAAATAGAGCTCTTAGGCAGGTTTACTGTGCCCAGTCATTAAAATAACAATAAAATATCACATTATTTTAATGGTTGGTACATCTACTGTGCATCTTGTATGAATGGTCAATATGAGATACCCTTTCGTTGGACACCAGACTGATTCCTTCAATGTTTGCGATGGATGAAAATCAACATCATCAACATGGCAAGGAAATAAAAACACTGCAACAAAATGACACGGTCGTATTCTTTAACAATATTAACTACATGTTTGATTCATGTGTTAAAATTGAAAAGTCAGTCAGTCAGAGTGTTGAGTGAATTTTCCCTCTGGGAATAAAGCCTCACTTTCTGTGCTGTATTTTGACTGGAAATCAGTCCTCCAGCCTAAATAATAGACAGACATGACGTGTTATTACGCACTGAGCCGCTCAGACTAAATAGATTTAATGTTTGTAAAGATCAGACATACCGATAGAAAATGGTTGGATGAAAATTAGAGAGACAGCTATTAACTATTCTTAGATGTTTTCCACTAGTGAGGCAAAACAATGTAAAATTTGTCCTGAGGGGGGGGAAGCAAGAGAAAATGCAATGTTGTTTCTGAAATCAAAAGGATTTTTCCTCCGTATGGTGGCCATTTCAGGACATCTCAGGCTCAGCTCTTCATCGGCTCAACTTTGCCTGTAGACGAGGCCGAGTGGCCTTTTAATGGGCCCGAAAAGGCCAGTGAATACAAATAGGTCTTTAGTTTAGATTTAAAAACAAAGATGGAAGTGCTACGTGGAATATCCCGTGGCAACGGGTTCCACAATTGTTGAGCAGCGACTGCAGTAAAAATGTGCATGTTAACTGAGAAGGCATACAGTTACATTTGTAAGTTTTGAGCTGTTGGCTGCTCTAGATGACACATCAGGGGGATCATTGAAATGATTAGAATTCATCCTCTGGGGACCAAGAATGTCTGTAGAAAACTTTTTTCAGCACAGCAGCACAGAACTGCACACTCTGCGTCACAGTCATCACGACAGCTCTGTAAACTCCGGGAGGTAAGTACATAACATCCTGAAGACAGAGAGACCTGCCCCCCCGAACCGTGCAGGACCAGGAATTTAAGATTCACCCATTTAATATTTTTCTCTCTCTGCCCTCTATTATCTTTCACCCTCATTCCATCATTTGCTCGCTCTCATTTTCTCTGCTGCAGACTATATAATATTCTTCTCTTTTAGTATTTCAGTCAGACTGGAGGTGTAGCCAGCAGCCCTCTCTAATAAATAGCCAGCACTCCCTGCTGGGAAGCGTTGCCCTTTCTCCTCTGAATGATATAAGGAAATCAACAGCTTTTATTAAGGGGGGCAATTCTCCACCTCAACAGTAAGTTTAGGCTGTCAAATAGTGTCTGCAGCCAGTGGATCAGAGAAAGTAAAAATAGAGAATAGAGATCAAAGTGAGTCCCGAATATAGAAGAAAGAGGGAGAAGAAAGAAAGAAAATGTGAGAGAGCAGACAAGAAAAAGAGAAGAAGGAGAAGAAAGAGAAGCTAACTATGGCAGCCTGGTGACAGATGGATCTCTCTTGCTCAACTCAAGTTCCACTCGTCACATACAGTATGCAGCCGGCGGATTACAGCCCGCTAGGAAAGACGTGACAAGCCACCGACAATTCCTCCCAAACTGCAGGTGAATATAAATCATTTACCCTGGGTCATATCACTCCACAACTTCTGCTCTTTCTTTTTTTTTTTTTCGGCTTAAATATGCTGACAGAGCACAGAGACACTGCCGCCGGAGTGACAGGCGAGCCCGACAGTGATTGGCGAGAAAGCAAGAGACATTTTAACAATGCCGGTGTGGCATCGGCGACAGCAGATACACAGCAGCCGCCCACAATGACAACTGCAACATCCATCCCTGCCTGCACCGAGGGAGCAGCTGCCATCCAATGCAGAGTAACACAAACACAACAGTATATGTGCATCTTTGGACTCACTGCTAGTGGTTCGGATGATTACAGAGCAGATTTGGAATAACAGGTAAACTTGTTCCTTGTTGGAGATAAAACACGGGAGAGGGATTTTCTTTTTTTACAGCTGACAGCTTGCAGCGGGACGCAGGCTCGCCTGGTCATCATTAGGCTGGCATGTGACCACTCAGGGACAAAGATGATTAAAGTGACTGCATGAGGAGATCATCTGATCATCTCTCTGCCCCCCCCACAAGAAAGAAAGAAGAGAGGGATGTACGAGCTCCATAATGTTCTTCACAATGCAGCCATTTAGATTTTTTTCTCCCACGTGTCACAGAGCCAACACCTCTTCAAATTAGCTTCAAATCAAGAAGTAGCATTAAGTTACTTTTTTCATTTCCACTACGTTGACGTCAGATACTGAGGCCAACACACAGACTATAGCAGACTTGTACTTCCAGTACAAATCTACAATAAGTCAATATAAAAATGTTCATTTGAAGATGCTAGTGGCTCCGGGGGGGGGGAGTGAATTCATGGTGCCCACAGGGGGAATTAATAATAACTTTTCATTTAGCTGCATCATTAGGTCAACATTTCATTTTGTCCAATAACCGAAAAACTATTGACATCAGCCTCAGCTGTAATTTGTATTATGTACTAATTAGCAGATGTTCACGTGCTAACATGCCAAACGATTTAAAAACTACGAACCTTACCTTACCATTATCATCCAACTAAAATCACATGATGGGATGTCTTTTCATAGTTCCTCTCAGGTCTCAGTGGCAGTAACGTCAGTTGTAATGCAGAAAGGGAAATAAAAATGATCCCTGCTCTCACAGGACAAACATTCAAAAAGACAAACTGGTGCGCAGCAGTCCAGAAAGTAACATGACTGCATGCAGTGTGAACGCAGCAGTGGGGACGGAGACAGCTAGAGTGAGACAGGCAGACAGACAGATGGACATTGCTGAGCACACAGTGGGTAATGTCCTTCACTCTTCAGCAGAGATTGTAAAAGATAAGTTAAGAGCCTGAACCTTGATGTCCGCCTGTCTGTCTGTAAGTGTTTGAAGCCTGCAGCCGGCGGGGCGGCAGTAATGAAGTCCCGAGCCTCTAATTGGAAAGAATGATAGCGAGCAGGACGTTTGATATTCCTCTGCAAATAGGCCTGCCGGGGGTGTCGACTCGGAGAGTGTTGGGCCGAGCTGATTAGTATGGCAGGGTGTGTCTGTGTGTGTGTGTGTGTGTGTGTGTGTGTGTGTTTTAAGTTCATTTCAGTTCATTAATTTGCACTTTATGCATCTTGAAAGTAACATATACACTAAACCGTTTCTGAATGCTCGAAGCAAACATATGTGATGAGTCTGTTTCAATAGAAACCAACGTTGTCCCTTTTCATCCATCCTGCTTTACTACAATAGACAGAAGTAGAATCTGGGTGTTATAACACATTAAACCAATGAATGAAGAGCAGAATTTACAAGTGATTCTCCTGACAGTGGACACTATATAGCCAAACGTATGTGGACACCTCTGTCGCTTTTGTTCTGAGGATGTTTTTCATGGTTTGTGCTCCAAAGAAGGGAAATGTTGTTACAGCAGAGCAGATTAATGCCCATAGTTTTGGAATTACATGTTCAACTATATGGTTGTCATGTTTGGGTGTTTTAGTCCACATACTTTTGACCACATGGTGAATCTTTGTTGAGTGAGAATCCAGTGAGAAGTTATCTATTTCTCTTTTTCACTGAGACTGAAGAAGTTTACATTCATTCACCACACAGTGATGTGGGAATAAGACGGTATAGGAACAGTCCAAAGTTAATTCTGGCTCTCGGTAAATAAGAATAAGTAATGTCTCTGCATAAACATACTGTGTCTCATTTGTGTCTCTTAAACCAAGACAGGACAGAGGAATGTAATTTTCTGGCACTGTTGTCCAAACCAAGTTAAGCAGCAGCGTGCGTCAACATCTATTTAAGGCTGAATGTGGACATCGGGCTCATGCATGTGCAAACAAAGTGATGACTAAGATTTTAAAATAGACCCAAGCAGGGACAGAAACAAGACTGTGTGGGCATATGTATGCAGAGTTTTTAAGTCTTTGTTTATGCGTCAGTGATTTCATCAAATTGCATGAAACTGTCACACTATCATAGCAAACCTGTGCTCCATGGAAGGCAGTAGTTGACACTGAAATGGTGCAATGAAAGGTGTGTGTAGATCTCAGGGCCAACGTTTCCACCTCGTGTCATAATGAAGTATTATAATTGGTATGCACTTTACATCACTGCTGACTAACGCAAACTGAACTCATAATGAATCCATCCACAGTGAACATTCAGTGACCTGTATTTTTGTGTTTATTTTATGTTGAAATGAAGTAAAAGCCAGAAGCAGCCTGAAAGAAAGGAAATACAGATCTAGATATCCCACGATCGCCTCTCGTCTGAAAGGTTCCTGTGCTCCTGACTGACTGGCCGGGAGTCCCTCTGTAGGGTGGACAGGGATCAGTCAGAATCCACGAAGCCTTTAGGATGAAACCTCTTCAAGGATCTACGGCAAGTCTGGTTGCTTTTGAGTAAGCACTACCAGATAGATCTAAAACCAATCGTACATGGTTCAGTTTGAAAGCGAATGCGAAGGTGTGAACTGAAGTCTCTCAGTATGACTCCATTGGTGGGAAACTTGCACCTCCTGTAATGTTGATGGCAGAAGACACATTGTCTTATAACCTGATATAATAAAAGCTCAATGCAGCTATGTTGAATTAGAGACTGATTCAGACAGATTCTAATGTGTCCGTTTCTCCGAGCCACATACATAATGAGGATCTATGTCAGTAAGGGGTCTGTAGAAGTGGCAGGGGTATCAGGGTCTTGCCTCTGTGATAGAGGCAGGGTACACTGAAATGATCTGTGCCTGGATGTACATTTGAGAAGCAAATAGAAAGCTCAAGTCTTGCCCGAACAGTTTAGTCTGCACACGAGGACGAGGCCAGCTAATCAAACTGTTTTTAGCACGTTATGCAGAAACGTAAGGCGAACAAAGAGCCCACTCCAACAACCAGCCTTATTAAAGTTATTAAAGCCTTAAGGTCTCTGAATGCTTCAAAGGAACTAGTTTGTGTGCCATGCTGTCCTACCAAGGCTGGAGTGTTTATAGCTGTTTTGAAGAGAGGCAGAGAAGTTCAAATCCTGCCTACATCTCCATGCACCTACAGTCACTGAATGAAGCTGACGTCATTGTCAGATGCAGCCCCCCACTTCCACCGACAGAAAGGGGGTTTAAGGCGCTGTTGGATCTGACAAGCACTTCACAAACTGAGACCTATAGACCCTCTAGACCGGAATGTTCCTGGATGGAAAAACCAAGACGGATTTCAAATCTAGCCCATATAAACGTGAATGTAAGTGCGTTAAATTGATTCTGGGTTTCATCAAGTGGAAATGGGACGACTGCGTGGTGACCGACGAGCCAGTGTGACCTTTCTTTCATCTTTCATCTGTGATTTTCCACACGTGCTTGTTCGATCGCACGGCCTCGCAGGTCACACATCAGACAGACGGCTGTATTCATGAAGTTATTTTCAAAGCCGTTAATGGTCACAGAAGGAGGAGGGAACCCGTCTGACCGTTACACCGTTTCCTTTCATGTGCTTCTTAACTGCGGTGTAATCAGTCCTCATCTGCTGCTCAGTCGATGAGGAGCCTGCAGACTCCGATCGATACGGCCCACCTGCATTTACACACCGCTCGCCGCCTGCATGCTCGCTCTTTATCACTCTGTTCTTCATCTTTCCACTCATCATCTTCCTCTCCCTCTATTTGCCTCGTAAACCTGTACAAACAGACCTCATGAGCGATCGATAAAACCCATCCCGGGGTTTTATTTTGACTTCCTCCTGCCAAAATATTACACCTCCTCCTCTGAAATTATTTCATCAGTGGGTCTCCAAAATGTGACCTCTTCTTCTTCCTTCCTTCCCTCCTTCCTCTTTCTTCTGCTACTGTCTCATCTTTTTTCTCTCCTTTAACCCTCCTTTCCTCTTTCTTTCCATAATTCCTTTCCTACCCCCCCCCCCACCTTCTTAACCCTTGAGTTTTTCCTCCCTCCGTCATCTCACATACAATAACTCCATCGACTCTTTATACGCTCCTCCCTTTCCTTCCCTCTTTGCCTCCCTCCATTCAGTTTCCCCCCTCTTCATGTTTCTGCCTGTTCCCTTTCTACTTCTCTCTCCAATACCACTAACTCATCGCTCTATTCTCTTCCTCCACAGCGCCCCCCCCCTCCCTCAATTCATTCTTCTTCCCTGGTTTTCTTTCCTACTTGCCTCCCTTGTTTTCATCTTCTACCCTCCAGTTTTTTTTTCCTATCGACTTCCCTTTTCTCCTCCTGTCATCTTTCTGTATTCCTTCCCTACCTCTCTCTCCCAAACCACCTTGTTACTCTGCTGTTCTTACCTTCCACTTCTCTTTCCTCACCCCCTCTCTCAATGTTCTCCTCACTCTCTCATATCCATTTCTTCTTCCTTGCCTTCCTCATTTTCCTCCTCCACTCTTCCATTTACATTTGCTCTACATCCATCCACCACCACATTTTCACCCCCTCTTATTCCCTCCCTCCCTTTATTTTTTACGCCTCGCTCCTTTCCTCCATTTCTTGCTTTGGCACCTCCCTCCCTCTCCCCTCCATGTTCCCTTTTCTTCTTCATTTCATCTTTCTCTTGGTCCTCTTTCCTCCCTCTCTCCCTTCCCTTCCTTGTTCCTCAGTTTCTTTCCACTGCCTCATTTGTCTTTCTCAGATTCCTTCCCTCTCTCTGCGTTTGCTCTTGCCCCCCCCCCCCTTTTTGTCGTCCATGGTCGAGATCAATCAGGAACTTATGAAGCATGCAGCAGGATAAATCAGTGGTGTTTGCAGGCCTCATGAAGATTCGCTTAATGGTATTTCATGTCGGCGGGCGAGTGGTACTGATAAGGAACAGCATTATCGGAGAGCAAGAGAGTGAAAGAGAGAAAACTGGGGTGAGGAGGAGGAGGAGAGGAAAACGGGGGCGGAGAGAGAAATGTGGAGAATAAAGAAAAACGCCCCAAGTGAGGAGAGTAAATAAAACAAAGTAAAATTGGAGAAGAAAGATTAACAGTCTCATAAACCCCATAAGATAGCATTCATACTCGAATTTCAGGCCATCTGCCACTGAGAAGTTATTTTGTTTATCCAGACCAGAGCTATTGGTGGCAAGGAATTATGGGTATTATGGAGAAAATAGGGTATTATAACGACGTGCAGAGATATTGCAGAGCCGGGGGGGGGGGGGGGGGGGGGGGTGCTGCCTAGCTTTTACACAAGACGAACCTTTCCCAGAGGTTATTGTGCACATGTATGTTCAGTGAGCTACTGCCAAGGTGAAGTACCACACTGACACACTGACACAGACAGTGAAATACTGAGTGTACTACTGCTGTTGGATGGAGTCATTACTTGCTTACAAGGTCTTGGGGCATAAATGGCAGTAAAATTAAAAATGGAGGAGGAGAAGGGTGTTGATGACAACGTTTTCACATCAGTAGATTTAGATTCTCCATTGATTGATGTCGCTGCTGTCCCCCATAGCTCCATTTCATCAGAAAACATGCAGCCTGAAGCAGAAGAAACTCTGGACACATGTACTGCCAATCATGCGTGCTGTGTCAGTATTGTGTTGTATTTATTCATATGAAATACTTTTTTTTTTACATCACTATGAAAAAGTAATATTACTATATATTATATAAAATTGTAATAATATCGTGTGAAAAGTATTTATTCACACAGTAATTATTGAGTGAAATACATATAACTGAAATACACTTAAAAACATACATATACACACACACAGATGTACTGTATATGTATATATATTATGTTCTGTGTATATATGATACTATAAAGAGATAATATTACACAGAGTACGGTCTAGACCTGCTCTATATGAAAAATGCCCTGAGGTGACTTCTGTTACGATTTGCCACTATTGAATATTACTGTGTGTGATATACAGTAATCTATAATATTCTATAATATACTGTAGTTGACAGCTGTTTCGTGGTTGTTTCAGCCCAGAGAGGCTCCGTATAGAGACTGGGAGTTTCTCTCCGGACTGTCAGTCAGGTGATGAGGCCGCCGAGCTGCTGGAGGAGGCGACGGCAGCAGTTTAAACCGTTGTGGAGCCTCTGATGTATTTTTCTATTAGGTCTATAACCCAACCAACCATCTGTTCCAAAACCCTTCCTCTGGGAGACCATACTGGGCCATTAAGACCACAACTACCCACCACCTTAAAAGCCTCTTCACAAGAGCTGTCAGCCCTCCCTACCAACACACACACACACACACACACACACACACATATGAACAGTAAAGACACACACATATATCTGCCCAAAGGCAAACTTTGCTCCACAAACTCTCTGGACTCCTCGTCCCCACTGTCACTGAACGTGATCTCACTGCTGTTACAGTAAATCCCAGTTCTTCCACCAAGTGCTGTCAGAACAAACTGAAGCTGCACTGGTTATCACAGTTACTGGTGATTTACTTGCTAATAATAAAACTAGCTCGCTAAATGACTAACTTGTTTTGAACTCACTCGCGGGTATATTTTCATGAAGACAAAGCAACATATATGGAGGAGATACCGTTTACAAAATCAAATATATGAAAGAAAATCTTACTTAAAAGTTGACTGATCCAGTGTCTGTTTTATACAAGAGTCCCATAACAGGAGTTACTGGTGCTTTATGTACTTTGTGATCATGATGTGTCACTTTTTCTGAAAGCTGTGTTTCTCTCCCCGGAACTAAACACGCCATTTAAATTAAGATTGTGTCTGAACACTTGGAGTGTGTCAGAGCAATTCAACACCGTCCAAAGTTAATTGTCTAACAAGATGAAAGATTGCAAGCTAACTGCAAATGTCAGGCAGCATGCTACTTTATAATTAACAGGAATAGTAAGTTTGAAACTCATTAATGAATATGTTCAACAATCTAAACCACAAACTGTGTCTGCAGAAGAGAACAGCGTCACATCACAGTGGGAAGCCATCTTGATCTCACAGGAAATCTGTGCTTATTATAAAATCACATTTTTTGTACTTTCTCTGTACACATAAATCTGGTATCCATGTGGAGTTTCAGTATTTCTTTACAGTGACTGCTGCTGAAATGATTAGTTGGTTAGTGGAAGAATTGAGTAATAGATGGATAACAACATGTTACACTCATAAATGTCAAAAATTCTTTAGTTCCAGCTTCTCAAATGTAAAAGTGTGTGGCTTTTCTTTGATCAACATATTTGTAAATTGAATATCTTTGGGATTCGTAACTGTAACTGTTAGTTGCAGCCTTTTTTAATTGAAGACAATCTGATTTTTTAGTATATATTGAACACTGGTGTCATGTGACCAACAACAGTGAACCACCTGCTGTTTCAGATTGATGATGTACAGAAAGTTAAAGGAACAACTTCGAACTTCAGTGAGTCACGTAATAATTTAGAAATGGTACAAATGTTCCTTCCATTAATGATATTTTCTTTCAGCAGACACTTTGTGACGCAGTGGGAGAATAAGAGCAATTGAAACCATTTCCTTCCATGTGAAACACGTTTTCCTGTTGTTAGTCGTCCTTCATTAAAGACAATGACTGCTATTAGCACACAAGACAGATTTAAGCGCAAAATGTCACCTCGTCCTCTGAAATAAGGAGCTTCCTGCAAGTCGCTGCTGAAAATGCTGCAGGTGGCCTAGTGCAGGGAAATTGGTGCCATCCGTCTGGCAGCGGAGCATCTCCATCCATTCACCTACAAAATTACATAAACTTGTTTGTGAGGAAGCCACAAGAGCCACTGAAAGTAAGTAGCTTCCGGTCCTGCTTTCTATTTTCAGTTCTCCCTCACTTCAGTTCCTCGACCTTCTGCTCTCTCCCTTTCCTCCTCCTCCACCTTCTCCCTTATTTCCTCCGTCTCTTCTTCGACTCTTACATAGCTCTCTTAAATCTCAAATGCGCTCTTCTTTTTAGCCCCTCTTTACCTCCTTTTACCTTATTTTCTCCCTCGATCTTTATTTTTCCATCTCACTTTGCCTCCACTTCTGTTCTTTCTTTTTGTCTTTGTAGTAATTTCTTCAAAATAACTCTGGTGATTAAACCCAGGCAGGAGGAGAAAGAGGAGGAGGAGGATGAAGGTGCGTGTTGGACTTGATGTACAGCCGATGAGGGTCAGGGGCTGGACTGGGCCTGGGGGGCCTCGGGCTTTAGTCTCACAACAGGACATTGATATTGCACATTATCATGAAATATATTTAGCTCTCCTCCATCTCATTACAGCAGGTCAAAGAGAGCTGGAGGAGGATCAGGGCAGAACTGAGCACAACGAGCCACTGGACACATTTAACAAGAGGGGGGACGAGGAGCCTGCGGGGCTAATGGACGATTAAAACCCGTCTTTCTTAAGAGAGCTCAGCTTCAGTCAAAAATGTCTCATTTCTAAATGAGGACAGTGTGTTTTTGAACAGGTGAGATGTGTTTTGAATGATTTTCTGAAGTTACAACTTGTGGCTAATAGCCCGGCGGCTACAGGACTGTCAAGGCCGATACTGATATCGATATTTAATAAATGACAATATATCTGATAGTAATTTATATTGATTGTTAGATTGTTGATTGAGACAGTAAACATCTTTGTCTGGAGAAAGACAGTGATGAGTGGTGGCATGAAGAAGGGTTCAACTGAGAGAGAGAGAGAGGAGAAGCTAGCATGCTGCATGTGTGTGTGTGTGTGTGTGTGTGTGTTTGATGTCACAGTGTGAGATAACATCATCCTCGGCTTCCAGACCATCTATCACTGCAGCAGCAGGCTGAGAACAGGCAGCTGCAGGATCCACCCGAGACCAAACGGCTGCTTTCTGTGCTGGATGCTGATGGACTCGGGGGACGTTCATGTGCCGCTGTGTGCTGCTTTGAATTAGGGCTGTGACTAATCATTATTTTCATTATCAATTCATGGATTGATTGATAGTTTAGTGTTGATTCCACCCCCCCGAACACCCAATTTTTTATTTTGCTGTCTTTTTGTCTTCCCATCTTTATTTTTCATTAAATATGTTTTTACTTTTAATTTTTCCATTAATTAATTTATATATAAGCCTGTATGTACTGTATATACGCCTCTGTGTACTGCATATAAGCCTATGTGTACTGTATATAAGCCTATATGTACTGTATATAAGCCTGTATGTACTGTATATAAGCCTATATGTACTGTATATAAGCCTGTATGTACTCTATATAAGCCTATGTGTACTGTATATAAGCCTATGTGTACTGTATATAAGCCTGTATGTACTGTATATAAGCCTGTATGTACTCTATATAAGCCTATGTGTACTGTATATAAGCCTATGTGTACTCTATATAAGCCTATATGTACTGTATATAAGCCTGTATGTACTCTATATAAGCCTATATGTACTGTATATAAGCCTATGTGTACTCTATATAAGCCTATATGTACTGTATATAAGCCTATATGTACTGTATATAAGCCTATGCGTACTCTATATAAGCCTATATGTACTGTATATAAGCCTATGTGTACTCTATATAAGCCTATATGTACTGTATATAAGCCTATGTGTACTCTATATGAGCCTATATGTACTCTATATGTACTGTATATAAGCCTATATGTACTGTATATAAGCCTATGTGTACTCTATATAAGCCTATGTGTACTCTATATAAGCCTATATGTACTGTATATAAGCCTATGTGTACTGTATATAAGCCTATGTGTACTCTATATAAGCCTATGTGTACTGTATATAAGCCTGTATGTACTGTATATAAGCCTATGTGTACTGTATATAAGCCTATGTGTACTCTATATAAGCCTATGTGTACTGTATATAAGCCTATGTGTACTCTATACAAGCCTATGTGTACTGTATACAAGCCTATATGTACTGTATATAAGCCTATGTGTACTCTATATGAGCCTATATGTACTCTATATGTACTGTATATAAGCCTATATGTACTGTATATAAGCCTATGTGTACTCTATATAAGCCTATATGTACTGTATATAAGCCTATGTGTACTGTATATAAGCCTATGTGTACTGTATATAAGCCTATGTGTACTCTATATAAGCCTATATGTACTGTATATAAGCCTATGTGTACTCTATATAAGCCTATGTGTACTGTATATAAGCCTATGTGTACTGTATATAAGCCTATGTGTACTCTATATAAGCCTATGTGTACTCTATATGAGCCTATGTGTACTCTATATGTACTGTATATAAGCCTATGTGTACTGTATATAAGCCTATGTGTACTGTATATAAGCCTATGTGTACTCTATATAAGCCTATATGTACTGTATATAAGCCTATGTGTACTCTATATAAGCCTATGTGTACTGTATATAAGCCTATGTGTACTGTATATAAGCCTATGTGTACTCTATATAAGCCTATGTGTACTCTATATGAGCCTATGTGTACTCTATATGTACTGTATATAAGCCTATGTGTACTGTATATAAGCCTATGTGTACTGTATATAAGCCTATATGTACTCTATATAAGCCTGTATGTACTGTATATAAGCCTATGTGTACTGTATATAAGCCTATGTGTACTCTATATAAGCCTATGTGTACTGTATATAAGCCTATGTGTACTGTATATAAGCCTATGTGTACTCTATATAAGCCTATGTGTACTGTATATAAGCCTATGTGTACTGTATATAAGCCTATGTGTACTCTATATAAGCCTATGTGTACTCTATATAAGCCTATGTACTCTATATAAGCCTATGTGTACTGTATATAAGCCTATGTGTACTGTATATAAGCGTATATGTACTCTATATAAGCCTATGTGTACTGTATATAAGCCTATGTGTACTCTTTATAAGCCTATGTGTACTCTATATAAGCCTATGTGTACTCTTTATAAGCCTATGTGTACTGTATATAAGCCTATGTGTACTGTATATAAGCCTATATGTACTGTATATACGCCTATGTGTACTCTTTATAAGCCTATGTGTACTCTATATAAGCCTATGTGTACTCTTTATAAGCCTATATGTACTGTATATAAGCCTGTATGTACTGTATATAAGCCTGTATGTACTGTATATAAGCCTATATGTACTGTATATAAGCCTATGAGTACTACTGTATATAAGCCTATGTGTACTGTATATAAGCCTGTATGTACTGTATATAAGCCTGTATGTACTGTATATAAGCCTATGTGTACTGTATATAAGCCTGTTTTCCTGTGGATATCGATTGCCATCAGGAGCATCTGTTCAGTGTCACATTGCTGTCAGATCCAAGAAGCGCTGTCTCCTTTTTTATTGAATGTCTTTTAATGACGTGGCTCTTTAAGACCTAACGAATCAAAGTCTGATAACACAAGGAATCATTTTGGGGTGTTTGCGACGCCGACTTAAATATATTCATCGTTTTACAGCCTTTCCTTTTGCTATAAATACATAAACACATGACCTGCATCACAGAACCACTACAAAGTTGCCTCCCAGCCCAGTGTTGTTCCTGGGAGGTTTGGTTTCAGCCTTAAATCTCTGCAAGTAGAGTAAAAGATGAATTCAGGACACGATGGACTCAACTTGTCCACTTAATTTTCTCCTGTCAAAGTCATGGTATTACTTCAGTCAGTCACGTGTTTATTGTCTTTTTTAATTGTAGTGAATGAATGAGTGAATACAGTATACAGCACCTTGATGTAGCATACTGAATGTAGAGACAGATGAACACCTAGCGTGTCTCTGAAAACTTGGCCTGTCTCCTGTGTGGATTTTCCTTCATTTACTCGTGGTGAAATCCTCAATGCGTATCCCTCCCATTCAATCAGTGCCTGTTATAATGATAATGAGAGAGCCATATGGCAGACACAAACACAAATGAGGGCAGCGCTCGGGCAAATGACAAGCAGCAGATTATTTACACAACAAAAAATAAATATCCACCCGAACAATTAGAACAGGACGTGTAGTGGGACGACTCATGTTTGACGTGTTCATGTTTGCCTTCCTGTGTGCGCATTAATTAGCATCTGTGCAGCTGTTCAAGCAAAAGTGAAACAAGTGGAGGTGTAGGAAAGAAATGTGAGGGCCTCAATCAGAGTTTCTCAACCTCAGAGTCAATGTGAAGTCACTTGATATGATTTAATCTTCACGGACTAACGTCTTCGTAGATACTGTATGTATCCAACCATCAAGCTTTTGCACATGAAGAAAAAATACTGAAATATTGAAAAGTTTGAGTTTTATACTCATTTATTCAGGTTTTTCCCTTCATTTAATATATAATACCCCCCTCCCCCCAGCCCCCAGATATCTATAGTCTTAAAAACTCAACAGGAATGGTATCACAGTCCACCCTTGTTGTTTTCCCACCTTCCTCTTTACCACATGAACAGATCTTAGACGACTGTGAAAGTCACCTTAGAATAAATTCAGCCATCAGTGATGAAAGAATGGCATCATGGCTGTCGGTTATGCTTCCATGCTAGATGTTATGACTACATTAGCACTAACTGCACTCGCCTTCTCTCTCACACAGATGGCCCATTACGTGTTGGGGGATAAAGACAGAGAGCACATTACACTCCTCTACTGCCTATAGGACGCGGACTGCCTGTCACTGACATATAACTGCCTTTGGAAAACAAACAATGCCAGCCGTGATCTTTGCAAACGGCTTTGCCAAGGCTCTCGAACTTGCCTTGTTCGTCGGGGACGGTGCCAGCTGCAGACGCCCGGAGCAGAGGGGAGGAGAGCGCGCCTTACAATCTAATCTGGCTTCATGACCGCTGGTGCCTGGATTTATGTCAGCCATGAAACGGGGCTGCGGGAGACGTCCCCAAACCCCGAAGCCAGCGAGGAGTGAGTGACACAAAACCTACGACTGAACATGCAGGAAGGAGCGCTTTCTCTTTTTACGTTTCTAAAGCTCATCACGGTGCTGCAGGTGTTCTCTCTTGATTGGGGTCCGTTCACCTGGGCCAAATTTTGGTTCAGGTCTTATTATCCTGGGATCTATTCAGGTTGGATCCGGCCTTGCTGGGGTCTACTTCATATGGGGTCTCTCTTTTTTTTTTAAAAACGGTGGGAAACAGAGTAGACAAGTGAGAGGAACTGTGGGTTACTGATGTTGCTGTGAAGAAGAAATCAGAGCTGTAACAAGGTCATGACTGACTATAAACTGACCTAGAATCAGAAAGTGAAGTAAGTTAAACTCCTGAATGTCTCCTCAGGTTTGTGTAATCTTTAGCACGGTTAAATGCTGGTCTTTGTCGTTCGATTCGAATGGCCTCCTTAGTGAAAGCTCTGAACTCTGGAGGAGCTCAGCTGACATCTTAAATATGCTTGGCAGACTTTTGAGATTATTTGGTAATATTTACTATCAAGGTCAAGAGTGAACGCTGCCGTCACGGCACGTCTTCAGTAATCAGGTGACGTGCTGAAGGACACCAGGACCAGCTGCTTTTATTCTTATTTTCTGAATGTTGCTGTTACACCGTTGACTTTCACACAAAACAAAGTAAACACGCTTCAACGTCACATGGATTATTACTGCGTTTTACAAGTGTCCCCTCTTTGCCGCTCATTTTATAGCAGATGAGCGGTTGTATTACACAAACAAACACACACACACACAGGTCAGTAGCAGCTGCAGTCACTGGGGTTTAACGGATTCTTCATCATCTCCTTAACGTGGTCAGTTGACAGGAATCCAATGGCCGCTCGCACACCAGCACATTCCCCATTCACTCCAGATAAAACCATGAAATGTAGGCTGCCTCTGTCTCGCCTTGAATAAATTCTCCGCCGTGACGTCCCCCTACGCAGTACCTCTGAAGTGTCTTTTATGGTCTTATTACGGCTTAACGGTGTCCACTCTGAGGGAAGGAGAGCTGGAAATAAAAGTCTGAGACTGAAGCTGTCGGGGTGGATAATACATGACTGAGCCTGCTCGAGGTTTGACGGAACATAAAGGTGAAGATCATCCAGGTAGTTTCATGTGAAGATGGCCGAGGTCTACCACGGACCAGTATGTTTAATTTTGTGTTGCACTAAAACTCAAACAGGCCTCCAGACACTGCAGTCCTTCTGTAATATGAACATGTTGCCATAGATACCATATAACGCTGTCATCATTGGTACTGCCAGTTAGTAGAGCTAAAAATAGGTCTTTAATGCAATTGAAAATCATAAAAAAAAAACAATTTGATCAGTCTTGACACAGGAGAGGGTTTTATTGCATAAAGTTCTAAAAATATGTCCCTGCAGTGACTGAAGTTTGAAACTTGCAGCCTCAGAGCTGCCACTCACAACTTGTTATGGATCCCCAAGTCATAAGAAACCTTTCTTCGCATTGAAAATCAAATATTAGAGAGATGTTTTACAGGGCCTCCTAGAGCAGTTATAATGCAAATCACAAGCCATCCCGATGATTACAAGTTCATTTTACAGTAATATTTATATTCATAGCTCTATTCTATTGAATGGACACTTATGGACGTGCAAGAACTCACTTATATTGTCACTGATTGACAATATGTTGTTTTTTTTTTCACTTAAGCAAACAATAAAACAGAAATGAAGTCTTCTGTTTTTTTTCATTTTTATGAGAAAAGAATCCAAACCACGTTGAAAAAGCAAAAGTCCCCCTGATTGTCTGCAGTTTAAGGCTGCTGTGAACAGTAATTTCCCATAATTGACGAGGGATTTTGTGATTAGTTTGGCTCCGAACAAGTTGAATGTTTTTTTGCTTGCTCTTAAATGAGCGTTAGCTGATTCTGTTGCATTATGACTTCAACTGGACATTGTGTTTGGAAACAGCCAACGAGCGCATCAGACAACTGGTCAAATCAGAGATGTGGGAAGCGATTCAGAGGTCTGGGACCAGGCCAGCATTTTTATAGCTGCTGCAGAAAATGCTTCAGCATATTAGTGTCCTCCAAACAGGACATTGTGTTAGTGCTCTGATTACATTTGGCTGTCTTTTGTAAAACTTAGCTATGCTTCCACACACACGCATACATAAACTGCAATGAATACCCATGTGCATATAAAGATGAGATCTGTGCCATCCCTATTCACAGCCATGGGTGATTAAAAGTTTTGAAATTCAGCTAAGGAGGTGTCATTGCTAACAACTGAATAATTATCCCACATGTCCCAGCGGCCCAGGGAATAGAAAACCGTGAGCTGAGGCTCCCATGTAGGCCTGCAAATCCTGCCTCCTTTGTCAAGATCTGCAGGTTCTAATCTCAAGTGTGGCCATTACCATGACATGAGCCATCAGCAAACTACAGCATGGCACAGCTGTATCCTAACTGAATACTTTTTTGGTACAGACAAACACATGTATTGTTAATTGACAAAGCACTTTGTAGGAAAAAACACGCTTATGTTTCTCAAAGTAAGGTATTTAATTTTTGTATCGTATAACTAACTCAGGTAGCCTATTGGAACTATAGTAACTAAAAAATGACCAAAGCCTAGTTAGGAGCTGCACACAGCCTGGGAGGATTGCTCCTGGAAGGCAAAAATAAGGGCACTTTCCTCAGGAGGCTCAATTGCCTCGATTTAACTTCCTGGGTTCAAAATTGTCCTGCGATCTCTGCAGCATGTTATCACTCTCTGTGTTTGTCCCGTCTTTCCTGTCTGTCTTCACTGAAAAATGGTCCAGCACATAAGAAAAGAAATGCATTAAAAGTCCTCACAGGCAGTTCTGAGGAAAGGCACTCTCCTAAGGGCAAACATTTCAACAAAGGCATCGTAACATCCGAGGCGACCCTGAAGTCAAAAGGCTGATGCAAGGTTAGCTTCAGGCTACTGAGGGTCCACAGGGCGAAGACAGACACAGAATAATACCAGCTCCCTCCGAGCCTCTGGGAGGAAAACATCAAAACACAAACAGACTTCCCTCATTACAAAACAACCGAGGAAGGGCGGGTCAGACCTCCCGGAGCGAGCGTGCAGAGGGCGGCTGATCTCTGAGCCCTTTGCGGCCGTGACCCTGTGATCAAGAGTCCGTCTGGTGGATGTGTGGAAGAGTTTTACTCACAGCGGCTCAAGGTCGGCGCTTTCAGTAATGACGGAGCTAAATCAGAGTCTGAAAGAAAGCTGAGGTCAAAGGTGCAGTTAAAATAATCCCAGAACCCCAACAGAGCCAGAGTTTTGTTTGTTCGGAGATTCCAATTAACTTCCTGAAGGTTCCCTGTCTGGATGGATGTTTTTATGATGTCTCTTTTTTTCTTGTTAGATTGAGCTTTTGCAGGTTATGACCCCAATGATCGTGCAAATTTAGGTTCTGGGCTCCATCAATGAAACCTACACACCAATGAGGGGAGCTAAAAATGATTTTCCCTCACAGTTCACAAATTTGACCTGAGAGCTTATTATTATTGCACCCAGTTTTCTTACTGGTTTAAGATGAGTCTGTGAAGTACAGAGTGAACAAGGCGGTAAAAAGGTGAAAATCTATTCAAACTATGTTTTCCTTTTCATAGTGAGAAACTAGTGAAGAGGATGCTGGGTGTTAGACATCTCGGCTTTCAGCATCTCAAATACTGGATCATCGCTATCATCAGAAAATCAGTTCAGGTCAAAGTGAAATCAACAACAAACAACACATACATAAATCATTCTGTTTAAAATCCAATTTGTTTTCCTGGATTTCTCCTGCCTCTGTAAGTTAACATGTAGTGTTTTAGTTTTAAGTTTTTGAATTTTATTTGTGATTTCTAAGTTAAAATCAATGGACAAAGCCCAATACTACATGGCTCTGCCCTGTAGACATAAACTACACCAGTTTCTGCCAGGTGGACTTCATGAACTGGCAAAAGATAATATACTTTTTAACACAACTTGGGACGAAGTGCAATCCATGGTTCTCTTAAGTCGACATGGCGTTCAGTGCTGTGGTGTTTGTAAAGTGTAGTCAGAGGGAAAAAGCACAGTAAGGACTTTACCTCCACTTAAAGAATAGAAATAGTATAACATGAAATATTGTTCACAATGACAAATTGAAAAGGTTTTTTTTGTGGCATTTTCTGTGCGAATTGAATAAATATGTCATTTTGAATGAGAAGAAAAGTTATCATCATGACTCCCTGCTGTTTGGTGCTTTCTTGTGAGTAACGAGGTCAGAGCCGAGAGGCCAAACAGCAGCGCAGAACATGTTCTACAATCACATAATACTCTCATGAACTGCTAAGAATGATAGCTGAAACTACAAACAGCTGACAGAGTGAGAACTTCATTTGTGCCTGTAATCCCATGTTAAATAGACCTTCTGAGTTTATAACCTTCGATTAAATGAAGCGTTCGGTCAGCTACGCAAACATACAACGTTCTTTGCAGTCGCAGGTCTTCTGCAGTTGGTTTTACAACAGAAGCAAAGTGATTCTGCACAGAAGAGGTCAAAGTTCAGCTAAAAATATGAAAAGTGAGTTCAACCAGCGGTTCTCTGCACTTTGAAAGAGTTTATAAAATCACAGCACTTAAAAAATGTATTTTTACCCTTTTAGAGTCCTTGAGTTAATATTAAATGTTTCTTAAAATTCTCCTTTTCAGTTTGTTGAGCGTTACATTATACAAAGAGGCTGTTAAAGTTTGGCATCATCTCGTCCATCTGCCACCTGAAACTCTGACTCTGGTCCCACTTCCAGCAGATCATCCTCAGACCGGACACTGACGGACCAGAGTGGGAGATGCAGATGTTGCCGCAGCCCCACATTTCACTGCATGTTAGCTGAACTGCTGCTGTGACTTGGCAGGATGTCCTGGACTTTAGAGGGTGGGTGGGTGGGGGTGGGGGGGGGGGGGGGGGGGACTCGAGTTTTCATTGAATTTTGTTTCAATCTAGAAGTTAAAAGAAAGTCTGTCTAAACACACTCCAAAACCACTGGATCCTACACTTCCCATAATGCACCTTGACAGTATTTTAGTTAGACCTGATAAACACACCATGGCTTTCTGTCACTACGACATCATCAGGGTTATTTTTAGACTTAACGAAACTCCTCCAGAGCCACAGACAACTCAACTTCTCCAGCGTTTCCACAGGCTGAACTAGAAGAAGGTGAAGCTTTTATTTCTCCTCATTTATTTGATGACCGTGACTCATAATGTGATTAAGAGTGGACTGTACCTTTAAAAACCTTCATTTCCACCTGATGAGAAATATACAGGGGGAAAATGTTTTTCCTTTTTTGGTGTTTTAATTTTAATTCTTCTTTTAAGTATTTTTCCAGCCACCACAGCCTCCTAATCTCATAGTAAGGAGTTGTAGTAGACATAGATTATGTGCTTTGAATGCCTGCCTGTGGGGATTTACATGTCTAGTCGAGCAAGATCAAATACATTTCATAATAACAGGAATGGTTTCTTATTGATCTGCATCTCTCCAAGCTAACACTAGGAACACTTCAGAAAAAACGTCGGTCCTTTAAACTTTACAAAACACTTGAAATGTCGCCTTTGAGTTGTTAACAGCACGAAGCTTCGATGTTTTTCTCTAAATTTGTTTTCTGTGAATTATTTTGATGACTTGATGTGTCACATCCTGTAGCTAAATGCGTTTTGAGGTTGTAAATGTGGCCAAATCTAATCGTGGATTTATCACTGATCACGGTTTCCACCAAAGAGCTGCCTGACTCTGATCTTAGACTTCCAGAGAGGATGAAGTCTCTGCAGCAAGAAGCTGCATATTTGAAAGTAGACAAGAAAGAAAAATGAAACTCTTTTTCTCTCACAATGCTTTCCTGTAATCATTCAGCCATCCTTGATTTGCCTCTGCAGAATATGAAAAGGCCGAGTACCATAATGTGGAGTGGTAATTACTCAGTGAGTGCATCAAAGCAGACCGGCTGCTGATAACTCGTCTCGCACGGAGGAAGGAGGCGATGAAGACTCTCTTCCAATTACCTTCCTCTCCCCTCACCTTTCTTTCACTCTTGTCTCACTTCTTCCCCCTGAAGTATGTTCTGTACTATTATCAGGTGCCAAATTTGTTTTGAATGAGCCCGAACTTTAGAGTGTCAAAGGGACATAATTGAGGGTAATGAAAGGAGTTTAATTATTATTAATCAATTAAATACGGAAAGGGAAAAAATCATCAGCAGGTAATGTAATAATTGGATCATTTTTGAAAATACAAGTCCTCATTATGATGCAGGCCATGTGAGGTGTCGCTGCATGTGGGGGTGAAACATTCTGGAAACACACAAAACAATAAGAGGTGGAAAATGATGTGCTGAGAAACAGAGAAGGATTACACGAGCTTACACCCACGAGAGCGTTCCAGTGTGTGTCTTTTGATGTGTGAACACATTTACCTTCAACTTTGACAACCCGGTTTAATTCCCAACTCAGGCCAATTAGTTTCTCTCCTAAAGGTTTGTAATTACACTCAGTGTTTCAGCCCGTCAGACAGCACCAGTCTGGAAAACCTCCCTGTTGGGGAGAGTCATCCGTGGCTTTGAATTACATTCAAATACAACTCATTTGCACCGGCTAATACGTTTTGGAGGAAACATAATGTTCATATGGAACGTTAGCACGTGCACATCTGGCAACCACAGAATGATTTGCATGTATTTTGGTTGTATTTAAGCAACTCAGAGCAGCTGTTCAAGGTTACGGAAAGATGGTGGTCTTGGTTAAATAATGAAAACATCAGTGTTGACAAAGTCAGGTCTAAAGTGTACGAGTCATGAGCTTAGTACACCAGATCGACCACCCAGACCTCCGCCCCACAACAACAAAAAGTTGTACTTATGTTTCTTCAAAACGTATTACCTGATACAAATGATGTGAAAGTAATGGGAGGGGGTTAGGGTGGTGTAGAAAGAGAAGGGAAAAGTAAATGTGTGGAGGTCAGGGTGCTACAGGACATGATGTCATGTAAGAGACCAGTTACAGACTTGCTATGTGACCATAAACACAGTTGTTTCCTTACCTTAACCAAGTGTTTTAGTGTTCTAACCCTAACGGTGCCTCAACGCCGTCTATTTGCTCTCCAGTATTGACTGTCTGAGGTGGCGACAGGGCAGCATAAATGCTACAAAGACAAACAGCGAACTGTTTATCAAATCATTACAGTTTCTGCGTCATTCAGTTCTCTGACAGCAGAAACAAACTGCAGATCAGCAGCGGCGCTGTGTGATTGGCTTTGCTAACATTCAAAATGAGCCGTCAAGAAAAGCTGAAATATTTCTGCTACGCAGCAACTCGACCGCTCAACTTTGTCTGAGCAGGCTTATGTCACCACTTCTCGAGAGATAAAAACGTGCCAGTGAGTAAAATGTTTACTGTGAATGTCAAAACAGACAGGAAGTGTTGGCTTGTCACTTTTCGCCACATTATTTTAGACATGTTTTAGTTCCCACGCAGCCCAGGGACTAACCACATCAGTCCAGTTATGTTCCCTGAAAAGCTTCTGTGTTGTTTCGGTCACCGCCTGCCTTCCTCCTGCTGCTTCTCTCTGAAACAGAGATGCTAACATGACTCTGATCCTGAGTACCAAGGTGACTCCTGCATTTCTCCCTCTGGGCTGTAAAAGTTTAAATACCTCTGGCCTTGTCCACTCTCTGCTGTAAGCTGTATACTGTATTTATTGGTACAGTTGGCTGCTCTGCACTTTCCTCCTGAGCTCCGAGGGGGGAAACAGCATGAACACATCGCATGAGTGAGCAGTGCTTATTTTGGAAGTGGATTTTGATTTGAGGCGGGTCTGAGCGAGTGCAGCAGGAAAACATGTTGCGGGAATATCAGCTGACCCAGTGACTTACAGACCTGCTACAGAACCAGGCTGCTGCGCTTCAGGTTTTTATTCAACTCACGTCGATGGGACTTGACAGACGCATAAAGTGGGAATCTTTGGACACCATTCCTCATAAAAGATTTCATTTTTAAACAAAATCACCTCAGCTTCAGAATGGACATTTTTTACTTATTACTTTGACTATTCTCTTGAACACGCCAGAAGTTTCTTAATTTGTTTTATTAAAATCAGCTGGAGAGTCGCTTTAGTTATATTATCCATCACAGTGAGAATATGAGTCTTTGTTTTTGCCAAAATGATGCTGCCAGGAAATGCAGTTGTGATTACAGATGAATATAAAAAGGTGAATTATTATTATTGCATTACTTACAATAATAATTAAACTCTGATGTCAAACAGCAAGTTTAATGGCACCTCGGGGTCCTGATACCTACAGAGAAACATCTTTAATATTATTATCTAAGGCTTATTCTGATAAACAAGGAGGAGCTGTTGCTTTCCAGTCTTTAGGAATCATTTTTAGCTAATATCATGCTTATGAGCAATGTTGTTTAAAAACTCGACTAACTGAGCGTGAGACTTCTGTGATTATCTGTGTGTGTGTTTGTCTCCCATGTAACAAACCTATCTGCTGCCAAAGCGGCCTGAAACAAACCATATAAAGGATTTGAAGAAGGATTTGACCCAACCTGTCATCAGATCCCGTTTGTGTTCTCATTTACTGTCTGTCTGCCGGGAGCCAGTCAGCATCTGTGACTGGACTGTAAATAGCTGCAGAGGCCATAATGACGCCAATGATAGCAGTATCATGGATTTCCAATGACCTCGGTTGGGCCAATTAAAGTTATATGCAGGGTATAATTATGTATTTTATTGGTAGAGAAGGAAGGATGGGCTTGGTAATGACATGTGGCAGCTTTATAAGCCTCCACAGTCCCTTCATACGTCAGAGGGACGAGAGAACAGACTGGATCACACGCACAAATAAACACCCACTGTAAGTGTGTGCACAAGTGTAGTGAAACACATGCTCAAAACTTTTTTATTGCCAAGTCCATGTACTTACACAACAAACTATGTCGGTCAGTGTCTTCCACAACGACCCCAACAGACTTCATCTGAGGTGTGAAAGTTTAGTTTAGGATGGTGGTTATGATTAAAAGACACCATGATAGATAATGTTGGTAGGAGACAGAATGCAAACTTCCATCTCCAATGTCAACAACACGTTCCCGACCTCCTCGCTGAGAGGTTTCCTGGAGCTACAGCAACATGCTATTTCAGTTGTCTGGAAAACGTAAAGAAAGAGGACAAAGCTGTCTGGTGAGGACAGTCTTAAACTGCCTTCACACAGAAATACATTCATTTTAGTTTATCATCGACATTATAATGTTCATTTCAAACATCCAATGTATTTGAATGAATGAAGCCTCTGCTACTCCTCTACTTGTCTACATTTAAGGTAGATGTTTAAGTGCTTGAACCTAAAATGAATGTACGCTTTATGAAAGACGCACAAACCAGCTACTTCCTAATTCCTAGGACAGTGCTCAGTTAATGCATACTGTATCTAGACCTGGGTACCAAACCTCAATACTACAAAGACCGCCACTCAGTGCTTGGGAAGATTCTTCAACTTTTAGAAGTATCCTTTGATCAAACGCTTGCTTGCACTAAATGACCTGAGATTTAGATGAGTTTGAGAAGTTCGGCTTGTTTTGTTAGAGAATGTTAAATTGAAGACCTACAGCAGCTATTTAAAGATGTGAATATGTATGGAGGTTCAAAGACACATGCAGAAACATAATAATGGAAAAAACATCAAGACATGGATACACACCCAGGTGCCACACATAGAAAGTTTGAGTTCAACAGAAGCCTTTTGGGAACTGAGGGGGCCGTCTCTGTCTGCTGAGGCAGCGGTTGCCAAGGTGTTTGATTAGCCTCGTAGCCCTGAGCGGCCTCATCAAACGGCCGTGGAGATAAATGGAGTAATTGGCAAATCACTGGCGCTCTCTCCCTCTGTGTTTCTGCTCCGACTCTCTCCCTACACCTGCTCCCAGTGGCTTCTTCGTGTTGTCACCACAACTGACTGAAGTGCTTTGAAAGACTGAATTCAATACTGATCTTTTTTTCTCCCTTTGTCTTTCTGGTTCTGTCGTGTCTGTCTCCAGCGGGCACAACCTGTATGCATGATCAGTATGATTGGCTCTTGGATTGCATTGATTAAAAGATGAGTTTGTCGTACTGGTACAGTATGTCTTAAAATGTACCCCAGTTTTAAAATGTGGGATGTTTCGTTCAGACTGCAGGGCTGCACAAGACTCCCTCACCTCTATTATTGTTTAAATTTGTCTTCTGCTTTTCTTCGTCTGCTCAGACTCGCTGACGTCCAAGAAATCTTCTGAAACACTAAATCAAAAACGCCCACAAGAGCAGCTTGTTGTGTTTACTGACGGCAGGATTTGTGGATATCAAAGTTTGATACTGAGTTGAAATAGGCAGCAACAGGTGAATATTTGAATCATTTTGACTTTGAAATAAATACTACCTCAATAACAACTCCCTTCTGTTAAACAACTCACAGCACTACCTGTCTTCACTCGTCCCTCCTCGCCCCCCCCTCCTCCATCACCACCCTCCATCTGTGTCCGCCTCCGTTAAGAGGAGCACTTCGCTGAGGTGCGCGACAGTAATGAACTCTGACTCAGTGATGCAGGAAAGGATGTAAATGAATGTCGAGGAGGATGAAGAGTAATTGTTCACATACAGGGCTCTGAAAGGTGTGTCAGAGAGAGCGAGTGAGAGAGAGACACCGAGATAGAGCACCCATGGGAGCTCTTAAGTGGAAATGTGCGGCCCATTCGAGAGGGAGACACTTCAAATATCAGTTTATCTATTAATGAGATTGAATGGATGGATTGATGAACGGGTGGGCGGATGGATGAGTGATGGTGAATGATTGCAGATGGAGGTATAGTGGTGAATGATGTTAGAGAGGAAACAGGAACAGGAGAAAGAAAAGACGTCTTTAAGTCGGATGGAGGGAAGGAAGAGAGGGAGGGAATGAAAATTATGTGAGAAAAAAAAATTAAAAAGGAGATAAACTCTGAATCAAAGACACAACTTCTGAAAAATGTGTGTGTGTGTGTGTGTGTTGTCTGGTGCTTTTTGATACCTTAATTATGCTCACTGCAAGTTATTTTTGCTCCCTCCCAATTATCCTGCTGTACGAGTGAGTGAAACTAAATATAAGAAACGAGCCATGATTAAATCTGCCCTTGTGCAGCATGGTCAGCTGGTTTCTTTAAACCTAATTAATACAGAGAGTATTATTTTTTAAGCCTTCTGTGTGATTTCTCATGATCGGAAGCCCCCCCTCTCTCAGTATGACTTTCTTATGCTAGCTCAGTTCTCTTACTGCAGCCATATTTACTAACACTGGTTTTACTGGCCGAATTCCAGCAAATATTTATATGATCAATAAACGCAGAAACGACAAAATGTTCCAGAACTCAGAACCTGTCAGAGAGCGTTATTATAACCATAAAGTTACCATCAAGAGAATCGACACCCGTCCAACAACAGTCAACACTGGTTGAAAAGATAATACCGTCATATTTAGTGAAAGACTTTGTGCTTTTTGTTCATTTAATTGAGTAAAACTGATTACATGATTACCTTACTCATGACGAAAGGAATGGAACACAATATGAACAACAAATGTTCTTGTATACGGTGCAACACCTACCAACAAATGGGGCAATTATTTCAGTGCTTAGCACACCTACCGAGCTCACCTTTCAACACCATGGACGCCATGAACGCAGAAAGTCAGGTACTTTACAAAGGAGGGAGTTCGCCTCCTGGAGCTCTTTAGAAAAGACGAAAAGACCGACTTCAGCATGACAACTAACCGTTAGCATACGTAGCCTTTGACGCTTGTCTATGATTCATAGACTAGCAACAGCCTTGACAACGACACTTTAACTGGTCGACACACATACAGACAACTGTTATGTGTTTAACCTCTATGTAAGTGTTGGAAACAAGTATAATGTTGTAATTATTATTTCAGTTGTGGTGAAAAGAGGGACAATTTGCTCGTGGATGTTGAAAACCAGGACACTTTAGTGTTTTACATTCATGGAAGACTTTGCAGTGAATCTGCAGGAGGATCTTCACTGTTGCCACCTTCATTGTCTGCTGATGCTTTGTTCACGCTTGCATTCATGTTTTTGTAGTGAACTCATTTTGCCTCCACTATCCTCAGTTACGCCCCTCTGCTCTCACAGGAAATCATCTGTCACTGAGAGGCCGACTGGCCGCTGCAGTCGGAACAGCTCTGTCACTTCTTATCTCCCGTCATACACACAAAACTCATTTGTCTAAGGACTACATGCCCCCCCCCCCCACCACTCTCTTCACAAAGCTGTAATTTTCTATCTACAAAAAAAAAGCTTAAAAAACCTTCCTCATCCTCCTCTTCCTAGTATTCATCTTACTCCTCTCATACACGAGTACTACCAGCACATATCTGAAGTGACAATTTTCAGTTGGTTTAATGAACAAATAATTCAATTAGAATTAAAATCCTTGATGCCAATATTAAAACAAAGCCACGACCAGTCACAGCAACAAATATCTGTGTGCACAAACATGACGTCCTCCACCAACATCAGTGGATCCTGACAACCGGTCAGCCTCCCTACATCAGCTGGTCACTCACCCATCACTCGGAGCCTCTCGGCGCCCACCACCACCTCCTGTTCGTCGGCGGAGAAGAGGAGCTTCCCAGAGGTGGATTTGACTTCAAACATCTTCCCTCGTGCTTTAAATCCACTGGATCCTAAACCAGACACACAGAGAGGAGACATCAAAGAGGAGCTGCAGCTGATTTCTTACTGAATTACCTCAGTGTAGGTAGACATCAATATTTCAACATTTAAAATGCATCCAGTGGAAGACGATCAAGCTGTCCTGCAGGACTGCTGAATATTAAACAATCGCATGTTCAGATGTATGAAGGCTGAAAACCAAAACACTGAGCTGAAAGATGCTAAAACGCTGCAGAGGATAGGTGATAATCCTCTGCAGGTTCATCACTACACACATTACACATAGACATCTGAAACATTGTTAACATCAAAATATTCACGGCTGGTTTAAAGCAAGATGTGCAAACATCAACACCAGTTTCATTGACATTTCATATCTTGAAACTTTAGACATCAATGATCAAAGTCCGATGGCATCCAACACTTCAGAATCTACAAAATTAACAAAAATAATGAAAGGAATCGAATAAAGAAGCAAAAAAATGTTGAGAGAGTATATCACCTGTTCACAAACACAAAGACACTTTTCACTGAAAGTCTGCAGGGAAATACTCAAGACTCAAGCTGCCAAAACGGTGACTGGTGTCACGACAAACAAGAAATAGGAAATATAGAGAACTCCCTCCAACTCAAATTGCTTTGTCTCATGTGGTGGCAGAAAGCACTCGGCGTCGGGGGTGACTGATTGACACGTGCGCAATTGATTCTGTCAGTCTCCATCTGGGATGTGAAGTTCCTCCCCGTACACGAACGCCGCTTAGTCATCCAGGAGAAACATCCAAGCAGACTTCGTCTTCCTCCTCTTCAGACCCAGAAGGGAAATGTCAGCGCACTTTTTAACGTGAGAGACACTTCCTGTGCATGTTTACACAAAGTGATTTCCATTCACAGAAGACTGCCAACTCTATTAGAGTGTGACAGGCGGAGAATGGGCGAATGTAAAGAAGAAAGTGCATAACAGAGTTATGGTGGAGCGACTGAGGCCTCTGCTGGCACCGTTAAGGGGAACAGTGGAAGAATTTATGATGTACTAATGTTTAATCCTGGAAATGAGGCAATGACTCCTGGCAGTTAGAGCACTGGTTCCTAACCTGAGAGTCTGGACTCCCAAAAGGGTCCCAAGATAAATCTAAAATTGCAAAATGATTCAAATGATGGGAAATAACGTATCTGGTTTTCTTTGGATAGTTTTACCTCGTCAGGCCTCAAATGACTCAATCTGTAAGGGGAAAATCCTGATCAATGATCCCAATAACGTAGCCTCATCATACATGTTCCAAGAAGAAATGAAGCATATGAAATGGGAAAGGTGGACTTGTTTTGTGGGATAAAAGAATCTCTTTTCTGACGAGTGGAACATATAAAATTCTACATGTCGTGCATCTGTTGCAGCTGATGTCGTCAGTGTTGTCAGGTTTGATGTTTTTGAAAAATGAAAACACATATCATATCAAAAGACAACATCAATAAACTACATGAAAGCGGTTTGATTCTCCTGCTGCGTCTCACCTGTTACAAGTTGTGTGAGCAGCTGGTTGTTGCTGTTGACGATGTTGACCGACACGTTTCTGGACGACTGCAGGAACAGCGGGCGACCCTGCAGAGACACGGACAAGGTTATTTATTTGGTTTGTGGTGCAATGGTTATGAAACTATTGTTTTTTTATGAACAAGTATTCATAGCATAGAAAAAAGGGAAAAATCACCAGTTGAAGACAAAACATTTTTTGTGGGAAACATGTTCATGGTGAGGAAAGAATTTGTTTTTTGAACCATCAAGGTTGACTGTTGCAGGACGGGAGTCCTCGTCTCTTATGTCTCTTATGTCAAAGTCACATTTGGATGGTTGCCAGTGACCCAACTTCCTCCAGACGACATTTTGAGTAGGTCACCCTTCGTCTGACTACTTTTTACATTACATTTTTAGATTACATTGATTACTGTAACGACCGCTTAAAACATTTTCTGACAAACGACCAGTGCTGTGGTTTTTTAGGACAGGAGTGCCCTTATGATCCCGAATGTCCTCACTCTCAAGCTGTAAACTTAGTCTGGCCCTCACAAAGAAGTATAAGACCATAGACTATTTTAATTGTATTTGTATGTCCTCTATGGGGACAGCATGTCCTCTATGGGGACAGCATGGAAGTATATTGAAGGTGCACACTGAGGTATTGTGACATTGTGTTAGTATGAAGCACAAAAATAAAAATGACATCCTTTTAATGTTAATCAACTTTTAAGCATTATACTATAACTATACAACACATGCTGTGGGGTTCTAGGGACGGCACTGTCGGTCAGTGGGTCCACCACTTTGGTCCAGATTGACCTCTGGAAATACTTGATAGGTTGCCATGAATTCTTTTCATGATCCCAAGAGGATCTTGAAACTACTGGATGGGATTAGCATGAAGTTTGGTTCAGAAATTCATCCCTTTAGGATGCATTATAACGTGGTTGTTAAATTTCCTTTATGGACTTTATGGCCGAACACCCGCTTAACTAATGACGTTCCCATTAACCTCAGCAGTAGTTTGTGTTTGGTGTTAATCGCAAATGTTTGCATGTAAACACACTGAACTAAGACAGTGACCATGGTCAACATTATTCCTGCTTAACATCAGCATGTTCGCATTTAGCTCAAAGCGCTGTTGTTCCTAAAGCACGGCCTCACAGAGCTGTTGACTTAGTTCATCCTGTCACCTGCTGGCTTCCGTCAGCTGGGACGGTGTAATACTAAAAAAGTACAGGAGCACACAAATGTAAAACTTCACACTCAAACACACACCCCATAGCCGTCCGAGTGCAGAGACTTCAGCCTCCTGCTCCGTTTGATAACTTCCATTTCCCAGAGTGCCCTGCACCTCTGTAATGCTGATCACGTCGGACACTCTGGTCTTTCTGTGCCCGACTAATCTTCATGCCTCAGTCAACTTCTTAATTAGAGATAACGGCCTGACCATTGTGCTGCGCTTGCAGCCGAGGAGGGGATATGCCTTGTGTGTATATTACTGATAACATTATGGCTCTTGCTAAACTTATTGAAGTTCACACAGTAAATACAGCAAATGTATGATATGCAAGCAAGAAGTTATTACAACAACAATGAGGTGTGAACTGAATGTAAAACTAACAAGAAGATGGAGAATAGTCTATACATAGACGGCGTCGCAGCGCTGATTACATTAACATTAACTGTGGAGTCATTTGAGCATGTCAGGTTTGACAAGCGCACTCCGTCTTTCAAGGCTGAGGTGTGTTTGTGAGTAAACTAGTTTGACTTTTGCCAAGGTGCTTTGGTAGCAAGGTCATACAATACAATACAAAACAATAAAAAGCATTCAAAACATTCCCCCAGTTACTTATATACCACGTCCAATATATGCTTGCCATTGTCAAAATCATTGAATTAAGGTGCCTGCAAAAGGTAGGGTGGCTCTCGATCACAGTTCCCAAATATTCAAAATGACAGACAATTACAGTATAATCTAGTGGTTGTTAAATGTTGATGGGTAAGAGAAGCTTTATAGTTTTACCTACACTTATGTCAAGCACACTGTCTCACACCAGTGCACAAACACACAGAGCCCAGCTTCTATACGTGCCCTTGAGGATCCAACTAACTTCCTACAAGTACAGTGAGGCAGTTTTCTGACAAACTGTACATGAACACCAGAAAGTGCAACTGTACAGGGATTGAAAAGCTGCCCAAACACAAAGGACGGAATAAAACAGAAGGACTGACCATGTGATCAGACCGAGGCTCTGCAATAACAGCTGGAGGCAGTGAGCGCTAACGAGTTAGCAGTGACTCCTGAGCACTCACTGATGCGCTGCTCCTTTCAAATGAACTTTGTTTATATGACTCTGAAAATATCACTGCAAAAATGTTCAAGTCCTTTTTGTTTAACTTATTTTAAGAAAATAAGACTTAATAATAATCGGTTTCCATACACTTATAACAGCGATCGCACAGGTTCATTGCATGTGTCACTGGACGAGCTGCATGACAGACTGTGAGTCCATGTTTACATTGTTGCACTACAATATATAATATAAATTATATAAAGAGAGATAATGAATAACAAGCTCTGGCCATAAGGTTGGAGCTGTTTCTAACTTCTACGTGTACTTCGGCCGATGAACGAGACCTAGAAGCACCTTTTTGGATTCACGACCAAAGTTTTTACCTGCAACAGCCAAAGATGGCACAATGTGTAGGGGCCTTTAGTTCAAAGCAGGTCCTCAGTGTGCAGAGGAGTCACTGTTCACTCGTTGGATCTTATTACCTGCAGCTAGGCTGACATCAATAAAAGATGGAGAACATGAAAAATACGTCTAATCAGTCAACAAAGAACAGGAGGCAGAAATGGGCAGCTTCACGAGGACCAGTGTTAACCCGTTCATCCATTCATTCAAGCAGAGGTTCTACTCCGACCTTCCTCTCCTCCTCTTCACGAGGATAGGCCCTGCCAGGAAACCTACTTTTATATACTGCTTCTTTGCAACAGTAACATTGTGAGAGAAACTTAATACCATCTGGATTACATTTTGTGCCCATTATGAACGCATCTGCCAAAATGTTCACAAAAACTTATCTGCAGAACGTTCACTGACAACGTTCCTAATTTGTATTCCTACAGTTGAATTGAAGCGAAGAAGAGGACATATTTACTTTTAACCAAAATCTTCTTTGGTATTAAAGTCCCTGTCCACCATGTCTCTGCAGCCTTCAGTGGAAAACACTTTGCCAGTGAACATAATCCAGGCAGCAAATACGCTTCCATCAAAATGTAATTATAATTAGTAATAAGTAATTAATAGTATATAAACAGCATTGCTATGAGACAGGATCATTCATTTTCTCATTTTGACCATTATCTCTCTCTTATCAGTCACTGCCCACATTTCATGGCAATCCCTGTAATTCATAATCCATACGCAGAGCTAGCAGCCTGGTGACGAACACAGTGAAAAATGGGACAGTCTATGTTGTGCTAATGAGCTCAGGTAATGTATAATATGTTGTTTTTCTTCACAGCACCAGGCTTGAGCTTCAAAACCACACCCACACAGTACAGTGTGCTGTGTTTGATAGCAGCCAGCTCATCGTTGCATCTTTCTGCAACTGTCTCTTGAAATGCCCCAGAGAGGCTCCTGCAGGAGTCCTTCGGGGCTGTTTGTGTACAGTACATGTGTTTAGTTCGTTGTTGTGTGGTGCCTTTGATCCACTCCACCTCCTTCTTCTCCTCGTTACTAATGCAACAGACAATATTACTCCCAGCAGGATGCCTCTCACACAGAGAGGAATAAGCAGAGTGAAAAAAGAGAGGAGATAGACGAAAGTCTAGGAGAGAGACATATGGATTGGAGTTTGTTATAGAAATATTTACTGGACGCTCCAAAGGCTGCAAAACACTCACTGGTTGAATTAAACCTCAGTAAGAAGACCAAAGGACCAATTTTCAGGAGCAATGCTTTGGCTCTTTCAGAAATTGAACCTGGTCTTATCAAAATAAATCCACAGTTTAGTGCCCAGGCTCACTTCCTTGAAGAGTGCACAGGTGTCAAGATGCAGGTTGTGAGTAGTGATGGATGCTTAGTTGACAATTAATTAATTTCATTTATCATTTGCTGCTACCGGATTCTCAGATGTGAGGATTTTGTTGATTTTGTTCATCATCACTGTAAATTGGGTCGTTGACCGCAGGTCAGACACAGTTTTATGGCATCGCGTCATCCAAAACGAAAATAATCATTACTTGCAGCAACTTCATGGATTATATGTGGCATCATTAAGTGAGCAAACGTCAAAGTGTGAGGCATTTTTTAAAACCTGCATTAACTGATTTTTGGTGCCACCTGGGAGGCAGCAGGAACAAGCTGTGAACACTGACATATCATCTTTTAAGTTAATATGGCAAACCTGTTAGCGTACCTGCTTATTGACAAGCAGATATAAAGCGCAACATTAGCTTTCGTTTGGATTTATGTTTCTGGCAACTTGATGAATGTTCAATATTCTAAAGGGGAATTATTTGGCTCTTTAGCGGCTAAATGCTTCACTGCATTCACCAGCAAATGGGTAACATTGTTAATATGGAAATATTGATAAGAGCAGCATGATCTGTATCAGTCTTATAAGCTAATCTATAATACTGGATTGTTATGGTCACTTCCTGAATCTGGTCACAAAGTCTCAATTCACTTGAAGTGAACGAAGCCAAACTCAGAGAAAGACTGAGGGCTAAAGATCAAAGGACACGAGACAGAAGAGGCGTGGAGAGAAGACTAAATGGGAAAGGCCGTGCAGGAAGTATTGGGCAATACAATGAGACCAGAGTGCAATAATATTAACAGAGGAATAACTGCAACCCACAGCAGGGGTCTTCCTTGGTTTCATCTGTCTGTCTCCTCTCCTGGACTGACCAATTGTCTTCTCCCATCACCTCCTCCTTGGTATTACTATTCCTCTCACCCCCTCTGCTGAAGCTACCAGCCATCTATCCTCCCCTCTGAGCTCTCTTCTGTTTATTTCTCCCTCCGCTCGAGTGTCTCCCCTCTTACCTCCTATTTGCCCTTTCATTTTTCTTTTCTGTGTCTCTTTTCATATTCATCTCCATTCTACTGTCTATCCAATTTTCTCCAATATGATCTGGCAAATAATTCGATTTTACAAAGGAAATCCTCTGCACTCTCAGTACTGGTCTGACACCAACATGTGTTTATAGTTTATGATCAAAGATGGCTACAACAGCTCCCAGCTAAATATCCTAGCTCTATCAGTCTGTATTTATTGTTATGAATATGTTGATGATGTCATACACTGGCCTGCATCAGCAAAGCCTTTCTAACCGAAGAGCCAAACGAGTGATCCAGAGATCTGCAGTAGGTACTTCTTGTACCGATTGGTGAAATCGGGACTTAATATGCCATAATGTCACAATGTGAACATGTTGTGCTTGTTTGAGTCGGTGGTGAACTTGGCCGCCTCCTGCGTGTCGCTGCCTGTCAAAATATGCTCGCTGGCTTCCCGTCTCTCTCATTCTAATTCAGTCCTCCTCCATCTGTCTCCTAATTTCCGTCTCTATTAGTAGTACTTCTTCTTCTTCTCTCTCATTCCTCATCTCCATCTCCATCCTTACTCTGCTGTCTTTTGCTATCCGACTCCCTTACGCTCCTCTCTGCTCTCCCATCTCCATCGCTCATCCTCCTTCTCAGCTTGCATAAGGTTCTAGACAGCAGAGATAAAGCGCGCTGCTCTCTTGCATTATCAAGCTATCCGTCCACTACCTGCACACAGCTATTATTACTGCCAGAGCAGAAGAGACAGAGGGAGAGCGTGCCTATACCTTTATCGTGCCATCTCTCGGCTTGGATACTCCTCGTAGTTGTTATAAAGACAGCAGGAGGCACATCAGAATGTTAATTTTGTAAACAGAAGGTACCAGGGGACCTCTGAAAGACTTGTGTTTGAATCGCTAAACGCCAAAGATTTCCTGCAAGCAAACTGATGCAGTAGCTGTGGCTCTGTGCAGCACGCTGGAGAAAGCATGTTGCTGACACTGCCAGGGTTGTTGCATGTGTTTTTTCCCCCACCAGCACCACCTGGTCTGACAGGTGCACTGATGAGGCCATATGGTGCTCGTCGTGATGTCGTGTCTGATCCTAACATGACATGGAATTACATGACAAGTCTTACTATGACACCACGTGACACATGTTGTCTGGTTATGACGTGAAATGACAAAACATCTTTTTATGACACAACACGTCACAACACCGCAATCCTGATTTGTCCTGACGTGACATGAAATGTCTTGTTGTGACATCACACAATATGTTTCGGCCTTGCTATGATGTGGTGGCATGATATGTCATGTTATGACACGACAATAACGTGACATTTCTTGCTGTGGCATGACATGATTTATCTTGTAAATGTGAAAATACCAGAATAATTCCAGGCAGTCTGCAGGTAGAAATCTCTGTATCTAACTGATGAAGCTGAACAAAAACCCTCCTCAGCTAACAGTCACATAGCCAGGGTTGATTCCAAAGATCCTGCCTTTGCTCCTGATTTACTGGTCACTGTACATTCGAGCCTTATGGTCACCATCTTTGGGTAACGACCATGGGAACAGTGACTTTTACTGGCAGGGTGTCAGACTTTGGGACAAGATGTGGCGTACTGTTCCTTCATTCTAAAGGAATCGCCTCCCTGTGGAGGTTTTCTGAGATGAGACACAATGTCAGACCAACAGCACATCCTATCTGACCTGGGAACACTTTAGGATCCCCCAGGAGGAGTGGATGACTCGGCTGAGTCCGCTGACACTACAACCAGACCCAAATGTGTAGCAGGAAATGGATGGATGGTTTTCAGCTACCCATGTGAGAACATGCAGTGTTCCCTCCACAGAATCTGTGCTAGGGTGGTCTGGAAAGCGTCGGCAAACAGAATTTAAGCTTTGTTAGAGAAACATTTAGACACTTAATGAAATCAATACAAGTTGTGAAAGCAGGTGGAGTGGAAGCACTTGTAGTTTGATGCTTCCAGTATGAGTCCCAACAGGATTGTCTCGCATGCTTTCTGTATTGTGTAAGATGTAAGCTTCAGGACTCGAGTTCACACTGTCACAGTCATTAGACATTTATCTCTTCACACCATTGCACCCTCTCACCTCATACTGAGGGTTGTCATTCACCCAGTGTCACACTACTCTATGTTGTGCAGCTATGGCTAATCACTACATGAGCATTTTTTTCCTAGCAAGTAATTTACATTTTTGCATTAATTTGGGAAACGCTATATGGCACTAACTCACTGCTAAAGTAATGATTGCTTATGCTAATTCTGATTATTGCTCAAACTGTGAGCTAGGTATCCTGGCTCTGTACAACTCAAGGACATGCTGTTTATTCTCAAAGGTGTTAGCATCATTAGCATTGCTAGCGTAGTCTTTGCACAGACACCAAACACCAACACGATGAAAACACAAGGATATAAGAGTGTCTCTCTGTGAGTGACTTACTGGTTTGGACTGGATTTCTTTGGCATAGAGGGGTTGGAGGAACTCGGAGTTCCCTTCCAGTTTCAGGCCCTTCTCTGTTATTCTGAGGTTGCCCATGCCGTCCTGTGAGGAGCAAAGACACAGTCACATTTAGTTCATATTCTCATGTTTTTATATATACATATACATAAACAGAACCCCGGCTCGTACTACTTCTTACTATCAAATACAAGAAAAGTTTAAAGATTGAACAATGCACTGTACATTCAGTGTATCACGGCCATGAATGCTAACTGAGAGCTCAGAAGTATTCTATCTATGTTTTTAGAGCAAGTACACATCAACCGGTCACATACGTATCCATCCCCAACCATATTCAGTTAACAAATCACTGATGATTTGCGTCTTTCTTTGTGCCGAAACACGATCATCATGACAATACCAAAACAGTCTTGTATGATCCACAAAGTTTTTCCTAAATGCTAGATATTTGTGATGAAATATGAGTTCTCGTTCTTGTTTTTTCAGGAGCTTTTCACCTCTTTTCATGGACTTCATCAGTGAAGAGAACCTGCTTAAGTGTCACCACGTGACCTTAGTATGGAGACTTTGTTCATGCGACAACAGGTGGTCATATATGTGACTACTGTTTCTGCTCAGAGAAGGTCTTCAGTGGTGACCAATGACCTCCTTGATCAAATGCAACCACCCGTTGTCACGTGAGCAAAGTTTCATACTTGCTTAAAAAAGCTAATAAGATAACCTTGAGTGTGTTTCCAAGAGCAAGAATGGACCTCAAATCAGTCACAGCTGAGTAAAGGATGACCAGAAATGTCACAGAAATGTAAGATTGAAGTTATGTGTTTTATTAATGTTTCATAATGTTCTGTTTGTGCGTCATCAACATCAAGGATGAGTCACGTCAGCGCTCGTGGACAAGCCAAGGCTCTTCACAGTGGTCTCTTCCCGTATTTCATGCCAATATGGTGCCGAGCCATCAGCATGGATTGCTGGCTGTACTCAACACCTGCCATTTTATTTGTGACAACAAACATATGTTGTTTATCTGTTTCAGATGCCTGTGTGGGGAAAGATTTGACTTAATATCACACGTGCCTGATGGTGTGAGGAAAGATGGACACTCACTGGATTTCCAGGTACAAACTCTGAACACTGTACAAAGACCATATTAGCCTCATTAAACTGTCTCCCTAGTTGATCAGCTGCCCTAATCTCTTTTAATCTGTTTTTAATGCAGTGATAGTGGTGGATACTTGACTTCAGCATTAGTATTACAAACTGATCTATTGGCAAACATGGCGTACACATTGCATACATAAACAGAACCCCGGCTCGTACTACTTCTTACTATCAAATACAAGAAAAGCTTAAAGATTGAACAATGCACTGTACATTCAGTGTATCACGGCCATGAATGCTAACTGAGAGCTCAGAAGTATTCTATCGTGCTAATCATGTGAGCAATATTTCTATATAAGAGGATTATTAAGTTTAGTCTAAATTGAAACAAAATCACAATAATAAATAAACACTGGGATACTGGGACGTGAAGTGTACATAATGATTTAATGTGCAGCTTTACAAAACGTCATATCATCCAGTTATAAAGACATTCATTCACCTGACTGACCTAAATTTAGACCCTTTATGGTAAAAACAACTCAATTACAAGAAATGTAATAAGCAAAGAGTCAAAACTGCGTCCTTCACTTATTTCATCTGCATATTTTGTTCTTAGTCTTGTCTACTTTTTCAGACAGGGACTCAAAGGATAAATGTAGTTTCTCTGAAAGCCAAGCTCACTTCAACACGGCAAACCACTAAATGCTTATGCATGCTGTATTTGGTAAATTAAGTGCAGTACTTTAAGGTGGCAGCTGGAATAGAATATTATTCCAAAAAACTGGGTAAATAAATTAGCGTAGCGGCAACCCAGAGGCTACAAAAGTGCGTTTGTTCATCAGCAGCAAAGAGCAAACCAGACATGCTTCCACTCACCAAACACAGTGAAGGTATCTCAAAGTAAGGCCTTGTCTTTTATGTACATTTTTTTTGCCCTTTCCCCCAAAAAATCTTATAAAAGCAAGAGAATGCAGTGCAGCAACTTGCCAGTCAGTCAGAGGTATTGCAGCAGTGTTACAGATGCTTCCAGTCTGTCTCAGTCTGTAGCAGAACAGCAACAGACCAAAGTATATTAACCAGCGATGATAAGAGGAGATTTGGTGAGAGGAGTCTGGCTCAGTGGCTGCTTTGATTCAAACACGACTAGCAAGGCTGACCCTTCACTTTCCATCCAGTCATTATATAAATTATATGAAATCACCAGCTGGATCGTTTCAAAGATAAGAGACGTCAGAGTGATAGAAGAGTAAGGAACAGAGAGACAAAGAGCCAGCTATCTGCCCATGTGATCTTCTCCTGCAAAGACTTTTTTTTGTTTTCCCGCCGTCTTTTGATCCCTCAGGTTCTGACGAGCAAATGGAGATCAAGACCTCTTGAAATCCCAAAGTAACTGAGGACTGTTTTCAAGCCTCCTCCATGTAATCCTTCCCCCCACTGTGTAGAACATATTAAAATTCTGGCACTGTTGTGGCAACAGGGGGTTGAGTCCTGGACGTGTTGTGATTGTGAATTATCCCCAGGTGGAAATCAGCAGGCCTGTCAGAGGAGGCCGGCAGACATTATTTAAACTCAATTTCCAACACTTTGATGACGAAAATCAACTGTAAGAAAGGAGACATATATTTTCCCTACTTGGAGGTTCTCGACAGAATATTCCTTAATACAGGCCCTCACAGATATATTCATTTCTATCAGACACAGATTCACGTGGACCCTCAACAGAGATCCTGCAACACTGTCGTCTGAGCCAGACAACGCCAGTGTAACGCTGCCCCACTGTGTGATTTGATAGCATGCCAGTGGAGCAAAAGAGGAGCGGAGCAACAATGGCCCCCCATTCCGTGTTCGTACGTTTTATCCTTAACGGCGAGGCGGGATAGTGGCGCAACATTCCCGCCTTGACCAGGCTGCATAAAAGGGGCTAGTGTTTCCTCCCGCTGGCTACTTCACATCTTGGTCTTGATAATCACTGAGGATGCATAATAGCTGAATGCTGTGCTTCAGTCTGTATCTCTGCCTCTCCATTTCACACACTTTTTTTTCTCTGTGGAGATAAGTCGTGAGACACACTTACAAAGAACTGAATTTCAGAAATTCAACTCATGCGGACGCTTGAAATATGCTCCTAAATTGACAGCAGTAGGCTACTAGTATTATAATAGACTAATAAGACTGCATTGAGGGAGACAGAGCAGCAGCCACAATGGGTGCCATTGTGGTAAAAAGAAAAAAAGGTATAATAAGGCTGATATCTGGGTACAAACCACAGAGATTCAGGTAGAAGCTGCAAGAGTCCTGAGAGACTCCAGCACAGACAGACAGGAGGAGACAGCTGAGCTCACAGCCCAGCCACCCAGTCACATGCAGCAGTGACAGTATAACAACAAAATGTCACCCGTTTCATGTTATTTGTCTTCATGTTTTTGGGACTCTTTGCAATGTAATGAAAGGTAAAGAGAAATCCAGTGAAGTCTAAAGGAGAATACAACTACTGTCAAATCACTGAAAATCTGCAAATAGACTTGACTCAAAACACTGAGCACAGCTGCACTGTTTGCAGTTTCTTTTCTGGTCAAAAATCTTTTCTTTCTTTTTCTTCTCTGCAGTGAGCAGCGTGCTGCAGCCGGCACGGCGAGGAGAGGCGAGGCGAGGCGAGGCGAGCAGCCATGAATAATTCAGGACCGCTCTTACCAGGACAGAGGCCTCTGAACACTCAGGTGTGCCTCCCAACCTCTCTTCTACCCTCTCCTGTCCTCCTCTCCTCTACCTCCTTTCCATCTTCTTCACCCGCTGCCTTTCATCTTCTTAAAATCCTCAACCTTGTCCGGCCCTCTTGCTGATCATCCTATTTGTCTCTCTTTCGGTCTTTCTCTTCAGTTCAACTGGAAGGTGTTTCAATTCAGAACGCATGAAATTCAAAATAACTTGCTGTCAGAGCAAAATGACAAATCACAGATTATGATGTGATTCAGACGATAATACGACTCACTGACTGAGACAAAACACGCAGATTTTAATCCACGAGTGGCAGGGTCCGCTGCTGTTTAGTCAAATAAGCTAATGTAGCTGGGGGAGCACATCTCAGACTCCAGGACCATCAGCACCGGTTTCCCCTGTCTCTCCCTGACTTAACCCCCCCCCCCTCTCTCAACAATGACTAAATTGATCTGCACTCAAACCAGAATTGCCTCCACTGCCACCACTCCGTTAGCTTGATAGTTATAGAGAATTTATTGTGTTTGTGTGTGTGCGTCTTGGACTGATTGTGTATGCAGTGTGTGTGTGTGTGTGTGTGTGTGTGTGTGTGTGTGTGTGTGTGTGACTAGCTGCTCTGTTTACCTGGTTGTTTGTGGGTGTATGAGTGCAGGAGAAAACGCCTGTCTTGTAAATAACATTTGTGCCTTCAGTTCCCTCTGTTATTCTCCAGATTTATTTGGCCCAGCTGCGAGGAGGGGTGGGGGTTGGGGGGGGCGGTGAGGAGCAGCAGCAAATATAAGGACTGATGTAACACTGGATCTTTGACTGCTCGGTTCATATCTGTCCTCTATCTGCATCCATCCCTGTTTCTTTATCTACACCACCTCTCTCTGCCTGTCCTCTCCCTCCAACTCCTTTTCTGAAGTCGACATCTTCAGAGAGCCGGGAGTCGCTGCTGTCAATAATGCAGAGCTCTCGGCCCATTATTGAGCGTCTGCATCGATATGCATCAAGCCACCACCCGAGGCTAAAGCAAATATAGACGTCTTGAGCTCTGGGGGAAATATTACAGGGAGGCAGACTTTTTGCATACTACACAGCTAATCACGCGTCTGCATGTTTAAAGGTTAAATCTATGTTTGGGTACTCCTACACAGTACAAGTTATTCTGGGATCAAGTGTTAAGTGTTTGGACAGTTACCTGCAACTACTAGAAAAGTAACACAAGCTGCAAGACATGCACACAATAAAGAGTGTTGCCAAAGGCTGTTTCAGTGTTAAAGTGTTATTTCTGTTATTTTCTCTTATAGCTTGAGGAGGACAAACAAACACAAGTAAACAATATTGGGAGACACTACAAACTTTTATACAATAATGATGTGGTTATGTTTAGGTATTAGCTTTGAGTTATGTTTAGGGTTTGATGTTGTTAAGATCAGGATGAAAACGACCTGACTTTCACATTCATCTCATAGGTTTCTCCCAGAGAAAGCTGTGGTGATTGAGAATGAAAAGAAAGAACAAATCGTTTTCTCAATGATTTCAACATCTTGCTCCTAAAGTAAAACAGACAACGCAGCAGTGATAATGCCATCAAATATGCCTACTGATAAAAGCAATAATGATCCTCTCAGGTGGAAACATTTTCCTGGTTGCAAGAAATAAAGAACTTGTATGCTAGCCTCCATATTATGGTTTTGGAAATGTTAACTGAATGTAATAAATGTCCTCACATGGCCACAGATCTTATCGACAGCTAATAGCTGCCTACAATAGCCTAATCGCCCAATGATCATAGTTAATTAAATCTCATCAGACATATCTGCCAAAACAGAAAGGTCCAAAAAAGTTATAAATAGGCTAAGCAACTTGCAGCGATGTTGACAAGACGATAGTCTACAGGCTGACGGAGCAGCGAAGAATGCTTGGATCTGCCGGTCGGTCGCTTCCAGAGCGCACACTGAAACGCCAAAGCCACTGAGCGCAGTTTCCATTGCAGTCTGCGGTCGCCTGTAGTCGTCTTGACAGTGCAAAATAAACGCTCATACGTAGCAGTGAAGGCATCGAAGGGCACATGTCACTGAGGATTTTAGGCACAACACTTTCGATGTGCTGAAACGAACCTTATAGATCTTCAGCTTTGTGGCCTCTCCATCCATTTCTGTATAATCTGAAAGATGCTATATTCACGTAACTCCACATTCACATTCTGCACATAGTGGCTTCATTGAATTGATTGTGGGGCCCTGAAGGCTGCAAAGACACACCGGTTGAGTCCTACCAGTTCAGGTGCCTTTTAGCCTGCGATTCTTGGCTGCATTTGCAGGAGCCTTTGAAATGGGACTTCAGACAATCTCACCCCTGAACTGGGACTCAGCAAGAGACAAAACAAAGGCTTGAGTACACAGTAAAAATAGTAAAATTCCCCCATATCTGAACTATAGGTTGTCTCTGTCTCCACAGGCTGCTGCTGTGCCACATCCTACAGCCTTCATTATTGGGGGATTCAATTTGTACTTCCCTGGCATCGAGTCAGATCCCATGACAACGGTACAATCAGAAAATACGAATTGTAAATAATGTAGCATTGCGGATTACCAGATTTAAATTACAGCCTGTGTAGATCTTACCCTGCAGGCGGCTTAAACACTTCTCCTCCAGCACATGTCAGCAAATAATGAGAGTGGCTCAGAGGTAAAACCCAGCCGTGTGTTTGCCACAAGACAACACAGGACAACAGAGGTGAAGCTGTTCTCTCCTTTATTCTCTCATTTACCAGCAAAAGCGTTTGAAGTGTTAATGAATACATGAAAGGGCGCTCTGGCCACCTGCGAGCCCTTTGCCAAAAAGCACTCGGGGAGTGAAATGAAGCACCATCGAGCTGCAACAATGCGTCTCCTGCAATCCATTCCATCTCCAATCCTGCAACACTGAGCGCTCTTTCAATCAGCCTCCGTTGGTCCGGTGTGGCTGCCAGGTGCCAACATGGCCAAACTCCAAACTAATACATTTTTCAATTGATCTGTTTGATAACAACAGAAAAAATGTTCCCTTCTGTGCTACAGTCTGAGCGAAGCAGCACCTGGAGCAGCAGCTCTTTCTCTCATTCCACAGGTGAGAGCTGCAACGTCATGTTGCAACACCCTGCGATGGCTATCAGTGGAATTGGCTTTGAGATTGCTCTCTACAGCGAACCCCCGCTCCTCTGATTGAAGCCCTCAACGCAGCACCACATCATCCATCAATGGGATGGCAATGCAGATGGGGGTGGGGGGGGGGGGGGGGTTGTGGAGGAGAGAGAGCCCGGGAATGAAAGATGAAAGAAAGGAGAGCAGGAGGGGGTATTGATAAAGTCAGGGAGAGATAAGACTGGGTAAAACAGATAGATAAACACTGAGAGCAAGATAAGGGTAAAGAGAAAATGAGACCGATGATGTTTCGGAGTGTAAATGAGGCGAAACACGAAGACTGCAAGTGGAGTCAAGGGGGGGGGGGGGGGGGGGGATAAGTGTGAGAGACTGAGAAAGAAAGGGGGACAGGTAGTGAGAGGAAGCTCATGTCCAACACTAATGTGGATGAAAAGCCATCTTTTTCCCTCTGTTTGGGTATCACATCCACTTTAAGCCACCGCTTTCAAAATCTAAGCTGTTCGAAAAAGCTCTCCAAGGTATAATTTTGAAAAGGCGTGCTTCGCTTTGCAGTGTGAACGGAGGGAACAGAGCTTTTTAAAGCACTTTGGTGTGAGCGTCTAGAAAGCTTTCGTAACCACAGACAAAGTACTTTTGTTTAGCAGCAATTCCACGCAGCCAACTGTCTCTCGCCCCCAGCTGTCTCCGTGAAATATCAATTTGAATTTATGATATAGTCCAGGAGCTGTCACTGACACATTTTGTGTTGTTAGACAGCTGCATGAGCATGAAACTTTACGTTCTGTATGTTTTTTAATTAATGTTATTACCCTTACAAAAAAGGCACGAGGGATTCATGTTTTATCATTTCACCTGAATATATATGTGCTGTGCCCGTGGCTGCCACATCAGTGTCACAGGGCGACAGACTTCCTATTAGCTTCATCTTCATCTGGGACGGACGGCGAGGCCTTCGGAGGCCGATGGCAGCGCAGCATCAAGGTCTTCACACCGGCAGTGATTGACGTGTGAATACACAAGCCTGCAGGCTCGGTGTGCTGCAGAGGAGACGCAGCGAGGAGGGTGGATTGTACTGGAGTCACAAACACCCCAGGTTGGCTGCACTATATAGTTTTTAATGTTGGTGGTCTGAAAAATAGCTGCAGGGTAACCAATAGCAGGGCAACACACAGTCTCTGATTGTGTGAATGACTCCACACTGCAGATATCTAACTACTCAGACTCCAGTGCTAGTGTTATTTAATGTATATGTGTGTTTCTTTATGCATTGCAGAACAGGAATACATTTTATCAATTGAAGAATATGCTGTAGTGTTTTCAGTTTTCAGTACAAATCACCTGTTGTTGTTTTTGTTTTATTCTTGTGCAGCAATCTGCCTGATAATAACTTGAAAATGCTTGAAACTGATTCATCTGTATTGGGAAAGTTGAACTGTGCATCTGCACTGATGTGCTGTCTGTTAGAGAGTTTCAGGGCTCAACAATGACAACAACAATTATTTTTGCACTGCAGTAAACATTGTTCGAGTTCAGGTTTCTCTGAATGGAGCGCTCAGTTAGTGCTGTTTAGCAGACATTTTGGATTTCACGGTGTGTCTTTAACACTTCATGACTTCACTCCTTCTTGGACTACGTTTGAGTCTAAATCTGAGTCCTCAAACTCAACAAACTTGAGCAGCACAGCATCCTCACTTTGTTACACTTTTCACCTTCAAACATTGAGGGGACATTTAGTCCCTGTAGAGACAGACGTACAGTACCCAACACACACACACACACACACACACACACACACACACACACACACACACACACACACACACTCACACACACACACACACACACACACACACACACTCACACACTGTTATGAATAAACTGTGACAGTAGTCAAAGTGGTGCAATTATCTCCTGATTATTAAGTAATTACTGTTACTAATTGGAGGCGGTTATTGTTTTTTATGGTTCTTAGAGCAGCTTTGTGATGAAGTTTCATCAGAGACAGAAAAGAGGATCGGTCACTGTCACCGCCACGTCTGTCCTCAGCTGCATTCAGCTTAATGTGCGTGCTGCTGCAGTTCTGATAAACTGCTGCTACGACAAACTCAAGTCCTCAATAAATGCACTATAAAGGACTTTACAGGTGAAAGTAAATATTAGCAAGTGCACTTCAAAAGCTAAAGTTCTTGTGGTAAATTATGTTTTTATTGATGCATTAACATGTTGTGTTATACTGCTTCAATGATTTACTGTCTGAGCTTCACTAATGTGCCATATTTTCAGCAAAGAGCTGCAGATGTCAGACAAATGTCGTGGGGTGAACACATAAACTGTATATAAAGACGACATGACAGCCCCCCAAAACTGAAGCCAAAACACCAGCGGATGAGTCATGGGCCAAATAAAAAAATCCAAGTACACTTCAAATACATTTTCCCCAAAGATGGTTTCTGTCATGTTACGTAGTTCTTATCACACTGATGTTTGTTCTTTTATTTGATGCTGGAAAAAGGGTGCGTGACGTCATGATTGACAGCTGAGATTGACTGTGGTGTGCTCGCGATTGGGTTGGGAGGGTGTGTGGGCGGGACTTTGACAACACGGCTCCACCCCCCCAATCACCAGTGGGAGGAGTCGTCGGCATGGATCCTTGTAATGTTACGCACAGAAGCTCCCAGTTTAACAAAGTGTGGAGGTATTCACACAATGACAGAAACACAGAGCCTGACCTCCCTGAAGTACAAAGTGCTCTCCCTTTGGTCTACATCTCCTGCCCACTCCGTTCCCCTTTTCTTTCTATGGAAGAAACAGTTTAAATGAGGTCTTTGTGCTGCGCCCGAAGCACCACGAGCCATCGAAGAGGTCTTCAATAAAAATCCTGCCCTCTCTGCACCGTGAAGAAATTTACGACACACACACTTTCATTGAATCTCAGGGTTGCTCAGGTTGAATGGCCTTGTCTTCAAGGCACGAGCCCGACGCCTGGAAGGTCTCATGCAGATGGTAGAAGGGACTGGGACAGATAGACAGAGACAGAGACAAGAGCTGCACAGCTTCCTCTGGTCAGAAGCAAATCTCCCACATTGTCTCTTTGGTTATCAAAGGGTTGTACATTGTGTGTATTGAGTGTACGATGGAGGATGGATCACTGCTGTAGAGGTGACCGTCTGACCACACAAAATCTCCTGAGACAATTTCTTCATGGTGCACGACACATTCTGCATTCAGCTTTTAGCTTCACTCAGTGCCAACACTCCTCAAGGTGCCATTTATAGTTTTATGCAACCTCCAGGGGTCAAGTGAAAAAATGCAACTAAAGTTCGGCCAGCGTGGGCTGAGGAGTGGGCTGGCTGTTGCTTTTATCATCAACAACAGGATGTTCATCACCATTGTGTCTGTTCACACGATGATCTTGTTCTGTGTTTTGGCCGAGCAGAAATCAATTCAGGAATCATTCATTTTAGAGCTGCAGTTAAAGCCCCTTTAAGGCCAAGTTGTGTAAAAGTATTGATTTGGAAATCTGTGCAAACAGATTGTTACTTCTGCTACACATAACTGAAGCAAACTTGGCTTTGTGTTTCAAAGTTCGAGTTGAATTAGTTTATTTGTGTTTAATCAAAGTGAGAGCTGAGGCCTCTTAATAATTATGAAACATACCATGTGTGTTATTGAATTAACTGTAAATGCTGTGTGTGTTAGATTAAAGCTACCATGCAGTGCATATTATCTTAACTGGACATACTGCACAGCAGAGACATACTGTATGTCCAAGTTCTTCTTACTATCTGTACTTTAGTAACACATTTAGGCTGAAGGTCAGCTAAACTCCTGAACCGTAACGTGTGCAGACAGAAGTGTGTCTTCGACATTATGAATTAAACTATTAAAATGAGATGCAGTGGGGTACACACACCGCTTCATGACAATAATCACTGTTTAAGATGTGTGACGCATGTATTCATGATATGTTTTACCACAGAAGACACACAGACCAGCACATAGTCTTCCTCACACTCCAACAACCGATAAGCGCTTTAATTGATCTGCTTCCTCTAATCTCCCCTCAGTCTGGACGGGCTGAAGTTGGCTTCAGATACGGAGGGATCAGAAGTACAGTGAGTGTGAAGGTTTGAAGAGGAAACTAGAATGTTTTATTGGGGTGAAGCTGCAGAGGATCACAAAGTGACAAGACCAAGCTGTCAGAAAACACACACGTTTGTTTGTTATTGATTAACAGGCATGAAAAAATAGTCGATTTTATTATGTACTGTATATCATTGAGAGGTTTCCAGGGATCATTGCCAAGTCCAGAATAACCTTAAAAAGTCTGGCTTAAAAAGTCTGGGATTAACATATAATGACAAATGAACTTCTGTTACAAAGACAACCGGATCACTTCCTGTCTTCCTCAGAGCCGCGCAACTTCCAACAACACAGGACGCTCCGCATTTGTTTCCACATTTTCGTGAAGAAACAATCACCAACACTTTGTAACTACAGCAGGCAGCCTGGGTCCTGTCCAAAGCAAGAAACAACCGTAAGAATCCCAATTTCCATGTAGAAACCCGTGTCTCAGTGCTGTGATAAAGGCAGAGAAACACACCCGGCAGTATTAATACGAAGGCAGGTTTTGTTGCTCACTGTAGGAACAATGCAAACTGCATGTCGGTTTGGAACCCTCTCAGGTCCCGGAGGTCTCTCTATCGAGTGAATTCACTCTTGTTTTACCTTGTTTTTTATCACTCCCCCTCTTCGCCTTATTTGCCTCCTGCTACACGTGGACAGCTACCGAGGAAAACAAAAGCGCTATCCTCTTTCTGTTTTCGTTGGACAGGTCGATGCTCTCCATTTGTGCTATAAGAGCCTTCATTTTCCCGGGAGATCGTCTGTATCCGCTCACAGACAGAAGTGCATGATGTAAGCGAGGCTTATAGGGAACCAGACTACATGTTGACGGTGCCATTACATTGTGCCGTTGTGCAATCAACACTTACTTCTTTAAGATAAGTTAAAGCAAAAAAATGATATATTGCCATTTTAATTGCCAAACATTTTCCATCTTTCTTCTCTGCCCTCTCTTTCTGTTTCCCTGCCTTTTTGATTTTAGAGTAACATCCTAAGGTCCTGAGATTATGTTGCTGCGTTTAATCGCCAGCTGCTTCCGTTTGGAGGATGCACTACTTGTAGCTTCACTGACCTAACATGATCTGATCTGATTTTAGTTTGTGTGTATGTCCCTTTGCTACCAAAAGAATTACTCTCTCTGGCACAAATCAAGATGAACCTTATAAAGATATTATAAATAAGAGTGCGATTCATTAGCAGCAAAGACGTCAGGCCCTTTTTGGACATGAAGTGTCTGGATAAACTCATCCTCATGGTGCGTCCTTCCACTGTGAATATGTCCACCTGTGTGAATGTGAAGAACAGCTGAAAGAGGAAAGTGTATGTCCTTGTGTTTTAGACAAAAACAAACCAGCCAGTGCCCACTGTGCTAAACGTGGCCAGGAGAGCGGAGCTCGCTAGTTAAAGCCTCTCTGGATGAATAAAGGTTAATAGGGAAAAGAAGAAGTAGATGAACGACTTGGTGATGCTTTATTCAGGCCTGTCGTCTTGTATTTATCCTCCTGCAGGGATTCGGAGAAGGAGATGGCCATTTTCTTAAGCTATTATTCACATCTGAGGGAGCCAATAGAGGTGAAAGTGGAGAAATATCCAATCTGTCCACCTGTTTAGGTATTCATATATTTATATCTGTTGTCCCTATGGACTGCATTGCCATGTGGCAGTGCAGTAAGGAATTTATTTTCAAATGGGCCAAGTGCCAAGGAGGTAAGTCAATTTCCCTCCCTTTATTCCTTCCTTCATGATTTTCCCTTTTAGTGTTTTTTTTTCATATGTCTGAAATGTGTAGGCTATGCATGAGAAATATTCTTGGCAGCTACTTTCCCTTCGGTTTTGTCCGCTGGGTTGTGTGGTGAATTGTATGTGAACTCTTTCAATGTTATCTCCCTCAAATCCCCCATCTGAAAAAAAAGTCGAGCGTGTGTGGCTGGAAGTTGTCAGCTTTATCTGCCACCCCTGCCTTCTGATCTCTACCGTATGGGACTTTACTGAATGAAGGGAAGTCATGCATAAACACAGCAGACACAGAGAGATGCCCTCACACACACACACACACACACACACACACACACACAGAAAGTCAAAAATGTGAGCAAAGCAAAAGCAAGCGCGCCCTCGAAATGATCAAAACACATCAACACAAACACACATCCATCCATTCTCTGAGAAAAAATCCTCAAGCTCTGTAAATAAGAATTGAATACACGAACTTTAATATTTGAATCACTATATTAGTTTATGTTTCGGTAAAGCTCACAGTTTTTAATGTTCACTGAAAGCAGTTGGTTTAATGTCACCTCATGTCCAAATGTCATTGTGTGTCCCGCTGCAAGAAGACATTGATTACTTTAGTTTACAGTAAATGGGGTCATCTACGTAAAGTGGGGAAATCACAGCTCAAGATTCACAGATTTATTTTAAGAATGAAAACAAATGAATGAGGCCTGTGCTTCGGTTGAGATTAGGAGAGGCTGAGATCAGTTTAAGGTTTGGGGTGTGAGGCATGTGGGTTGGGTTTCCGCGGTGGGATCAACGAGATCGCTTGTATCATTTTATGGGGGACAATAGAGAGACAGGGAGTGAAAGACACAGCGTCAAAGGCCGCAGACGGCTGCATGTCTCTCAGAAAGAGACAAAGAGATTCAGAGAGTTTCACAGCATGATGGGCTGTTTCTGCAGAGGAAGAAATATATGGACCTGCTTTCATCTAAAATATATATTTGCCTCAACCTGAGCCCTCACATGTTTTGTCGTAGACTCAGAGACTTGAGTTCTTTCTGACGAGACCTCCTGGTATGTGGAGCACAAAAACCACGCAGTCCTCCCCGCTAGGCTGGACATAATAGCAGCCCGATCAGTCGATGCTAATATTGATCTGCACAGTAGGTCTAAGACTGACGGTTTATGCATGGAACAAGATCTCAACACTGACAGGAGCACAAAACAGGCAGACAGAAGTTCCTCGCTGCCAACTGGACAACAGAAAAGTTCCTCAAATGTCCAAGTTTGCTCGACGTCAGAGGCTGCAAAAGAATAAAGTACTTTTTGCTTTGTTTGATCCTTGTTAATTCTGAGTTGTTTGCACATTTTTCAGATGTTTTTAAAAAAAAAATTGTAACAAGCAGAACTAAATGAAACACAGCAGTGGAACAATCCTCCCATTAAGAGTAAACTCAGAGCTTTGTAGTCCTCTGGGAGTCCAACAGCACTTCAAAGAAACTCCGACCTTCCCTCTTCCTGTGCTCTTCTTCTGCTGTTCTTTATACCTCTTTAAGTCTATTTAGACTCACTTACTGACTCCTATTGTATAATCTCTTGCTCTTCGGCGCCTACTAGCTCTCTCCTTTCCTCTTTGTCCTTTCCCTTCTGTCCTTTTGGCCTCTACCTCTAACTCGATCCTCGTCTTCTGCACTTTCACACTCGTCTCTTTCATCTTTTTGTGGTGTTAATCAATTAGATGCTAGATTTATTTTGTCCATCAGTCAGGTTCCCTGAAGTCAGAGAGGTTGTTGTGTAGCAGGACGCTCAAGTATCACCAAATCCTTTTTGAAGTGCTGTGGAGTAAGACTTTTGAGCCTTACTCATCAACAAACTACAAAATGTGCTGTGTTAAGCTTATTTCTTGAATTACAGCCTTCAAAAGAGGAAGGCTGATGTAACCCAGACCATTACCTGGGAAGCATAACACCAAACAAGAAGAGAATCCCTGTGAAACTGAGATAGCTTTTGAAGTGCAACAACACAGAGGAGACAAAGTCAGTCATGTCTCTGGAGTTTAGGACGATGACTTCGATGCATCTCAGCAAATGGATGCTCTTCCACTTGGTGTAGCTTCACAGCATATTACATTTATTTCTCTGACACTTTTTTGTGTAGTAAATGTCATTTTTAAAATCATATTTTCAAAGTTTTGTATTATTCATCTTAAGAAAAAAGCCTTACATTTCTAAAGCACTGTGAAGGATAACTAATTCATACCATTTGTACCATCAGTTAGTCAAGAAAATCAAGTCTGCAAAATGCCACAAAAATTTATTCAAGCAAGCAAAACATTGCATGTGCTGTATATATGTGGTTACATATCTGGTTGACTGAGAGAGCAGGAAGTTACTCCATATTCGCTTGGTTATTTGGTCACACGTCATTATGTTATGAGCGGGGGTAAAGGACCTTGCTCAAGGGTATGTCAGCAGTAGTTATTATGGTAAGGGAGTGCTGGTGTTTCAGTCTGTTTGACTTTCAGGTCACAATCATTTCATCTCTAACATTAGCCACCTGATGCCTCATTAACAGAGCTTTTGTGTTTGTATGTGTGTGTTTAGTGAGCGATCAAACACCAGCATTACCTCATGAAGACCGAACTACAACAAAGACTGTATTTATCTGCTTGTGAAGCAGAACTTACTTTGAGTTTGTTTCTTTCATCACGACACTGTCAATATCAGACTCAGTATTGTTCACAGCGCAGCAGAGACAGTGTGACGGATGGATCATTACTGTAGTTACGTTTAAAATGCTCGACAAAGTCTGATACCTTCTCAGATCTTGAACTTGTCTTGAACCCGTTCCAACTTTGTTCTAAAAATGTCTGCAGTCAGCCGCTCGACTCTGACCAGGAGGTAGACCAAACCCGCTTACAAAGACTCCTACTCAAACAAAGTAACGTGGACTCATCTGTCACAAACAGAACAAGTTATAACTCTCCCTTTTGAAAAACAAGAAAGTGGAAAGAAGAGAAAGCTGCTGGCATTCAAGTGAACAAACTTCTCGAAAGGAATTCAAATTTGTGTTGGCAGCTGTTACAGTTGCCAGTGACTTCAGAATCAATACTGAATCCAGTACACTTGCTGGTCTGGTTCTGTTAGACCTGAGTACAACATTGGTTCTATTCTCCTGGAAAAACCACATTGAATTTGTCTGCCTTAGGTCTTTTGGAGCGAGTAGACAATTCTTCTACTTCTGTGATTGTGAGTGTTCTACAGTATTGTAAAACTATATGGTACAAGTGTTTGTCCACTACTTTAAAGTCAGAACTGCTCCACTAAATGACAATAAGCTCAAAGATTGCACTCTATGTATCAGCCTACCATAATAACAGATTATGGCTGGCATGTCTCTGACCTCCACCATGTCCTGAACAGTGAATACAGGGTTCCACGACTGAAGAAAGTTAGAAGCTAAAATTCAATATGGAGCTTAATCTGAGAACAAATGTACGTTGAAGGGCCTGGAATATTGTCTTCTGTGATCGTAATGTTATGTTAAATGTATGTATCTTGGTTTTTTGTCTTCAATTTGTCTTTTAAGTGATTCTGCAAATGGAGCTGCTGTCATGCAAAAAAAATAAATCAGACTCAGAATAATCTACAAGTGTTCAATTTCAGGACTAACTGATTAATCTGGAAAATGTCAAAATATGTCCTTCGCAGGTTCCCAGAGCCCAAAGGGAATCAGTTTCTAGTAACAGACAAAAACTGCACATCAGATTGGAAAAGCTGTAATCTGTGTATGTTTGGATTTTCTGTTTGATGAATAACTGAAAACATTAGTGAGAGCGCTCGAACTGGCACATTCGATTTCTAGAACTACTGAAACTCATCATTCAGTGGCGCCATTTTGTAATGAATGAAAGTGTCGGGCAAAATAGAAAAGTGCAGCTGACGTGTGAGGTACAATATGTGGTCTCGTTCAATCGGAAACTTGCCCGGTTTCTGCCTCCCTGATTCGCTCCCCAGTGGTTCAAGTCTTTCCTGACTGGACCTGGTTTTTATGGTGGCTGAAGTAATCACACTTCCAGGAAAAACTACATTTAAATGCAGTGTGCCAGAAGGCTGGATTCCTTCGCCTGCCCTTTTTAATCTTTATATGCTCTGTTTTGGGCAGGTTTGAGTTAGCATGTGCCAGAGGGCAAACTGTCTGCAGGTTTTCACTCCAACCAATCACATCAGCAGGTGATTTCACTGACGAGTCCCTCCCGTCTGTTTGACGGCGTGCTAATCAGTGATGGAGTCATTTGTTGGAGTGAAATCCTGCAAACTCTCAGTCTTACACAGCACATGATTGTCCATACGGATCCTCTTCTCAGGACACAAGAGCAGATTGATTTCTGGTGATGACACCCAAGAGTAGCATTTTTCTTTCCACCTGATGAGTTGGATTCAAAGAGCACCTTGATGAGCTGCACTGAGTAAATCAACTGTGGAAGGCACAAAAGTTCCTACAATCAAACAACCAGTAGTCTTTGGATACTTTACCACTACAAGCAGAAAGAGCTGTTGTAACAACTAAAACAGGCAGCCTTCCAGTTTTCATTTAGTCATTTGTCTTTCAAAGACAGTGAGAGCCAGAATGGTTTAAAACACTTCCACAGCAAACACAATGAAATATAACAAAGTCACTAAATGAGGCACACCAAGGGAAAGAAGATAGCCAGATCATGCATTAGCTATCAGAAGTTGATATTTTACAATGTTTCAGCCAGAAGCTTCTTCTTCTTCTTCGAGAGGAAAATGTTTTCTGCATGTTAGCAGCATGTCAGCATGTTCCACGCTTGCTGTAACTATGAAGCCAAGAAGCCCATTTTGTGTATTGACAGAATGAGGATCCAGTTTACTAAAGTCCACCTAACTACAACTGATGCAGCTTAACACAACAGCCCTGCAATAAAATCTACCTTCATGAAGGTTCCAGCTGTTTGGAACAACGAGGGTACAGTAGATGCCTCCACACAAGGAACCAATCACCACACAGTCAGTCTGTTGACCAATACTGGTCACATGGAGGATACAGAACTGACCCCAAACTTTGGTGACCACTGAGGATCCAACACAGCTGGTGTGTTCACTGCTGCTGAATGCCAACATGAAGAAGGTGTTCACTTTGGAGTTGGTTTAACAACAAATACAGGAGGGGGGGGGGGTGGCATATTTGCTGCCTTCAGCTTTTGAAGGGATCTGATAATGTCACTGGCCAATTACAATGAATAAGGAAGACATATTTCCATATTTTAGGTATTGGGGATACGTGACCCCTGTTTGCTGCAGCATTTATGTGCCTGCTTTCAGCACATTTTACTGTTAATGAGTATGTACTGCGTTTTTTCTGTTGAATATGCCTGTAACAATTAAATTCGGGTAATAATGGTGTCCCTGGATTGCCTGTCTATTGTTTTTAAACGTAATGTGTAACGTAGGGGGTCTGTGTTATGACTTCATTATTGTGATTATATTTTGAAATTTATGTCTGTTGCAACTTCATCATCACATTTTGGGACCATTTTTTGTAACTTAAACGTTTTATACACAGTTAGAGTACAGTCACCCATCAGCCTAATTACAGTGATACACAGCAGCAGAAACTGTACAAATCTTCATTTAGTTTCTTTCAATCTGTCTTTCATTAAAACCCCAATTGTTCGTTCTTAGGCATTAAACAGCAGGACCAAAATTAAATATTTTCACAGCAACATTCAAATATCCCTCAGCCAGCGAGTTGCCAGACCCATTCTTTGTAACTTCCGTATGTTGCTGTGTTTTTATCTCTTCATGTTTTGTAATTATGCATTTTGTTGGACGCCTTGCAGCAAGCTAATTTTCCCATTAGGGACTATAAAATCTTGAAGTTGAGCTTTATTAGTCATCCCCTGAGCGCTGAATTCATGAAGTTAGCAGACTCTGCCTCAAATGTAATTAGTGTCTTCGACTGTAACTCCATTTCACACTTTCAAAATGCGATGCATGCCTATTGTCCCGCTCTCATTATTCTTTTCATTTTGCTCAAATGAATTGCATGTGAACTGTGAAAACAGCCTGCCGACGGTCGTGGGTCGACTTTTTTCTCTCTCTCTGTCTCCCTCGTGGCTCTTTCTTCCATCTCCTTCTCTGTTGACCTTTCAGTAAAGGCTGCTGGAGGTACTGAGGTTTAATTGTCCCCAATGAGAGCCAGTAACTCCAATCTCATCAACAGCATGGGATTTAATGCCGCCAGCAGCCAATTCTGCATTCTGTCGGCTAGTGGCGAGAATGGGCTGTTTGGATGCAGCTTGGGACTAATTCATGGGGGAAGAAGCTGGACCTGAATGAGGAAAACCGTTGGAGGGTTGACCCTGACTGGCAATCTATTTTTAATGTGGTTCACTTAAATTTGTTCTCACAGCCAAAATTCCACTTTCTTACCACGTGGATCTTTAATGTTGTTGTTTTGGCCGTCATTGACATGAGTTATGATAATAATTTTCAACAGCGTCATTGTGGAGACCCAGGGATGCATTAGAGTTGACCTCATTAAAACGTTCTCAGCTACTTTTTTTGATATAATTATTTAGATTTTAATATCTGAAATCCAAAGTCCAGATATTCAATTTACAAACGAAGTGAAAGAAGCAGCTGTTTCTTGTATTTGAGAATGGTTGACACTTTTGACGATAAATGAGGATAAATTGTTGTATTTTTGTTCAATGTTGTCGAAACTCACAAATTTGGAAGTTGAACAAAGACGAACAAACACAACATTGCATCAGTCAAAGATGAACCGGGACGAATTTCTGCAATAGAAAGACAATTATAAACTGCAATTTTGACAATTCAGCTGGAATAAACTGGTGACTCACAGAAAACATGATTTTGTGTTTTAGGTATAGGTGTTTTTCAAGTTACACGCAGGTATGAATAAAGTAAAACATTACTCAGAGGTTCTGTCATGAAGGCAGGTGAAGGAAAAGATTTAACAGATACGAAGTTTGGAAGCCTAATTTGAGAGTCACTCATCTTTCTTCTTTAACCCAGATTCAGGATCAGTCAGAGGGTTCATGCCTGAGGACAACACATAACGGGGGCCACATAAAGCCAATAATAAAGTAGTATCATAAATACCACAAGTCGGTAATATCATAGTAATTCTATTGTCTGGCGACCAGCGAAGAAATGCTAAAATGGGGATGTAGTTCTTTCTTTTTCTCTGTAGTCAAAAACAGTCATCATCATCATCACCAGCTGCCTCTCCTCCTCCTCCTCCTCCTCCCTCTTCTTTATCTTCTCTTTGTTTGACTTCTCTCTACCCACCCCCTTTTTCCATGAGTGAAACCCCTGAAAAAGCTTATCAATGTTGCTGGGAGAAAGGCAGGCTGCAATCAGAGGGAAAATTACGGCTCTTTCTCCTGTCACTCTCACCAGCAACCCGCAGCAGAACCAGGCATGTTTATCTACCGAGAGTCTATCTGCAAAAGGAAAACGGTCTCATATTGTAGCGTGTTCTTTTTTTTCCCCCTCACACAAAAATAGATGTATAATTGCGCAGGTTTTCATTAGAGAAAGGATTGGACTCGAAAGAGTTGAAGAATTCAAAGCCCTACATTTTTGAAAAATGCTGCCTCCTGAAAGTCTTCAGTCAATACCTAAATAATGTGCATGATCTTTTCCTCAAAAATGACTTCAGATGGCTCACCACTTTAGCTGTCCATGAAATGATAAGGCGGCAGTGTATTTTCATCTAATTTTGGATTGAAACCCCCTTAACTTTACTTTGAGCTTCGGTCTGTGTTCTTTCTATTGTTTTAAGATTTTAAGTTAGTTCTCATATGTGAACGGGAAGTATACTGTTGTGTTTCCTCTTCACTCAAGCCTCCTCCAGGTGGCAGCCATGCAGCTTTGAAAAGCAAATTGAAGTCCATAATGAAGGATTTCTAGGTCATAATAGGCACGTGGGTGTTGCGGGGGTGAAGTTCCTGTCCTCTGCCATAGAGACCAGGAATTCGATTTCCTAAATCCACATGTGGATCAGAATCTATATCAAAATGCACGTAGAGATGGACAATCACTCGATACTTGTGCCTGATTCTTTTCGTTGCTGTAAGAGCAGAAGTACGTGATTGTGCAATATTAAGAAAATAAATGTTTCCACTACATTACGTTGAAATCATTAATTTTCTGTCAGCAGCACATCTCAAGAACAAACAGCTGAAACACATGGGAAACCAAGTGAGCCCTGAAGAGTTTGAAGAGGAGGTGGGAGACATGTTTGTATCCAAAATCACTCCATATTTAGTATGTACCCACACACGCATTTCATACATGCAAAAATTACACCTGCCAGTGATGATGACTCAAAACGATGATGATGCACAAGTCTCCGAACTAAACTACTGAGCGTTAACACTGACTGAGCGAGAGAGGCAGACATTTACACATTCTTTGTACAACCCCCCCCCGGGGATCAATAAAGTATTTCTGATTCTGATTTGAGACACAACTATGGAGTGAAGCAAAAAACAAAATAACACTAATAATTTGCTTCCAGGACACAAACAGTCGCACTCAGAGGTTAATAGAAAATGACACCATTTTAAGGGTGACTGAAGACTCTCCAGCTGCACTGCACCGGCCAGTCACTCTGAGTCATAGACCAGCACAACAAGCATCACAGCCGTGTGTGTGTGTGTGTGTGTGTGTCCCTGAGCCATAAATATAGGTGGCACTCCTCTCTCAGATTAGAGGAGGAGGTAAACATCTCAGCAGCTCTGAGGTCGTCTCCTGTCTTGACTGCTTATATTACGATCCATTTCAAAGCCTCTACTGTTACATCAGAGCGTGGGTCACCACATAAAGGTGGTTCAAGTCCTAGTTGCCTCCAAGAGCTGTTGCTGTGGGTCCATGTGGGCTCGTTCAAAGTCCAGTTCAGACGTTTGCTGTCATGGACTGTTTTAATGGCATACTGGGTCTGGGAAAGTAAGCCAACCAAGGGCAGCACATTTATACAGTGGGCCAAAAAGTAGGAATCAGACAGTATGTGAACTTTTGAATTACTTGTACTTGAATGCCAAGCATATTGTGAATGCCCAGGCCGAAATTACAACCTCACATATTCCGTTTTCCTCATTGAGTCTCAAAATGACAGCAGCTCCCAATTCAAATTCAGAGACATCACTATGACTTTGCCAAATTTCCTGCTGAAATCTGTATTCAGTAAACCAGAAAACATGAATAAACAACATCCGACAGTGAGCTTTTGGGGAGTTGGTGAGTGCTGATAGTTTGGCTGAAGAGGGGAAGGTCAAGCTCCCCCGCGGGGCCCGGAGAGGCAGAGCTGTTGGCACTGCGGGCCCCCGCTCTGGCCCCCACCTGGGACTCGGGGAGGTGGGGGCTCTTGGTTCAATGGTCCAATGTGGAGCTGCTGCAAACCTCCTCCTGCGGGCTTCAGCTCTGTCTCCCAGGAGCAGTGAGCCGTATCACGCAGTCACCAGAGTTCACCTCACTTCACTTTAAGTACAGGCTCCAGTAGGGATCCAGGTAGAGCAATGTTCAGTGTTTTTTATCCCTCCCTCCCCATCATTAATCTCTCCCTGGCAGCAGAGACCAGGCAGACTGTCCCTGGTAGTGTGCGTTATGTTAAAGTGCTCTGCAGTAACAAAGTAAACTCCCAACTCCAACTGCTCCATTATAAAGAGCTGTGAACATGTACTGTGTGTACAGCATGAAGGAAGTGAAGTACTGGAGAAGTCTGGAAAACCTTTTCAATCATATTATTGTCTTTTGCTACAACTGCCCTTGGGTAGGTCAACATTTGCTTAATTTTTCCTTTTTGTGATGAAATGAGTCTTATTTTCAAATATAGTCCATGTTTGTTAACAAAAATGCCTTTTTACCTTTCACTCGAGGAAGAGCTGCAGCAGTAGGAGAAAAAGAAAGAGATTGCAGCCCATCATAAACCCAGATGCGACTATACATTTGCTAATAAAAAGTGGAGAAAGAAATGGGAGGAAAATACAGAAAGGGCTGCTGATGAAGTTCCATAAAAATGTGATGCTGCAGAACGTTGCATTGCATAAGTGATATTTTTATGGTCTGTGTTTTGGACCATTTGGAAACAATAAACCTTACAGATTTTTGTCAAACTAACAGCAGTTACCAAAACTTTGGGATATTATATATCAACCACGTTTTGTTTTCCAAAGGAAGCTGATTGTGACTCCACCTCCCAAAAAACCAACAATCACCAGTGGAAGTAGCCCCGACCCCCTTTGTATTTTCTAATCCAGGTTTGGATAGAGGACAGATGAGTTCAGCTAATCAACTGGAACGCTGACACTCAAATGTTAACAGCACTGAAGTCTCACCATTACATCGACTCCCTCCTCCCTCCAGGCCGCTTCTCTGGCTGGAGAACAGGCGAGGTTCACTGGAGTGGAAGGACCCGGAAGGGAGGGCAGCCAATACATCACACCCCCCCCCTCCCCCTTTTTACTCATTAGCACACAGACTCTGGACCGCCATGTCCATGAGGTGCAGCCACTTTAATCTGTCTCAATCTGAGAGCCCTCGGCTGTCAGCGCTGCCACAACGAGCCTATTTAACATGATGGGAAGCTGGAAATGCAGCCGGATGAGCTGTAGATCTCTGGAGACAGAGGCAAGGAGTAACACACTCATATACACACACAATCATACACACCTGCACCTCTTTACTAACAGCCACAAACGCACAGATCATAGTCAGACTGACTTTATGACTGAAGCTGCAGATGTCATAAACGACCCTTCACTTCTTCCCCACTGCTGGGAACCTTCTGCAGACCTTCGAGAAGAGGACAGTGCAGGAAGATGGTCCATGTTTGAGTCTTCTATCATCATACTGTTGATTGTATGTGTTTGGCTGCTGCATTAGTTTGCTTAGAGGTTGTATTTTCTGGACAGAATCGGCCATCGCAGACCAGCGGCCCACCAGCTGCATTGACACTGTGTTTGACAGCTTAATAAAAATGGTGAACAGGGTGAAATAAGAATGGGAGCATTTTAACTCTTCATTCTAAATTAATGGGATGTCTATTAACTTTTAATGACTTTTCTGCCCTGAGCTCTCTTAGTTTCTGACCCTGACTATGATGCCAAACTACGGGCTCCCTTCTTACTGCTATTGCTTAAACCTCAAGATCTTCTCTTAATTTACTACCTAAAAGTTTAGCATCACACTCAGTCTGCCATATGTTGGAGCTGCTCTATGTGGAACTACCAGTGTCAAGGAATGTACGGTAATTAATCATTTCACAGAAAAATAGGATTTTAAGGATGTTTATCAAAGCAAAGAAATTGCAAAGTAGCGTCTTAAGCTGCACTATTATTGCAGTCTTAGTCAAACAATGCATGTAAACTACTGGAGTATATGACAAGTCAACATTTGAGACACGGATTCGTAAGAGCAGAATTCGAATTGCTATCCCAATCACATGCACTCTTGTTTCCCGCTGTTTTGGCACATTCTGGGCAAATGAGATCCCAAAAGGCTTCTTGCCAACCATTTTTGACTAGAAAGCTGCAACTGGACACATCCATCTGTGGAAGTTAGATTCAAAAATTCAAAGTCAAGGGTCAAAACAAACACACAAATAGAGACCATATTGCTCTTTGTATCCATTCAGTAGTTATAGTGCCACTGTCTCAGCTTTTATTTTGAAAGTAGAAGGAGGAACAGGATGACCCTCGCTTCCAGGTCTGATTGAACACATTAATCAGACAGCCAAAAGGGGGAGTTAGCAGCTTTGACAATTATGAGTGAGAGAATCCTTATTTCTCTCTCAAATGTAGTTATATAATTCCTGTTGTATGCTCAAACCATCTGTTATGCTCAGAAATCTGTAATCACTCGCACACATATTTAATCTGCCCTCAAAAATCAGCCACAAGTGCTCTTGTGTGTAAACATCTGTGTAAGGGTCAGGGTTCCACACACATATGTCACGTAAATGTGTTTATATGAGAAAAGAGGCAAATATTTAGCACTCGCATGGCCTGAATCAACCCTTTAACAAGAGCCACATTCGTACATATGAGCCTTTATGTGTGTTTGAGAACAAAGTGCATATACAGAGCAAGAGTCTGCGAACACAATTTGATCTCACAGAAGCAGCTGCGTCTACAACACATGCCTGGACATATTAGTGTATTTGTATGGGTGTTTATGTGCTCCTGTGTGTGCTGCGCACTACTCACAGTCACTGTATATCATCTGATAAGCTGTTGAACCATGCTAATGCAGGTTTTCAAACAGCCATTTGTAGAGCAGGGAACTCTCAAGTTGGACTTGACACACATTTTCATAACAGCTCAAAATACGAGTGAGAGCACGGCCCCGGATGGAGGAAATGCCACGCGGTAATATGTGTGAACACGTCTGTTTCTGGTCTAATAACCGGCAGCTGCATGAAGAGGATCTGATCATTTGACACACTGCTGCTCGGATTTCCACAAAAGTGATTCTGTTTGTGTTTGTGGTTATTTAAGACATGGACCAGGACAGGAAGCTGGAACCTTTCAGTGGTCTCACAGTATGCTACTTAAACTAGTAAATGAATGCTAAATACCAAAAGAGGGATCTTATTGGAAAAAGTTTTTAACACTGTGAAGGGTCTACAGCCAGACCCAAACCCAAAGCTAAATTCAGACTGGGTTCAGGTACATTTCCATGTGCATGCTGTGGCTTTCAGAACAAGACACTTGACATTGGGTTTAGGCTTCGGGAGTGGTGTGGGCTGCAAAGTGTTGTTGTTTTCTTACTATGGAGTACATTTCTGAACTGGGTCATGGCATACTGTATTAATGTTTGTTCCAGAAACCACTGGAACATTGTTCTCCCTCTGCTTAATTTGAAGGCGGCTTCCCTAAACCAAACTGCAAGGTTATTTAAACATGTAGATGTAGATGAGAGTGGTTGTTGATTGAGGCGGGAACAGAAGGCTTCAGCAGTCTGAATGAGAGGAGATAAAAACACTGGAAAATAGACGATATTCGATCTACAGCCAAAATTGTATTTCTGCTTGGCTGCAGAGGTCAGAGGGATTTAATGTTTTGCTGAAAGACATTTAAGCCGGGTGGATGTGTGCCAATGTGAATTCACATTAATATTTAAAAACTTATGAAATCCAAGAGCATGGACACATACTGCAGATTTGTACACTTTTCACATACGCATTTATACACTGAGATTTCTGTAAGATTTAAGAGCTACACAGGTCAAACTCAGTTCAAGGGCCTTTTATGGCACACACATATTTTTAAACACACTGTACACAAGTAGACTCACGACCCACACACACACAAACACCGTTATCCATGATGTCAACTGCTTGTCCATATTCATTATTCACACTCGTCTCTGTAATTGCAGTTGGTGTAAATATTTCATCTCTTCATACCTCTTAACTCCTCCACCTTCCTCCACCTCCTACTTGCTCCAACTCCTTCAGTTTAGCTGCTTAATTCCGGACTTAACAAAACATCCCATAGCCATCTTTGTTGAACCTTGACATGTTCATCTTTGCACCAAGGAAGGTCACACTGTAGACGCCAGAAATCTGGAATTCATTCCTTTGCTGGGAATTCACAGCAGACGTGAGACGAGACAGGAACACAAACTGAGAGACTGTGTGTGATTTCAACTGCTGGGTAGCGAAATTATGCTTCACCACGCATACTAGAGGGAAAAAAGACTGTCAGCGTAAAGTACGCCGACTTTCTGAGCTGATATAGATTGTTATATTTGATGAAATGGAAGGCTATAGTTGTACACAGTTTTTCTCTTCTTAAATGTGTTTAGCTTCTGGTAGTGCAAATAATTGTGACTTTGTGTGATAATGACTTTTTTTTAGCAAACAAAAGTCTGTAGCCATGCCAGCAGCTCTGTGTGGCTGTACGTAGAGTGCCACAAGGGGAAGGAGGCGTGTCATTTCTTGGTTTGCTTCGACTTTCGATTTCTTCCCTTTCAAACTTATCTACCACATTTCTTATTCTATAATCTGCAGGCAGACACATTAAAAACATTATAACACTCCGAGTGCAGCGTTCTGTCAGAACATACAGCTCAGCATCTGAGAAACTGCTCTCTGATTTATGTAGATCTCATATTAAAGCCCCGCTGTGAAGCAGACCTCATGTATTATTCACAGCAATGGCCATGTGTGTGTTTTTGTATGTATGTGCTATATAAATGTGTGCGTCGTGCTCTGCTGCATCTGTATCTGACTCATCACAGGCACAGTGGATTACTAAGCACAGAGAGAGAGAGCGACAGTGTCGAGCAGATGGGGTAAGACAGGCGGGGACAGTAAGAAATAGTAAAACTGAAACGAGACAGAAGAAAAAAAGACAGACTCAGCGAGAGCTCATCTCAGAGGGTTCTGGAAAGACAGCAGTACAGCGGACGTGGAATAATTTGATCATGAACATCTTTATTATTGTTCACATACTTTAACCTAATAATCCATGCTGCTTTTATAGAAGTAAATGCCTATTTTGCTCTTTTATTGCTCATTAATTGACTGACTGACTGCACCCCCAGTTCATAAAAGCTCAAACACCTGGGGCTAGGTGGAGAAAAGATGCATAAGGACCAAAAACATGCTTAGGCCAGAGTGTGGTGAGAATGTGCTCACTGCACACATACTTCAGACCGCTGCACACATGGTTTTCTACGAGGCCAGTTTCACTCACTGTGTATATGATCAAAGGCACGTTTATAAACTTAATTTTGATTGATAACTTTTATGCTTTTTTATGCTTTTCTTTACATTGGAAGCAAAATTTTACTTCCCTGTTCATGTTGTTTCATTTCATCCTTTATTATGAAGCACTTTGTTTCAATATTAACGCTATGAATTACATAATTGATTATCTTTTTGATGTTTGCAGATGATAAAACAAATTTGTAAGCATATTTCTTTCTTTGTGAAGTCATGGACCAACACGAAGTTGCATGCATCTGGCCCCTGGTGGAGCTGATCAGGCAAAAAAAGAGTGCCAGCTACAGAAACTAAAAGGTCTTCAACATAAACTGAAAAGAAGAAGACATTGCTGACCAAGTGTGATCTGTGGGAAGTGTAGTGTTAAAACAACCCAGCAGTGATAACTGAGCAGCAAAAATGGAGACAACATACGTAGATAAACGCACAAACAAATCTATTCTGTGATCCTCAGTTAAAATGGTTCATATCTCAGATCCAAGCATTTGTTTAGCTTTCTTTGATGTACAGTAGCGGTAGCGTGGTGTAGCTCAGAGGAGGGTGACAGTTTCAGTGTCAAGGTTTTATCCTTCAGTTCTGGTTCACTTAGACTAAATGCACCCCAGATGGGGAGAACAAAGGTGTTTGTTTTGTTTTTTACAAGACAGAGAAAAACAGCAAAGGAGGTGGAAAGGAAGACGGAATGCAGCTGGAAACTGAAGCTGGAAATTGAAGATAAGTAAATGAATTAAAAGGTGATCATTAAAGTGGCAACCAGAGTATAATGCCAGTTCCTTTACTGCACTGGATTGAGGTCCACATGTCCCTGCAGTGTGTGTCACTATGAGCGCCACAAATAATTTGTCATGTTGATACCAAACCCCAAAATCCACAGGCAACATGATGTACTTTTCCCTTTAGAACAGCAGCTGAGGATGTGCTCTAGCTCTCTTCAGGCACGGGGGGGGGGGGGGGGGCTAAATGGTGAAGCCACCTTCGCAACAACAACGTGCTTTCCTTCAACACTCAGCAGCGAGATCGTTCTGAACTGGTCGATGTCCTTTGACTCCTCTTCCTTTTGAAGAAGAGTCACCCCTTCTGCAATCCTCCACTGATCCTCCACTCCTTGCCCCTCCTCCAGATCACCTTCATGTTCCTCCAAAGCCTATGTAGTAGCCTCAGGCAGTTGTTATATACCTTGTAGGGTACGCAACTTGGTCCTGGGCTGAGCTCGATCTTGCCTTCTTGACCACCTACTGAATCTCCTTCCAGCTAGGCTCCTTCTCGTAGAGGGCCAGAGTTGATGCTGATGGATTGATCAAGGCCTTGCAATGGCCCAGATCTTGTTCCCTGGATGCATCACTCTTGGGCATCTGTGATCTGTAGCTTGCTGTGGGTTCTTCTTCTCAGAAGATGCAGGGTGGGCTGCCAACCATAACCACCCCTGCCATCTCTCCAAGCTGTCACTTTTCTGTTCATCAGTGATGTTACTATCCCCCTACAAAGTTTGTATTTCTCACTATGTGGTGTGTCTCAACTACAGAGCTACAAAAACCAACCTGCAAGCACTTGACCTCATTACCAGCAAAGTGTAATGTGCCGCTGCGAAAATGGAAACAAGCTTTCACACATGAATCCCAATGGCAAGCAGGTCATACTCTAACATGACACGAGTCATAAATGGATCATGAAGGAAAAAAATACATGTACCAAATGTATTTCTGTGTGATGTGTAAATGTGATCTTCTGATAGGAGCATTAAAGATAGAGATTTAATATTTAATGTTCAATGAAATACCTCAGAAAATCAGCTTGGCAGCTCAAACATTCATAGTAGAAGGGCTCATGTCTCTGACCTTCATGCTGGTTGAACTAATCCCTCCCTTGAAAACAGGACTTACATGACTACCACTTCATGCCGCTACAGTCATTTTGTATTGCTTTCCATGACAACTCCAACTGATCAGCGCAACCACACATGTAAAAGGGCAAAAGTTGACTTACTATGGTGAAGTTCATGACCTTGAGGATCCAGATAGTTAGTGCCAAGTTGATCAGGATCAGGATCATCAGCAGCAGGACGAAGAAGTAAAGGCAGCGTTTCCTCCAGCCGTATATTCCCACTTTGTATACTTGTGGTTTCTCTGAACTCTGGACATTGTTCCTATGAGTGCACTGTTCTTGGGTCATCTGAGAGGAGACAGAGAGAAAAAGGAAGCAATGATTATGGCTGCGGGCAACATCTTTACCTCGGCGTTACTTACTGATACAAAGACTCAGTCAGACTCTAACCTTCACTCAATCTTTGTCTTTCTGGCACGTTTGCAACCTGGTTTGCACTGACTACGTTACTAATACAGCTCTCATTGTGCATTTGTGTGGGACTCAACACAGGGGCTATTGTTTCATCTGATATGTTGCATGGAGTGCTGCAGGGCATTTGCATAAAGTTATATGTGCCACTTGTCGGCAGCAGAACAAGCTGTAAACACAACATTGACATATTGTCATCTTCTAAAGTCTAACGTTAGCAAAGTTGCCTATTTACACATCCAGTAGACACAGCAGCATTGTCATTCTTTTAGAGTCATGTTGAATGTAAGTCTAATGTTCATTCCTCTTTTAGCTCCTATTTGGTCTTCAACATCTCCACTTAGGAGTAGCAACAGCAACAATTTACAGTGTCTCTTTTTCTCGTCAGGTTATGTATTCAGCCATTAATGCAACCCATCGGGCATCCGTGGTGGAGCCCCCCATGATTGCTTGGAGATTTGTGATACAGCTGCACAGACTGTGTGGAAAATTACATTAAGATAAGAGGTGGGGCACGTCTGAACATTAGAACAAATAACATGCCATAAACATTCCCCTCACATACTCCACTCCAACACTGACCAGCCACTCTGTTCGGGCAGGATGAAAGACAGTTTAGTTAGCAATCGCATTGATTGATTGCCCCATAAGTGGTCTATAACTCCATTAAACCCCCTCTGCCCCATTGATGTGCTGATAGTGCCGATTAATGATGATTCTAATTGTCTGCCTGTGAAGACGACGAAGCATTGTTCACTTCAAGCGCCATAATAATGGCCTAATAACTCTGTGGAAAAATACAATTTACTGTCGGCCGTGCTTTGGAGTGCGCGCCTCAGACCACCAAAGCCAATCGTTTTTGACAACCACACACATTTCCCGCTAACTGAAACAAATGGCACAAGACAGGGCCCCGGTGAGAAAGTGCTGAAGGCTACAGAGGAGAATCCAAAGCACCAGTCAGCAAAAACAGGGAAATCTCATTGTGTACGGTCGGATTTTCATTTCTGTTTGATGGGAGATGCAGGGAGATGAAGAGGCATATCTTTGTGATGTCTAGGCTGATAGAAAAGAGGGAACAGTGCTGTGAGAGGGAGCAAAGCTAAAAAAGGCATACAAATTGAGACTGTTCTAACCAACCTCAACCCTGCCAGTGCTTCTTCCTGAGATAACTTTTAACTAGACAAAAAAAACACCTAAAGCTCATTAGGGTCCCCTAGGGTCTGCAATGTTCATTACGCCCTGCTGTATAAAAGTCTTAGACCAAACCAATAGTGACTTTGCTAGTGCCTCATCAGTTTTAGTGGTAGAAATATAAAGGCTTTGTGGTTTTTTAGCTGTTTTCCAACCAGCGAAACAGTCGTCAGTGAGAACAACACCTATTTTTATCTCTGAAAAAATTGAAGATGAGGAGTCCATTGGGTCATTAAAATCGACAAAATCAATCAGTGTCCCCGTTTTGGAGGCAGAGAGACAATGTGCTCAGAAGAAATCTTGACAATGCCAGTTAACTTCTGAGCTACCTCGTGTGCATTTTGGCGTTGGTTGTGCTTAAGGAAAGCTGATAGAGTGTCCATAATGAAAAGGATCTGGGGAGCATGAACATACAGAGGTTTATATTTCAACAGTAAAAGTGAACATTTGGGCCAGACGGTGTCAATAGAAGAAATGTCATGGGGGTAAACAAAAACATGGGGATCTTTACTCTGTGGACTTGACAGAAAACCACTTCTTTCTGAAATGCCTTGTAGGGGATTGTCATGTTGGTCAGGGGGAGAATGTAATACTGTAACACCAACCCTCCTTTGGGGGTGGTCCACCTAAATCAAACACTTGGATGAATTTGGACATCACATTTTCAAGGGTTTATATGACATTGCTGGACTGTCGTAGTGCTTTGAAGGCTACTGTAGATTAACGACAGGATGTTTTGGGAGACATTTTCATAGTAGCAGTCTAAAAAAGTTCTACATTGAGCGAAGGTCAACCTCGATGAAAGTCAGGGGGTCGCTGAAGTCATGGGGAATTATCCTCTGTGGACCATGAATATCTATTCCCAATTTGATGGCAATAGCTGTGGAGATCATCTCAAACTGGTTCAAAGTAAGGAAAAGCATCTTCCCTATTAAAACAAATTCTGGACTAAATTCAACATGCTGTTTTGTAATCACTCGTCCCCCAGGTGTATCAAGGGTTGATCTCACAGTTCAGACTTATTCAAATACAAACATGAATACAACGACGAACAGCTGTCAAAGTAACCCAGCCCGTTTGGGTTACTTTCTGCAAAATCCTCATAGAGAGCTGCAGCCTGTGAGTGGGGATTAATAACAGGCCTGATGTTGCATCACGCTTTCTCTTCTGTTTCCACTGCACCTGCCACAGCACAGACCTTCCAAATATGGCTGTGAGTCATGGCAGAAACGCCGCGTTCACCCGGGAACAAACTGCTGTCCTGTCCAATCACCATTTCCTTCAGGATCCAGTTCAGCTGACAGGGCTGCTCCGACATTTGTTTACACCGAGAAGTATGATTACAAAAAAAAACACACACGACTTACAAAGACTGACTGTTTTCCATTTCCGGTCTCTAGATTCGTTTTTTGGTTTTTTTTCTTGTCTGGTGTGACAGGCTCAGATAACTGGCCCTGAAACTGATATGAAACTAAAACTTCAAAATGAAGCAGATCATGTCAGGAAAATTTGGTAAGCCTATGGTAGCGAGAAAAAAAGCAAATGTCATGCAACATTAAAGTTTGACTTTTGAGTTTTGGAGAACAGCACTGACTAAATCCTTAAAATGTGAAAAGGAATGTGAGGTTATATATACAACTTTCTAATTCCCCGTCAAATCCTCAAATGAATGTGTTGAAATTGGGTTGTATTTCGTTTTTTGTAATTCTAATTTCTTTCTAATATACTCACTGACAGCCTTGGAGAGGGGACAGAACAGCTGAATAGTCACGATCTGCCTTTTTTTCTGTTCACTAGAACTTAATTACTGTAAATTTGCAACAGCTCTAGTTACACATTTTATGGCAGCAGTGCTGGTATTCTAATAGAGGGACAGAAGTCAGCATGCCACACAAATGAACTGCAATACGTACAGCGGTTTTTGTTCAGAAATAATGTTAGTGTGCAATTAAAATGTAATTTATTTAAATAGAGTTAAAGTGCTTTTGTGTAGCACTCATAAAATGTGTTTTACAAAAATTTAATGAAGTGGACTGACAAAATGTCCTTGAAGAGGTAAGAAGGAAAAAGAACAAAGCGAAACGTAGAATAACACCGAATCCTGCAGAAGCTGCCAAGCATCTCCAGGTGTTGTGGAGGCGACAGCATCAGCAGCTTGGCAGGAGAGCAACAGTCACAGTGACACCAGCATCAGTGTGTGTGCGCTCACGCATTCATGTGTAAACGTGTTACTTCTCAGGTAAGCCTTTACACGATCTACACACTGTGTACTGAGAGTTTATCTTTTGCAGTAGACACAGTTTGCTAATACTGTATTGTGGTTTGAGCCCTGGTCATCCATTTTCTAAATCTGATCTAGACTAACTAATCTAAAATAACAAATTGATAATTGTTCTCAAAGTTTTATCAATGCCCTTATTGCTTGATTGGTTTCTTATTTGCACACACAGACTGTATTATATTGTGGATCTACTTCCCTCACAGAGTGTAGAAAGTATGCACTGCCATAATGAAATATAACTGACTCTCCCTCCATGCACAAAGAGTACTGATAGCTTTCAAATAAGCTCTTAGGCTACCGGCTGGCTGAGAAAAGAAAATGGTGCTTGGTTACAAGCTAAATAATGGCCACTCTCATAAGAGTGGAGGTGTGTGTTAAAAAAGCAGAGTTGAAGAGCTAGAGAGGAAGAAAATAAGTGGCAAATTGGAGGCAAATCAAATCATCGGCCTTTGAGTCTTTTTCCCTCCACTGCTGCTGTCCAACGGTGCCTCTCGTTCAGCCAACTATTCATTCAGAGAGCCCGAAGAAAACCCAACGGTCCAAAAACAAAGTCTGTCTCTGATTAGAGAGAGAGAAATGAGGTTTTACAAAATGTTATTGGTTGTTCCTGCTGCCAAATAGCCAGGCAGCTCCCCATTAGGACTTTTATGGACAACATGTGGATCGGTACCAGGACCCGATGGCTGCTGCCAATGGATCCGCCATTACTGGATCTCAGACGCCTCCAGATATATACATAAAATGGCCGATAGCCAGAGGCAGTTTATTGGCCGTTTAAATGTGTGGAGAAATGTGATCGGCCGACTGAAAAACATTTCACTGACTGTTAGTTTATAGTGACTGAACATAAACTGAGGCAGAAGCCACGACATGCTAAGAGTCATGACTGTCTCTGCCTTTAAGGATGTTAGTTGGAATGTTTTTCTCTTTATTGTTTTTGCATGTGTTCGTTTTCTTTCATGTATTGTGCACCTGCCTTGGCCATTAACCAGGACTGAAGAGATCCAGCAGCTACTGTCCTCCATTGCTCCCCTCCACTCCCCCCTTGCTATTAACTGTCCTGTTCCTTCGTCTCGAGAGCCCCTAGAGCAATTCTCCTTTATTGTATGGTTGAAGCACCAGAACCTCACTACAAGTTTTATTTCTTTTCCTTTTATAACCCTCACCAACAATAACAACAACAACAACAACAACAACAGAGAGCAGCAGTGAAGCAGTGCAGGCCAGTGGAGGCAAAGAGCAAAAGAAATGTGATGAAACTCTCATGAAAACAGCCTCCTCACCAAACCAACTACATGTTGTTTATCTAAACATCAACCCGTTCAGAAGAGTTATCAAGGACAGATCACATTTCTCATAAAATATGCACAGAAATATATTAGTTAGCGTTTACAGAATATACCCAATGTATTCAACTGATGTTTTTATGCTTCTTCTACAGCTACTACTTATAATAATGATCTTTGTTTACAAAGTGCTCCACAGATACAGAAACAGATGGGGGACAAAGACTTACATACTCACAAAAGCAATATGATTCATATAAAGTTCCTAAGAATACATTACACATATTAAGAAATATTATAAGCCTTCAAGGCCTCTTCAAAGATAGCTGGTGGCAGACTTTCACCTCCAGATTCAAACAGTCCAACAATGACCACAGTCGATACAAACCATGCGTGTCTTCTTTTGTATGGCTGTTTGTAATGCATCTGGAAGGCACTGACAAATGATGTCGTCCTGCTGACGGGGACGCCACATCAGAAAACACCAATACTGTATGTTTCGCTTTGGGAGGCGATGAGAAACGACCTGTTAAGAATACATTTGAAGGCCTGTTGCCTTTCATATGCAAAACGTAGAGTTCAGATATTTGGACTGCATTTACATAGCATGTTTATCGGTCAAAAAACAAAACAAAAGGGACAGAAGGAGCTTGGGATCTAACCGCCGAGCCCACTACCACCTGCGATTTGGGGACTTTTTTATTTAGCCTCTGTTACATGTAAGATTAGGATGACTTGCTATGACTTGTAAATTTCCCTGCTGTGGGATTAATAAAGTCTAAGTCTAAGTCTAAGTCTAAGGATATCTCTGCCAGACCTTAAACGATAATTCTGGTTTAATAAAACTTGGATCTGATGTTTGGAGTTTTGGTTGTACTTCAGATCTATAAGAAAAACATTGTACACAAGTTATTTCTGGTAGTTTTGCTAAAAAGAAGTCAGGTAGGGCAAGAAACAGTCCGGAGATCAGAGTGTAAACAAGCTCTCATGTTATTTGCAAGAGATAAGTTGTCCGTAAATATCCATCACAGTGTACAGTTCCTGCTGCAGCTTTGACCTACCACATACTTCCTGTAGTTGTGGGCTCTCACAGTTTCCCTGTGCAATGGGGGGTTATTACTACCAACATTTCAGGTGGGCTAACCTTTGGTTTTATCTCGAGAAAGTCTGAGTAAACTGTTGGCTTGTTTACAACCTATCTGATCACCTGACTGCTCCTATTTCTTCTGACTTCATCGTATCGGCGTTGCCTCGTTCCCAGATCTCAGGAATTCATTTTGATTTGAAGAACATTACCAGAACATTACCAAAATAAGAGCCAAGTTGTAATAAACCTGACTTATCGTTTGATGTTTGTGCACCAGGGTCACTCTGATAAATGCTTGTGTATTTATCGCACTTGGTAAATAAAGTAGATTTTTTACCCTTATTCTGAGTACACCAGCAGCTCTGCCTTTTGTCCCACTTTGTTGCCCCTCATTAACACTGAGGCCACATTTTCAGCAGCCTTTTATTGTCGTGTGCTGCAGCTGCTTACTGGCCCATTACAGATGAGACAAGTGTGGTTAATACTTACAGATAGTGAAAAGGTCACAGAATAACAGTAAACAATTTAATGAGAGGTCCAACCTGTTCAGGATCTGACAAAGCTCATTTTCCGTGATTAAACAGAAAAGAGACAAGAATAAGAAAACAACCAATTTCACTGGTTAATTCCGTCGTACAGGCGTGAAGCCAGGCCCGGGGCCAAGCTTGACTGGAGGGCATAATGAATACTTAAACAGCTGAGTAACTTTGGGCTCTTCCTTTTTAATCGTTGTAAATGTAGAAAAGGTTTTTTCTCCTCCTCTCTGCTTTGTAAGTGGCTTTAGCATGCTTGTCAACAGCATTGTTGAACACATGATAAGGATAGTTTGGCAAAGCCTGTGCTTGTAGGCCCCACGTGACAGATACAATACTGAACAATGAGGAGAGAAAACCCACCTCTGTCTCGGTATGTGCTGGTAACACTTTTTTAATATTAAAAACGGTTTTATAACACACTTTGCAGGTCACTCCAGGAGTCAGCGGTGGCGAGAGCCTGGAGGTTAAAGAAGCTGCCGTGTCACTTTGAGTCCCGGTTTTTCAGGAAGGGAATGGGGAGTGAATAATTTGCTCTCTTGGTCTCTAAAATGAAAGTCTTTTTCAGCTTCTGGACACTTCTGGTTTATTTCCACAGTGAGTTCTGTGGATTATTCCAAGCAACTGAACACTGATTTTGAAAAAAACATGTTCCCCCTTATTTTTCAATGCAGAAATCTCCATTGATTCTCAACAAAGATCTACCTTTTTTGCTGCTAAGCCTGTGAACCCTGAGGCGATACTTCACAAGCATAATTAACTTTTAATCTTTTATGTCACTGGAGCAAACAGGCTCCCTGTTAGCATGACTTTATTATCCACTAATAGGTTTAATCGTAGACTGGATTTAAAGCACATAGAACCGCGGAGGACGCCGTCACAGCAGAATCAAAAAAACCTGAAGACGTCACTTTCAACAGGAGAGAGAGAAGCATCAGCAGAGGAAGAGGAGAGGCTCAGAGAAGTAGGAGTGACGCTGCCGAGCTCAGAGTCTGGATCGACACCCAACGGTGATTAAGATGTGTTGGACTTCAACCAGGCAGAGCAGAAAACCCTCCATAGCTTACTCAGACAGGCAGAGGTGGGCAAGAGAAAGAGAGTTCAGGGAGAAGGAGGGTGGGGGGGCGAGGCGAGGAATGTGGGGAAGAAACAGGAAGTGTTCAGACGCCGGCAGAATTTGGACACAGAAGCAGATAATCGGGAGGTAAAGACAGGGAAGCACTTCCTCTTTGCAGCATAAAGAGGCTCCGGGGATCGACTTCCACTGCTTTGATGGCCTGCAGCGTGCTTGCTCATAGTTTGAAAACCTCACAAGTCCTAAAATCTACCATTTCTCCCTGGATGTCCAAGTTACAGCCTGTCTCTGTTGCTCTGTTGGCAGTAAGAGAGCAGAGATGGAGAACTTTAAAAAGAAAATCTACACATCTAAATTGTAAACATCCGTGAAGGAGGAAATTCCTTTTCTAATGAAAACAAGTGAGGGAGAGAAGTTTTTGTAAAATGTGTGCAGTGTGTAACTAAAGTTTAGATAGAAGACCACTCACTGCTTACTTAGCTAGACAGTTATTATTGTCCTTTTGGAGATTTATCCTTATCCTCCATACATTGTGACACACAAGTCAATTTCATTTTAGGTAGTATGTTAAGAGGTTTTTGTTTTTGCAAGACTTAGAGAAAAAGCATGGCGGCTAAGACAGACAGACATCTGTATGCTCAGTTATGGGACATAGAAATTATGAAAATTATCCCAAGACACTACTTGGGTCTCCTTCTTCACAGTTTAATGAAAATATAGCTTGTAAAGAAGCGATGGAGACTTTAAAATGCGTGGGTTAAAGAAAAATGAAAAGGGCCAAATGTTTGTGTTTGTGTGAGAGAGAGATGTAGAGAGTCCTCTTCGATCAGAGGCAGCACAGTGACAGGTCAGCCTGTGCTGCTCGCCTTTAACCCAGGACAGAGACAGTGATGCGAAATTGCCTGTCTCTCTCCTTCGTCTCTCTCTCCCTCTCTTTATCTCCCTCCCTCTCCCCCTGACTGTGAGAGGCTAACGTCTTAATCATAATTGTGTCATGAGCCATAAACACTCATACGCTTGGCTGTGGAGGCAGCCTCAGGGAAAGTAATGGTGCTGAATAATAACAACAATAACTTTATTTGCAGAGGACTTCTGCAGGAACTTTTGAACAAACACTACAATTACAGAGATTATACAGATTTTCTTACATTTCTTGGAACCAACAGTGATAAAACTTCCTCAACAAAGAGAGTGTAATCTGACTATTTTAGTTTTAGTCTTTTTTCTACACATCTTTCGGTTTACTGTCACAGAGAAGAGCCTTACATGTTGTAAGATAAATTCATGAGCGCTGCTCTTAATGGAAAGACTGTAAAACATGTAAGACTGGTTTCAGTAGTTCAGAGAGTTGGTGTCAGAAATATTTCAGTGAAGAAGTTTCTACTTTTGAGACAAGAAAAACTGAAAAAGTGATGTAGCTCATTGCAGTCACTCCAGAGGATCTCAGGACAGACAGTGAGTCAGAGAGACACTGGACAGATGAAGTCCAAGACGTGCCTGCTGAACTAATGCTGCACCTTTAATGCATCCCAGTGAACTGTTGAGTAAAAGAAAGCCACAGTCCAAAGCAGTTTCATTCCCTTTCCAGCCTGTGGAAACAATACGGGATGCAACAGTTCGACAACAAGCTCAAGATAGTTATTCATGTGTTATACCAGTACAAGGTAACAGATGAATTACTCTACACATCTTTTATATTTTACCTTAAAGCCTGGCTCACCACTCTTGGTGGTCAACTGATGAACACTGATATCCGAAAACTAACAGTGAGCTACAGAAAATCGATTCAGGTGACAAACAATCGAACATGGACACGGTGAAAAGGAGAATAGAAAGTTCTTGCATTCAAAGGTTGCTGTTCAGCAGTCGCCTCCGCAGCACCACTACAATGTCAAGTCAACTCAATTTGATTTATATAAACCAAAATAAAATAAAAAGTCTCAGAGGACACGTCTATCTGTAGAGCCTTGATTCAAACGAAGACAAACTTTACAAAAACAAAGAAACCTCTTCCAGGACAGACAGACAGACAGACAGACAGACAGACAGACATGCAATGGCAAAACAAAATGACAGAAATATTAAGTAAATATTTATGTAATGAGTTTCAGGTAGATCTCATAGTATTTCATAGTACGTCATACTGAAAAACAGTGAAACTAATGGCTGCCTGAGAGGTAAGAAATGTTTGCTCAACTGCTTTTACTGGTTTTATAGTGTCAATCTGGGACAGATCGGCACTTAATTAGCATTTTATAATATTGACTAAGGTTTTAAATGCCCTCCTTATGTCTGTGATGGTATTTAGTGACTGTTTGTGTGGTTTAGCGGTAGTTTAGGATTGTGTAATTTCATTTTGAAATTTCTGTGTTTGATGTGTGGCATCCTTAGAGGGGGGGCATATTCGTCTCATTCTCATTGGATAATTGATAAAGATTCATTAGTAAAACAACCTGATGTAGGCACTGTGCTGAATGACTCTTCCAGTACGTCAGCTGGTGTTTCAGAGTTATTTTTCATATTTATGTAGAGTGCTAGCACGGTACTGTAACGTGACTGAAACTACCTTCTGATGCAGATATACGGTGAGGGAAAGTTGCTCTGTGCTGTTGGCACAAAGAAAAAGAATCCTCTCCAGTAGAGAAGTGGTTGCTTCAGTGCCTCTGTCTCAGTCATTTCTCAGTGTTTCCCTGGTATTACACAGGGATTGACGGTGATCCAGAAAATATCAGACACCTTCTACTGACTTAGCTTCCCGTCCGTTAGCAGGATCCCTCTGCCTATTGGACGAGTCTGTGGGGGATTTTTCAGAGGAAGCTTGTGGATTTTCTGTGGCTCAACCAGATGGCACACAACTTCTCTTTCCAAAAAGTAAATAAATATTAATCTCACGGCCAAAAGCAGCTTCCTGAAAACAGATCCTTGGAAGCACGTCTGTGGCATTTGCTGTGGGCTTCGACATTTCTTTTAAGCTCTGCAGGGGTCTCTCTCAACCAATAACAATCTTTCTGGCTTTAAATTAGGGCTATGTGTATCCATAATCCCTCAGTGAGGAACATTTTTGCAAATTACACAATTTTATCATTATTGTTAGAAGTATTAAAGTCTAAAAGAGCGTAACTACACTATCATTATTCAAACAAATTCAGGCTGTACCCATTAAAAACATATAAATATTAATAATCTTAATACTACTTTCAGATATCTGTCCAATTATGACTGATCAGCTGTGTGAAGTGGGTCCAGACTCCCCAGGGCCCCCAAAAATCCTCGGTTTATCACTAAATATCAACTAAAGCAGGTGTTATCAGCAGTTTTGTACAGGGGTCCTGTGGCAGAATGTATTTTTAAAATTATTTGAGTTGATATTGTGCTCACATGGTGCTAATTCCTAAATAAAGTTGAGCTAACTAACTGACACAGAAAAAAACTAGGACAAGGTAGTTTTAGTTCAGCAATCTGGATCTGTATATAATGCAGCTGCCATGTTATTATACACAGTAAAGGCTGCAACATGCTGCCGTCACAGACATTCGCATAGCTGTATGAACTTAAACATGAACATATTTTTCTTTTCTGTTTCAGACCCACCTCCCAACAAGAAGTTTGACCAACCAACAAATCACTTATCTCTGCCAAGAATCACTGAAACATTTACGTGTATCTTCTCAAGACTAAATGTACTTTCAGATAGCGAGCTGCCACCAAAGGACGCTGGATTTCTACTTGATGAATGGGTGGATGGCAGCACGGCGTCTACTGACTACGACCTGTAGCAAACACTGCAGGTTGCTGCCACCCACCTGCTCTAGTCTCATCACGTAGCCCCAAAGAGATATAGCAAGTTTAGCTAACTACGATCACATTATCTGGCACTAACTAACCATCAGGAAAAAAGAAAAATGACTCTGATGAAAGAACTGACCTGAGAAGTGCCTGAAACTGATTTATGTGCCTCCATTTGGCACACTATAACGTCCTCTACATATAATTTATATACTATCGAATGATTTCAGAACCAGTGTAACTTCCCATCCAGCAGAGAACGCAGAGAAAAGGTCAACACTATGAGATCATACACCGCTGATGGAATCTGAAATGGTTTCTGCATTCAGATGGCGTGCTAACAGAGTGAGGCTTGTATCATTACCTCCATTCATCAACAGAAAGAAGAGTCTGAGGTGAAACCTGCAAAGTATCAACTAATATCAACTTTCCCTGTGACTGCTGCATGAAAGCACATTTCATTTATTTTTCAAGAGCACTCTTTTTGAAGAGCACTTTTATGCAAAGTGCTTCGGTGTGACATGAGTCCTTTGGTTTTTAGCACAAGTGGGCACAAATAAAGAACCCGTTGACCCTGCAGCGCTGCACGGAAACAGAAGGAGGGGGAATTCAGAACTTAATAAAGGGAACAAGGTTGCAGCAAAATAAAGGAAAGCAAAGATAAAATAAAGAACAATAAAAGAAAGAGTAAAGAACGAGGTGAAAGGAAGATGTCTTGAGTGGCGGGTCTGAATCACTGAAGAATCACCAGGCAGTAAGGTCGAGTCTTAGTTCAGGCTGAGTTTATTCACACGTGTGGACGGAGTCACGGTGCACAGCGTAGTGTCACAAAGAATCTGCAACTAGACAAAAGACTTCCTACAGCTTTTATAGTGGTGATTGTGCAGTAACCTGGACTGAGTGCAGGTGTGTATCCTGGAATACTTATATGCATCTGTGTATTTCTGTGACTTAACCCCCCCACCCCCACCCAGGCCCTGTGTTAGGTAAAATATCAGTCAGTACAGTTTTGCACAAACACAATGCCTTAAATGAAACCCCCAATCTGATAACTAACAGCTGTTGTGGAGTTGATTTTCCTGTAAACCTTCAGAGCCTTGGAGTCCCAGACATATCTGACCATACTGGCTTCTCTGATCAGTTCTTCTTAACTACTGTTGCTACGCCAAGACTGCAAGAATATTAAGAGGGCAGCCTCACTCACACAGAGATCAGAAGAGAGAGTATCCAGAGAATCTAAAAGTTAACATGGAAAGAGTAAAATAATGCAAAACACAAAACGTATTAAATGTGATTAATTCAGGTCAACGTACAAAAACCACCGATCACCAGGTTTGGACAAGTTAACAACCCAAAAGGAAAAATAGTATAACCTTGCATAAAAGAAGCACTCAGTTTGAGTCTTTGACTTGAAGGGCTTCAAAGGAATAGTGGAGGGGTAAGACGGGTCCTTCTGGGTCTTAGGATGTCTTAAGATGATGGTGAGATACTGGAGTTTTTGTTGTCTGGAGATTTTGCCTCCCAGGGTGACGGTTGTCTGAAGTTTCAGTTTATTTTGAACTGTTAGATGAAACCAGGTTGAAGGTCATGACATTTTTGACATGGGATTGGTGAGCAAGTGTGAGGATTTGTCTGCTTACTTTGAAGCTCTAGAGTGGAAATGTGTTTTGAGAAAAATCCACACTGGTTGAGCGGGAGAGGCTTTAGTCCATCTCAACACCCAGAGACAGGAAAAGTGTTACCCGTTCTACTTCCTGTCCTGTAATCGCTCACACAGGGACACCACAGCCTTTGTTTCTATGGCATTTAATATAAGGTAGCTTTCCTAAAAGGGAGAGTATACGTTCTTTTTCAGCATACTTGGGAGTGAAGGTACTTTGCGTTTATGAGTTTAAATAAAGTTTGAGCCATTATTCAGTTATGTATTTCAGTATAACATTAAATGCTGAGCTTTGGGGACGCAGTAACAGGGCTACAGGGATATTATCCGACCTTCACACAGGTTGTAAACAAATCCCCAGTTAGCTAGATTAGCTAAACCACTATTTGGAAGTGCAATAGAAAGTGAGTGCACCACCAAAGTGTTGGTTATGAATAGTCATTGCGCAAAAGATCTGTGGCATGCACTGTAGGTCAAGGTTGAACCAGGAAGTTGGTCTGAAAAAGTCAAACACCTTGGAACAGAGCTGGGCTGTGCAGCTCTTTTGAAACCCGAAAGCAAAGCAAACGCCCAATAATATATGTTTATGTGAGTAGTGTAACACTGCTACGGCCACAAAGGTCTGCTGGTTGGCAGGCTGTTTCTTTTAACCCTGATCATGATCATTCCCATCCTAGAAATAACCCCACAGATGTCCTCTAACCTTAATGAATCATTAAACAAAGCTGTTTTATGACAGTGTATCACACTACAGTGATTTGTAGTGATTTTGAAAGGCACAGGCAGATCAGAAAAATGCTTCCCATTTTACAAACCTACTCTAGGGATTCTGTGTCAAACAGGCCGTGTCATCAGCACGTTGTCTAGTTTACAGACAAACAGAGTGGTGATAAGATGCAACTCATGTCACTACATGTTTATTTGGAGCTCAAAATAGGTCAAAATCCATAATATCAATTGTAATTTCATTTCGGACCACCCTCTTTGCATTCATTTCCTCTGTCACAAGTCACAAGCTGACTGATGGGGGTTTTGGATTATCTGCACTTCAAACATGGTTTCCGGTAAACATCTGTGATATTTACTGCACACTGCGCTCATCCACAGCACAATCATTATAGGTGCTCGGCTGCAGTTGTCCATCTTCTCTGATGCACACTGAACAGTCATTGGTATGCACAGCACTGCGTTGTTTGGGAGTCTGGGACTATTTAGAACAACAATTTTTATGGTAAGTGCCAATCGGTCATGCTGTACTCTCTCAGGGACGTGATGGAGTTTAAAAAAAAAGAGAACAACACAAGTATACAGAGAGAGAAACAGAGAAATGAGAGACAGAAGTGGAAGAGACAGAGAGAGATAAACTGAGAGAACGAGAAAGAGGGAGAGGCTGAAAAACCTCAGCAGAACAAAAGAGGACGGAGGGGAGAGGAGAGGGCGAGTGAGCATGGGAGGAGAAACCAAGGGACAAAATCAAAGAGACAGAGATGGAGGTGGAGGAGAGAAAGAGATATCTGTGTGTTCCAGAGAAAAGTGGAGAAACAAAGAGACCATAACCGTGAAGTTGAAATCGACAGTCAAAGGTTTTTTAAAGTCTGTCTTAATACAACAGTCACATGTGTACGCTGAAAGACGTCACTCAGCGCTGCAATCACTTGTCCAAACCAGCACTTAGTTAAAGTATAGTTAGCTAGTTATAGTATAGTATATGAACGTCACACCTGAACTCAACATTAACCGCAACCCCGATCTGTCCCTCACCTTAACCCTGCCGTAGTTGTAGTTGTTTTAAAAACACTGATTTTTAACATAATCCGGGCTTTTGCCCAAACGTCCCCTCACAAAATCCTCATAAAAATGCAATGCCAATGCAAGCTCAGCTGAAGGTGATGTGAGGCTCCAGCAGTCTGAGTAGAACAAATCAAGTTTGTTTATTTGTTAAAACATTCCCCTTTCTTGTTCTGCCTGGTAGCATTTCCTCGCTGAGATACGTCCTTGTATTTGCATGCAGGTTTGTTGCTGGGAAACAACATATTAGTTGAAATACCCACATGTCCCACAGCTTCAGCAGAACTTATGAATGCAGTTTTGGAGAGAACAAGGACTGTGGATTTTTTCACCCATTTCTCATGCTAGGAAAGGATGTAGCGTCATGGCCACTGTGAACAGGAGGAATGATTGCAGAGACCAACAACTTAACATACTCTGTTTAAAACCTGCAGGTATCAACAGATCATCAGAAGTACTCTGAAAAACTGTAACTGCTGGGCCACTGAGACCCTCCCTCATATCACCTGTCTGAAAGGACAAACAACTCCCCAAACAACACTTGTCTGCTCCTAATTGGTACTAAAATATGACACCTAATCCCTAATCATGCTAAACTGTGGCTGCAATCAGCCTCAACGTCGGGTCAACAGCAAGTTAAAGTCAAAATGCCTCACATGTTTACTTCAGTCAGTGATTTCTAAAAAGCCAGACACGACAGGGAGAGTCCCTGTTTATTCTGTCGACAGGAAGGACGACGGGAAAGGGAGATGTCACATGAGGTGGACGCAAACTGGACACTTTTAACTCCCAGAGTGAGAAGCATGCTGAGAGGCAGCTGGGAAATGATCCACGTGGGAACATACAGTTACATCAGCCAGCCATGTTAGCAGCAGTGAGTCTGTACTAACCTATCTTAGTTTAGCATGTTAGCATGCTAACATTTGCTAATTAGCACTGAATATGAACTACAGCTGAGGATGATGGGAACGTTAGTGAATAGTTTTGCTGTACTGGACAAATTAAAGTTTTGACCTGATGAAGGTGCCAGATGTCAGGAAGATCAGTGAAGTAACATGAATGTCTGTACCAAATTATTTGGCAGTCCATCCAAGTGTTGATGAAATATTTTACTCTAAACCTCAAATGTTAATCTCGTGGTGGTGCTAGAGGAACTTTTCAAGAAGAAGGAGATAAGTGAGGCAGGAGAGCAGTTCCCAAATGTTGAATTCACCATCAATTAGCAGACTGAAACCGGCACAACAAGCCCATTTAAACACACATTCATCTGGGTGTCAGCAACCAATAAGATCGTTTCAGCAAGTCTTATTTGTCTTGTAAATAACAATTTTCTCGGGAGAGTGAAAACAAGTAGACGAGAGGTTGTTTACGAACAAATCTTCCCTGCTTTAACATACTGTTGTCCTCAATTTTGATGACTGGAGAGGCTGATGGAGCAACTTTTAGAGAGATTTTAGGAGTAGTTTGTTTTGGTTAATACATGATTTTAGTGTTTCAAATTTGAGGTTGCAATCACAGAACTCACACTGTGAACAATCAGCAAGGTAATAATAATAATATCTAATAATAAACTTTATTTCTACAGCGCCTTTCAAAACTAGGAGTTACAAGGGTGACTGATTGAGAGCGATGTCAGGGACGGTCTTTTGATTGGATGAATGTTGTTGACCAGAGGAAGCGGCATTGGGACTGGGTGTGACCAATCTGCCCGAGCGCCGGGGAGGAAGGTGCACAACTGATCCCGGTGCAGCCGCACTGGTTTGGCACAGAGCACCTGGTCATCTGATAAAAACGGATATTTCTCAGACTCTCTCAACTAAAAAACTTTTAGTTTCCAACTTTCAGTATCGATTCATTGCAGTTTGTGTTACTTTTGGAGGCATGCTGTACGTTTACCACCAGACACTCTGATCGACCAGTGGAGTATAATTATATCTGTCTCAGTTTGACCTCGGTCAGCTGTAATGATGTGAAAGACAGCAGGCTCTGTAAGGCCGTCACAGTAAATAAGAACTCTCCCTCTTAATTGACCTGCCTGATGGCTGGATCACACTTCAAATAAATAAAATAAATAAATACCAAGACAACTGTGATGGATGGACCCCCGACTGCTCATTAAACAGTAAACAAACACTCAGAGGGAATCAGGCAAACACACAGATATGGCAGATATAATGTCAGCATCTCTGTACCTGTTGTTCTTTTAAAAATCGCTCTGCTTTCGAGGGTTTAGGTGCTATTTACCCCGCAGCAAAATGGCCACAAACAGCGAGGGTGGGGTCATAATTTCCATGGAAATTACTTTGCAGCCCCATGCCAAGCGGATGTAGGAAGAGGTTGGCTCGGCGCAGCTCGATTCCAGATCCAAAGTCTAATCCTCAAATTATCACTCACTCAGCAAATCCCCCTCTGCTCTCCTGCCTCACTTATCTCCTTCTTTTCACCTCCTCTTCTCAGACTCATCTGCCTCTGCCCCCCCCCCCCACCCCCCCGCAGCTCTATCTATCCATCTGCCTGCTGGAGGGTGGAGAAAATAACAGAAACACTGCATGAAAGAAGACTTTATCTGTAAAATAAATCCCCACAGTTGTTTCACTGAATGCCATTATGATTTAAACCAGTCACCTCCAATGAAGAATATATAGTTTTAAAACAGACAAAAAATGCAAACTTTTCTAATGGGGTGAAAGAAAGAGTCTTTCTCGACTGTGATGATGTACAACAAAAAAGTGAAACTGCTGAAGTGAAGAACTGCGATTGTCACTAGGAGGGACACTAAAAGTCACCCTGTGGACTCTGTAGCGTGGCTCTGAACTGTTTTCATGTTGTGTTGTTTGCATCATATGTTCAACCAGCATGAGCATGAACGTGTCCCCACGGGCATGGGGAGGAGCTGTAACAATTCGTGGCAGTAATGTGCTATAAAATAAAGAGATAGAAGACAGCACACAGTTTTAAAATACTGAACACAAAGGCTCTGAAGATGTTTTAAAGGTGGGAAAGGCATTTAGAGCCAGGCTAGCTGTTTCCAGTCTGTGTGCTAAGCTAAGCTATGTAGCTGCTAACGGTAGCTTGATATTTACCATACAAACATGAGAGTAGTATCAATCTCATCTTACTAATCCTATTTCACAAGATGTCAAATGTTTTCCTTTAAAGCTGCATTAACTGATCTTGGCGGTGTAAACCATGAAAAACATCCACTACAACATATTACCCCATGAAGTTGTTATGACTAACACATTAGCAATCGATTTACCCAATTACACATTCATCAGTTGCAATAATCTCCTTTTAGCTCTGGTTTGGTCTCCACCAACTCCTGAGAAAATATCTAGCTGCTAAATGTTTCGCTTTCTTCACCAGCTTCTCACAAACTAAGCCTGTCTACTGTTTATTTCTGAATTCTGACAGTGAACCAGACATAAAATCTAAATAATGAGCTAAAAGAGGCTAAAAAGCTCAGTGATGATCACTGCAAGCATGTTCAATTACATTCACTGCTATTATGAAATATTGATTAGTGGAGCTGTAACAATGAAACTAAACTGAAACAAAAATCTACTGGGTGCCTTTAAGGCTAACAGCACCACTTGCTAACATCTCTTGTTAAGGATGCTTCTGTTGCTAAACACCACTCAAGTATCACAAAGTTGAATCAACACCTCACTTCACTGCTGGTCTCTGAGGCGACACTGCCATTTAGAAACTGTGTTTGTCCGATGTCTACAAGCAAAGATGTTTCACTTAGTGCTCTGCAATTCTCACTAGCTCAAAAATGAAAGGTCTGATGAGTCATTCTTCACTATTTTCCAGACTCTGGTTGGTTTAATGGTTGCAGAAAGCTGAAGTAAGAGCACAGTCCACAAGGCACGTCGCCAGCTGTTAAATATAGTGCTGTGTATGGGCAGCCATATTGCTTAAAAGCTGTTCTGAAGATGAACGGTGTCCTTGATCAGAGTCACATGGGGTCTGTTTCACAGTCAGAGGTACTGTGTATACCTCTGGGGACAGGTGTGGTATAGTTTGGCTTTATGTTTGTAGAAGCAAACAGTAAAAGTTAATAATTTCTAATCCACTCCAACACCAATACTCAAAGTCGGAGCAACGAGAAACTGAAGCTGTGCACTTAACAAAGTGGACTAACCCTAACCCTAATTGACAAGGAGTGTGTGTTCACAGTGAATATGAAGGGTTTCATTAGCAGTATACGTGTAGCTTGAGGTGGAATAAAAAAGGAGCCAGCAGCCTGCAGAAGAACACCAGAAGCATTTAGAGGTACAAATTGTGCACAAAAATAGAATAATAATCTGTCTCTAATACCATTTATGGATCTTTCCAGCAGGTTTCTGACTGAACTAAACCCAATATTGTACCTCAGACAGCAGCTGCATGGTTTTGCATTTGAACAGAAATCCATCTGGTCCTGTGAACTGGTGAGTGCTGATCTAATTCAAGCACTCCATATGCATGAAAACTGCAGTAATGTTCTGTAAGGGAAAAGGTTTTGTTGGAACATTTGGACATGTGGACTGGTGGTGAAAGTAAATGATGGGTTAGCTCTACGGCAGCTCTACACTGACTGAGGGGTGAAACACTAACGTTGTGCAGCGCTCTCAGCCACTGAGGTACATCCACAATAGGCAACACAGCCAACTGAAGTTTGCTGCATAAAAGTCTCAATTTGTGATCGTAAGCATATTGCTTGGGTTGTGTTGTCAATAGTTCCAGTGTGGATACTAAAAATGCACAGAATGATTCCTTTATTATAACTCATTCACCAACTGTTGTAATCTTTTCCTGTGCTGCTTTTTTTTCATAGAATTAAAAAAGTTTTATAGTGACGATAATGATTTTGAAGAAAACACTAATAACCAGAGTCGACAGGTTTCTGTATCCCTCCTCTTCAGGAAAATCTCATCGCAGAGCTGCTGGTTCGATTCTAAATGTTGATCAGATGAGAAAAGGGCTGATCTTTTGAAGTGTGGCTCTAATGTGCCAAACTGCTGCTACAAAGATCTGTTGGAGAGGATAAAACCTCCAGACACTCTCTGTGTAGCGTCTGTGCTGAAGTGTTCACCGTGTAGTTGGGTGGCTGGAAACACTTCAAGGGTTACAGAGTCGCAGGCAACCATCTGACATGAGCCAATGTTAAGAACCAACATGAAAGTAGCAACAAATGACGGTTCAAACGATGCCTGGAGTCGCCTGCATATTGTGGAAAATCAATGATAACATGTTTAAAGCTCTTTTTTTTCTCAGCCAGTCACATCATTGGTCTCATTTCCCTGAAACAGCTTGGCCAACCACAGTAGAGCTCGATAAATGGAAAGATGCTTCTCCAGGAAAACATTTTATTGTCAAGCTCACTCTGGCACTAGAGGAAACATCAAGGGATCACCAGAGTAAGTAGGATTCATCCCTCTGGGGACAATGAATGTCTGCCCTGAACTGGCAATCCATCCACTAGTTTTTGAGATATTCCAGACCAACTGACTGACACTGCCTTTTTCTCTTTTCTCTCTATTTGTGGATGTTTACTAAGTATGTAATCAAATCATTTTAAACCAATTGGCTCCGTTTAAAATAAACGTGTGTAGAACAAGGAGCTACAGACTACTTGGATGTGATCCACCATTCCAGGTTAAATGTTTAGGGTTTCACTCCTGCAGGCTTAATTTATCCGTGTATTTCAACAGCTAGCAAAAACACTGCTTGTTAACATGTTGATACTATATCTGTGTGAGTGTAGGTTTGACCGTCTGTCTTTGGGGAGACCGTTGGAAGCTACATGCAGGCGGGCAGTAAAAAGCCGAGACAGAGAGTCGGGTCGGGGGCTGGAAGGTCGGGCGGATATTTGGAGCTCTGACTCTGTTCCTAATATAACTGTGTGTGGAGCGACAGCTGCTGAGTGTCCTGAAGCAGGTGGGCTGTGTTACATGTCAGAGTGATAGTGGGGGGGGGGGGGGGACGGACAGAGGAGGTCTACTTCAGGCCCAACGGCTGCTGGCTGTCGGTTAGACACAGTAGTTGCTAATTTCCTTCATCGCGTCCTTTGTTTCGAATGAAAGAGAAGCAGAAATGAAACTTCTCTGATCCTTCGTCAGACTTGAAGCATGAAGCTGGGACTCACTGCTTCACCATCATTTATTATGGAAAAGTGTACAGTGTTCGATTAGGTGAATGTCACCAATGTGCTTCATAGACACACAGTAGTTCAGTGATCCCCAACACGTTTGGCTTGTGAGCCCTTAAAATGAAGAAAGGTCTACTTGGTACCAATTGTCCACAGCAGCATACATCTACGGGTTAAGTTAACAAAAAATGACTCCCCCCAAGGACTGATGTTGCAGGGTAAGATAATATTATGAAGCAATAGTAAATGACTTTGCTTTTGTAGACCCCATAAATGAGTAACTTCAGACAGTGCACAGATGTGTTTCACCCAAAGGATACCAGGAATGTCCAGCTTAGTCTGAACAGAGAGCCTGCTGGCTAAGACACAGTACGAAGTTCGGATTTGTAACTTTCATGTTGATGGCCATCCTCATTAAAAAGCGCTAATCTGTTGCATCTCAATAAGTGTAATCAAGCCAGACTTCTGTCTCATCACGCTCACGAAGGTCTGCGAGAAATCCCATCAAAATATTGGGATAATGAGACCTTTGCAGAACCTGAGGCAGCAATTTTGAGTGTGAAAAGTTTTCTGGAAAAGTCACCACTCATTGGTTTTCTGTCTGGATATAAACAAGTTCTCACTTGTGCAGTTTTAAAAAGTAATTGAACTGTAGATCATGTTTTTTAAGACATTAGAGCAGGAGGTGAGTGGGTGATCTGAGGTGCACAAAGCATGCTGATACGAATGGCCTCAACAGGTTTGTGCATGAGGAATGAAGCAGTGCATGAATCCGTATTTTGGCAAAAATGAAAAGGTTTGGATGATACTGATTAAATGGATGGACAGTGGATTGTGCTGCAGGAGTGAACTGCTCACTGCTGGTGTTTGTTGTGTATCCAAGCTGACCACAGCCATGATTCTGTGACAGTGCAAAACAATCGTTTAAAGACACAAACCTGCAGGAGATACAAACATTTAACCAGAGCTGTCAACGAAAGTCTGATGTGTGTCACAAAAACGAGGACTTGAGACTTAACTTAAACTTGACTACTGTGAGTCTAAAGACTTGACCTGACTTGAGACTTGAATGACTTTGCTTTCAAGTCAGGTCATTTCTGCAGGGAGCCAAGTCTCGAGTTTGGACCTGAGAAAATCCCAGAACAGTAAAACATAAATAAGACAACAACAGGCAGACGTTCCACAGCCACCCAGTTTACACAGAGACTGGAGCTAAACAAGACCTCCTCCCTCCAACACACACGCCCCTTCACCACAACTGACCCTGCAGAGGCCCAGAGCAGGCCCAGAGTCAGTGTTGAGGCATGTGCCTCCTCCTCCTCTACAGCTGTAATTGAAACCAAATGTGTTGCCAGGGTTGATATGGCGAGGTAGGGTGGCCAGCCCACCCACCCTTCTTCTCCCTCTCTGTACACAAATATTGTTGAAAAAGGGTGAGATTTAAAGCAAACAGCCTGAGAAATCACTTTTCTTGCAATTTCATTTCTAAAAGAAACTCCCAACTTCTTGGTTCACAACAAATAAATTAATTTAATTGCTTCAGTCTCGGGTGCTCTGCATTTGTAAAGTTGTTATAATGTTTGGTTTTGTTTTTTGAGCACAAAGTGGGAAAATAAAAAAAGATTTCCACCAAGAGAAACAAGCAAACTGCAAACTAACAAGGACGAAATGCAGATTTAACTTGGTGCACCTTTTGAAGGAGTAAAGCAGCAGCAGTCAAAGCTCGACCCACCTTCCTGGCCACCACGGCCACTTCAACAACCACACTTAATGAGCAGCCCAAGCAAGGCAGTGAACCAAACTTACCATGCTTCCTCTTCTTTCTCTCTTTTCCTTCCTCTTCCCCCTTTATCCTTGCTCCACTTCCCCTCTTTCCCTCCGTTCCGGGCTCCCGGTGAGCTCTGCTCAAAGTCGAGGTGTGTCAGGCAGATAAAGACGGGATTGAGTTGCTGCTAAGAAGCTGCATGAGGCCTTCACTGACCAACTTAAAGTCAGGCAGCCACCTCTCTCTTTCTCTGCCCTCCCTGCTGCCTTGGTCTCTTGTCAGCTTTTCCAATAACAAACTGCTCCCCGCCTCTTTTGGCAGAGTCCCTGAGCTGTGAGCTGTTTCCTGGACGCTTGGTGGACTCCCGCGACCCGGCTGTCTCCCTCTTTTCTATTTTTCTTTTTTTTTTTGAAGGCGGCTGCTCTGCTGTGGAGAGTCTTGTTGCTCCAGCCCTCTGTCTCTCTGAGTTGCAACCCTGCCTTCCAGCCAGATTTAGAATCAGAGACACATGTGGGCTTCTGGTTTGAAGTTTAAAGAGGCGGGACATGTCGGAGAGTGTTATGTTGTCATGACGACCCCTCCTTCTCCAGCAGTCTGAGCCCTGCCCCTGTGTTTTATGAGCAAGTATATGGGGGCGTGTTTGGATGTTTGTTTGTTTTCCACGTGTGAAGTACAATATATTACACAGAGTCATACACAAGACCTGCCGACTGGACCTCATGTTGGCTGCTGCCAACACTGTTCATGGCTGGAGGGAATAATGGCTGTGAATCTAATTACATATTTGATCCATCAATGTGAGTGGCAGATAATTCATTAATATGTATATATATGTATTATATTTCATCCTTTACTCCGTCTTATGTCCCATGGGTGGGAGGGTTGGGATGTAGGGGGAGGTTTAGGAGTTTAAGAGGTATTTTTGAGTGTATGTGTGCGTATGTTTGTTGATTGCCAAACAAAATTACCATTGAAAGAGACTAAACACCACTCAGATATATTTTGTCCTTTTGCAATCGTGCTTGACATTATGAGAACCTTGTTTGTATCTGATAAGACACTGACAAACAACCGGCTGTGTTTTGTTGTTTAGGTATGAGAACTGGTTGACTTCACTGCTTTAAGCGGACCCGACTTGCTCCCCCTCCAGCAGAAAACATGGACTTTCTAGATCATTTTAACAGTCGTACTCCTCCTTGTAGCCTACATTTCCACTCACTGCAGCCTTACTCGCTCTCTTCTAAATTTAAAGTAAGTCAAGTCTGAAATGTGCGTTTTTGTGATTAAAGTTCAAGTTCAAGTCTCAAGTCTACAGCTAAATGTTTATGTTGATCTTTGTTCAGCTTTGTTGTCCTTGTTTGTTTAACTGTATTTCAGTCAGAGTCCGATTCTTCATGTATTCACATACTTGGCCAATAAAGATATTTGTAATCGAGCATGCATGTGTGAGCGCGCTGCATGACAGTCAGCATGTGAGTTCAGGAGCGAGAGAACGAGAGCGAGAGATTTAGAGAATGCAAATTCCTCTCCTCCACTTTAATGTTCTGTGGCCTGACAGCGAGGGAGGAAAAAGCCTCACAAAGCTTCTCCTACAAAGCTCCACTTTCTTTTCTCTCCTCTCCCCTCTTGCCTCCTCTCTCCCCGTCCTCCCTCTCTTCACAGCCACACTGATCCCATTCTCTCTGCCTGCTTGTTTGTGGTGAGACTGATTTTGTAGGTTAGGGGAATACTTCATGCTTTGATGTTACATCCAGCAGTTTCACAGCACTGCGCCTCTGATAAGAAAGAGCAAGGTACTTTATTATTAAAGGAGGTTAAAACCATGAAAAAGGGGTAAGTTGTAGAAATGTCCACGCCCCAAATTCATCAACGTTTTTTAAGCCTGGTAATTTCAGCAATCCTGATTGTGAGTTTTTGTTTCACCCTTTAACTTCTATATAAGCCGCGATGAAAACACAGTCACTCTCTCACTGGCAGCACTGCCTCGAAAAAAAAAAAAGAAGTATAATAGCAATCATTGTCTAACAGGCGAGGCGAGTCCTGAATCTTAAGTGGGCAGACGGGACGAAGGCTGCAGACACCAGGGGAACCTCGCTGTTGTTCCCTGGGCTGAGGCTGGAGCTCCACTTGATGATGTATTAATCAATAAATAAAAGGGAAAATCCCTTCTGGTAAAGAGAGGAGGAACACAGCGAGGCTCATAATGAAGATGTAGTGTAGGCGAATACACAGGGGAGGCGAGGCGGAAGATCTCACACACAGACAGATTTTTAAACAAGACTTTAAGTGAAGATGGAGGAGATAGTTGGGGGGTGGCGTTATTGCACATGGCAGCTGGCATTTTTATTTTTCCTTTTCACAAAGTTGTGTAATTCTTAAAATAAATAAAATCATTTTCAAACTGAAATTGTGGCTGAGCAGGCAGTCACGTTAAGCCCATCAGACCTGTACTGTCTGGCAGATACGAACCTCGACACCCCTCATTGTACATTTCTACTGGGTCACTGCAGTCTGTGAAAATGTTTTCCTTTCTCATTACCCCTGCGGTGGGGGCGGTAATTCTAATGGTTATTCTAATGATTATCCCCTGGGTGATGCCCTGACTTTACCTCCAGCACCACCAGCAGGTTTATATTTATGGTTCAGAGTGAAATGTCTCAACAACTGTTGGATGGATTACTATGCAGTTTGGTGCAGACAGTCATGGTCTTTAAGCACTTCGTAGACTCTTAGTCTTGTTTACACTATTGGCTATCAGAGAAAACATATAAAAGTGTGTGTTTTAATCCCAGTTTGGTTTAACCAGGAAAGTGCCTTCCTGAGATTAAAGTCTCCTGGCCAAGATAGCAGAACACAGAACAGTCGCCCAGGTTTCTCCTGGATTTCTCTCCTCCTTCTCCCTTTATCAATCAAAGTCAGGTTGACAGCTGCCGTTTTCACCCAACCCCCCGCATCTTCAATCGTAGCCAAAAACCCCGTGCTTCATAGGCTCCGCCTTTTTGGTATTTCATTAATTCAATTCGATTTCTGGCTCCGAGAAACGTTTGAATGACAAATAAACCAATCTGTCAGTTTTTGTGTGTGAATCCATGTCTGTCTGTACGGATGAGAAAACAACCTCTCACCGTGTTCAATGTGTGTGTGTGTGTGTGTGTGTGTGTGTGTGTGTGACATTACATTACATTACATGCCACTCTCTGCTTAGTTTGTCCATCGTGCCGGCGTGTCACTCCAGGTATGTCTCTGTATGTCATTCCTATAGTGATACATAATGAGTGTTGTTGTTTTTATTGTGTTCTTGTGTGAATCATACCTAAGGCAGACAAATCCCCAACCTGCTCCTCTCAGCCTGAGTGTCTGGATCATTCCCAGTCTGCTTCACTCTGTGTATGAAAACAACCAATTACGGGCCCAGACTGGCCCGGCGACAGGGTTTTAGAGCCGGTCCAAATGCGGGCAACCTCGCTTGAATATGGATTGTGTGACAAATGTCATCATGAATAAATATGACTATTTATTTTCAGCTCCAACTAGAATCAAATTGCACTCTGTCTTGTTTACTCTTTCTGTCTTCCTCCTCCAGGTGAGAGTCTGAGTCCTCCATAAGCAGCTCAGACAAAACAATGCACCCAGCTCATCAAAAAGGCCACGTTTGCCTCATTTCCTCCTCAACGCTCATTGCGATATCGAAAGGATCCGATGTTGCCTTCAGTTTTACTGTTCAACCTTATTTGAGCGCGATGCCAAAGAGGTTGTTTACTCCAAAAGTAAATCCATATTTCCATCATGGATGAAAGGATGAAATTCATTACCAGATATTCCTCGCTCCATATGTTTCGTGATTCTAAACAGATTACTTTTTATAAATAAGGAGGAGGATACTGCAATAAAGCACTCCTGCATCCTTGACCATAAAATGATTTAAGTGAGCAGGGGCTCATTTCCCCAAACTTATGTCCCTCAATAGAAAACTGAATGAGCCATTTAGTGTTTTTAACTTGAATTGTTTTACTCATTTTTTTCATCAAATACTATCATGTCCTACTATATGACATTCAAGAAATATTCTACTGACTCATAAAGCACATATGCTGAGTAAATGTGTCAATGGGGACTTGAACCTTTTCTGTCATTGAATACTTCTTTAACTTCCCAACTTCCTCAGTGCTGCTGACACAGCTCTAAAACTTCAGCACTTGAAGGAGCCGGTCAATTCTGCCTTTTCATTTTCTTCTCAGCGCCTCAAGTTCATTTTCCTGTTAATTAGTCATTTTGAAAGTCACCTCGCCGGAAAAACAAAGTCTTGATTGGCAAACTGTCACAAGTGGCTACACCTCACCTGAAGGTGCGGGCAGCGGAAACTGAAGAAAAGGTCACAATATTGTCAGTGTTTTTATAATATATATTATATGTTCTCTCTTTCTGCAATAACGGACAAGTGGTATGTTAATAAAGCTGACTTACTCAATGCAGTGGTATTGAACCCTTTGTACTGGTTTGACTGTTGCTAAATGCACTGCAGGGAACAGAGGCTGTAGGAGGCGTCTGTTCCCTGCAGATCTTCAGTAGTTGTATTTATGTATTTATTTATGTATGTAAGTTACAGTATTATTAATATTATATACACATATTTTCCCTCATCTCAGGTTTCGTGGTGGTGTTCTCTGTTCCTCTTCTTTCTGTCATCCCTCTTTGCCAGGAGGCACGTCTTTTTCCATCAGAGGAGGCCAACCCACTGAAATCACTGAGAGCAATCTGAAATTACTAACAATCATTGAAACTGTCAGTCGCCACCAGCCAATGCAAAGCACATATACTCTAGTTGTATTCCTACCCCGTCATTCTCCTTCAACTTTCTCCAGCACTGTGATTTTCTTTTAGAAAAAGTTACAGGTGCAGTCCTTTAAATGGCTTAGAGCGGATTTCTGCTGTATCACAGCTCGACAGAAACCACACTTATCCATTCTTGCAAAACGCCGCTGAGAGCAACAAACCGCTCCACTGTGTTGCATTTTACAGGATTGCATCAGTAAAGTTTCTCTACATGCATTTTTAATAAGTAACAATGGCCTTTCTGCTGGATGTGCAATTCAAGCAGAAATGCTCAGTAAGTAATCATAATAAGGTTTATGCTATGAACGTCCCAGGGAGCAGTCATACTAAACCAAGATGACAAGACGTGAACACAGCCTTTTAATGGGTCAAGCCTTGTCTGGAGTCAGCTCTGTCATTAAAGTATACAACACAGTTTCTTATGTGGAGTTGGGGAATATCTGACATACAGTGAGCTGGAAACCAACTTTAAAAACAGAATTTGCGCCACACTCAGCTGTACCAAATGTGCATTTAACTTAAATAGGGACTGTTTCCCATTAAATCCTCATTAACAGCAAAGCTACGATGAGCACAGAGACATTTCACTGCTGCAGAATCAGAGCTGTCGAAGTAATAGCTTCGTGAAAAAGAAAGCAAGCAACTATTCACATGACTGTTTCTACTTTGGACTGAGGGGGAGGTCCTCATAGTTTCATTGGTTTTCATTTGTTTTAGAGTTGCATTTACTCACAAGAATCGCGGCTGAGGGCACTTTCAGATGGACGGTAACCCTTCTTGCAGAGTACCAATTGGGCCTGTGGTGGTGTGTTGCTACAGGCACCCAAGAGAAGACGAAATATGAACTGGGAGCCCGGTTTGAAGGTTCATGAGACAGAGTGGTTTTTACTCCTCTCCCATAGCTCTGATGTGAAAGGTTGCTGTTAATTAAAGTGCTCACCCTGCTTTTATTTGTTGATTATTGCTTGCAGCATTATTTTGAAACTAGAGATTGAGAGATACACTTATATATATATATAGATATAGACACCTGGTATAAACCCTTGCACACAATTTATTGGCCAAGGCACTGTGTTGCCAAATTACTTTTTTTGCACCTCAGTTGCAGCGCAGTGGGTCAGGTCACTGTGGGTCTGACCCTCTTTACTGTGGCCATTAATTGATTGTTACCAGAACTGTAGACCTGAGACGAGCGACTTGGGATCGAGTCATACTTCAGTCACAAAAGTTAAGATTTGAGACGTGACTTGGACTTGAAAATAGAAAGTCTCAGTTTATGCAAAGCGGCATTCAGAGACTTGATAGTATTTCATCTTGACTTGCAGTTTTCTAAAGACTTGTGCCCTTGTTTGGATTCAGACTTGACTTGGTAGGTATTCAGAATAAAAACAGTTAAAAACTGTGTTAAAACAATGCAAGGGGCTGTGCTGACGGGGGCGTGTTGCTTCTGGTAGCGCTGAAACAATGAAATATGATCCAGGAAGACCAGCTGGTGTACCAGATTAATGTGATTGTCTTATCAGACGCCAAAACTATGTTTTTGTGCCAGAGCCCCAGACTGTGCTGCTGGACTGGCCTCATTCAAATGGATGAGGAGGCTGCATTTTTTTCACGCAAGGCTAAGGTTTGTCTGAAAGCAGCCTTAGAAACAGGTATGTCACTGATGAGCTCAGAATTAATCCCTGTTCTACATAACCTGAAGCTAAAATATGTACAGTCCATATATACGTTCACCTAATGCACTCAAACAGACGGACTGACTAACCTGCAACAGCTCTCAGCTCTCCTGGGCTCCATGGCCTCAAAGTTTGAGAGTCTGGGGAAGTTTTGACATTTGGGAGTCAAGAGGGGAGATTCGAATTAAAAGAGACAAGGTACACATAGAGACAAGCCCAGCAGGTTAATGATCACTGTGCCACCGCCAAGCTCCAGCCATCTGGTTAGCTTGTAAGAGAAGCTGTTTCTGCTCAACACAAATGAAGCTACAGAGGGGGTAGGAGGTAATTTGGTAGCAGGGTGGCAGGAATCTGGTAGAGGAGCCTTATTAAATGTGAGAGTGGGTGTGAGGTATAGTGCAGCGCCTGCATCCAGATAATTAAGATATGAGCTACAGGTGACAGTGATGTTAACAAGGACGGTGGCATTTTTGTCTCTTTGTGGGCAGAGCCTGCGAGCGTGACGGACAGCAAGTCTTTACAGGGTGTCCTTATGGTTACCAAGACTCCATGAAGTATGACAGAATTACAGAGTCTGAAACACTAAGCTGACATTTGGAAAGTCAGAAAATGTCACAAAAAAAAAGAATTGTGACTGTGGTTTTTCTGTAAATGAGCGACCTCCATTTGTTGGCTTGGATCCAGATATTATGTGACATGTTCACGTCCCGTTGTCGCCTATATCTTCTTTGCCTCATAGCAATGTATAAAAGAACAGGAAGGAGGTTCTAATCAAACCTCTTGGACAACACACCCACCTCATACCGGTCCATGTATTCAGACCCTGGACGTGTGATTACCTCCAACGTCCACAATTCAACTCCTGCAACACCCTATTCAATAAAGGAAGAATCCAAAGGTAAAGAAACGTGTTCAGTTTCATCAATTTAAGATGCACAAAGTGGCTGTATAATGTGTCACACTGACTGTTTTAAATGGTCAATTCAACCGCGTTTCAAAAATAACTTTCCTTTCATGGCACGAACTTTGAAACAACACTATCTGCATGGCTACGTACTGTAGCACTGGGAACTGAGCATCCCACTAACATGTGTCTTTCCTTACTGATGGTTCGGTAGAGTTAGATACCGCGTATTATATGGAGAAACTCCACATAATAATTTATATGAAAATATCAGCACTTCATTGAGAAACACACCTTCTTCATTTTGAGGTGATAAGCTGATAATAATTAAATTCAATTAATGTCTTATTCATTTGTATTTTAGTAATGGATCAAATGACTCTAATGTTATTTGCCCATCACAACAACAAGTTACCTCAAGGTCTCCTAACTAGCTTCTCCTGGAAATCCGAATCCATTTGCAGGTGAAGACTGTCAGATGTGGTTGAAAGCTCTGACCTTGAATTAAGATTGTTTTGTCAAACTTACTTTCATCACCTTCTTTCAGCACCAAAAGATGTCACATTAACTATTTACTTTTCGATCCTAAAATCCATCAAAATAACGATTGCAAAGCTCCGTGAAGACTGGATCTTTTAACTCCTCAGGTTAGCTGCTGCTGAATCTTCAGCCATCAGTCCGTTTCCTTCTGTTTCATTCACTAACTTTCTCTTCCTCACACGTCATCCTCCTCTGGTCATTCCACCCACGTTGTTTTAACAGAGACAGAAGAGAAACATATTGCTCCTATTATACCCTGCCGTTTGGTTTTCCATAGAAAGCAGTGATTGTGTTTCCATTGGAGCGCGGTGATGTAGATGATGGCTTTGGCAGGCGGCAGACAGGCCGGCTCTGATGAGCTAACACTCAGCTGGAGAAGAATGGGACGGGGAAAGGCATGAAAAATGGTGCAGCGTTTAGCGTTGCTTGGCACTGCTGCCGTGGGCTCATTGAGTCAGAAACGAAGAGGCCGTCTTTGTGGGGTGTGACTGTCACTGCTGGATGACAGATTGCATTCTGGGTCCTCTGAGGGAAGCACAGAGGATGAGATAATGGTTATGAAATAAAAGTCTCCCATACTGTGAAAACAGACAAAATCCGGTAACATAAACTGACACTTTAAGGTGAAATATTCATCCACACACAAAAAAAAAAAACTGTTAGCAAAAGATGTCATCCCTAAGCATTACACAACTTCACCCTCACATCCCAGAACATATTGTGTTGGAAAAGCCATATTGATCTGTAAGCAAATGGCATTTTTGGCATGAAACATCACTGCTTGGCACTTCAGGGAAGTAGCTGACAACCCGGCCTTCAGAAGTCAATAAACTGGTTTCCACTAGGGGCCAAAATGCGCTCACTCCCACAGATTGGGACATTACTTGATTGCTGTTAAGTCGCTCATGTCATTGTCTGGTCATCAGAGGGGATTTGTCAGTTGAGCTGAGCAGTTTCAAATCAACGAAATCCGATCTTGTGAGTCGCAGAGGCAGCTGTTGTAAAAAAGCTCCAAATATTTACCTCAGTTTGATCTGCAGCACCAATTCCTGATATAAACGACAAACATTTAGCTGATTATAATATAAGAAAAAGCTGAAACAATACATGCCTTGACATATCATTGCTTTATGAAGTTGTTATGGCTAACATGTTAGCAAACAGCAGATACTGGGCAGCATTATCGTGTTTGGTGTTTGGTGCAGGGCAGGTTGCATAGCATGGCTTTATCTGGGCTTTTTCCCTGCAGCTGTCTACAGAAAACATTAGCTGAGAATGAACATACAGAACTGTAAAGGTGATAACACTGAGCTAGAAGAGGCTGCTGAGCTGACAGAGCTGCAGAGTTAATAGTTCTGTCTGGGTTCGTCACTGTAGGAAACCACTTTTATACTACATGTAGACATGTAAAAATATTGACTACTGGAGCTTTAAAAGAGAATAAAATCAGTCTTTTATATATGTTTTCTGAATGATTCCTCTTCAGGCTAAAGTAATTAAGCAGTAAAAAGTAGGACTCCTACACTGGCTGTATTTGTACAGTAAAACATGTTGAGTTTTCCCTGCAGTGAGACAAGCTGGTGAAGTGGTTAATCTCTTTCACATGATCATTGTAGCATCACAGGAAGACTGCCAGCAGCTCTGCGCTAATCGCTGCTTAATATCAGATGATCAAAATCTTTGAGGCTACGCTTGGCAAAGTCATACATGCACGCAAATTAGTGCAGAAGCATGCTACCTGAGCATATATATTAACTTTTACTTCTACTCACCTGCATGTGAGTGTGATAAACCCTAGCTATGCCTTTCGTATTCCTTTTGACTGTGTAACAAAGGGTTACTATCCTTTAGAAAAGCTTAATGTAAGAGCAAAAGTGGGAGAGGAAGCTTTTATGGATCTGCAACGCATCGCATATCAAGTGCGTTCCAGCAAGGGCAACCATGAATGAGAGCACTTTCAAAGAGAATGGAGGAAGTTCTCAATACAAAATCTCTTGTAAGACTGAACAAACAGTCGTCTGCATCAACCAGAATATCACAAGGACTCTCTTTGAATGTAACTGTGACTCCGGATGAGGCAAAGTGACACTGACATCACAGTTTGTCTAAGTCATAAAAAAGGGTGGAAGGACATGGAAGGCAGGAGAAAAAGCACACAATTAGAGCAAACTTTTGTTTTATCTTATCGTATCCTCCCCCTTTCAATTCATGGCTCAGTCACGGAAATCCGCTGGTCTTTCTACTGTCTCGGCAAGCTCAAAGGATGTATTAGCGGAAAGCTGTGAGAGGACGCGGAAGAAAAGCATCAGCGGAAGTAACGTTTCAGTGTTTTTATGGAGCAAATGGAATGAGACACTGAATTAGACACTGAATGCTGCGACGACAAGGACAAGAACACATAAACAGGAGCATGAAAAATCTGCCGTTAGCTTCCTTGAATGTGTAGCCTCTCTTTCTGAGCATTTTGCCCTCGGCTAGATTTTCCACCTCTTACAAGAAACACTGTTCCACAACACAGCCGCACAGGGCCACGCTAGTGCCAACAGTAAACGGTTGTTAAACAGCACAAGGAACATTTATTGTTCTAATTTCTCGAAGGTACTTTTTCCCACTTTTCACAGTGCAGGGGGGGGGTGCAAAGGAAAAGGTCAGAGGGAGAGGAGGACTGACATGACGCGTTTAACAAGCAGGGCTTGAACCTGAGGTGTTACAGTTACTCGATGAGCGTCCAAAGCAGAGCTGGGAAGTTGTCTATCAGTCCTGCAAAGTGAATGCCAAAGATGTAGTTTTGACAAGGGAAATGAATGATGCAAATGTTGAGCAACCTCTTCTGACAGGTGCACAAAACTCCATAGGTCCAAAAGTCAAAGTCTCTATATGCACAAAAGCCTTTGCGTCTGGTTTAACGGTGCGTTCACTGCTATAAATATCAGCTGTTGTTAAATTATACATAGTACCAGGAGTCTACTGCCCAGTTGCTAAACTATCCGGAAATAGATGTTGACACATCCCTCCTGACTGTGTTGGCATGAGAACCAGACTTATTCTGGTCTTCCTTCTGCTAACAGCACAAAAGCCGCCTTTTTGTCACAAGTCTAAAGATGAATTTAGACTAAAAGTAAACTTTTATTAACAGGAACAGGAGACAGCACACATGTATCCGCCACTAGAGGCCACTAAACTGCAGTAATTGCAGGAGACGGAACAGTGTGTGTGTGTGTGTGTGTGTGTCAGTAGGAGAGACTGAACAATGATGATTATTGTAAGTGTGTGAAATCTAAATTTACTGCTCACTATTCATCATTGACCAACAGTTGAAACACAGGCCTTCCCAGTGTGAAAAGCTGCATTGATTCAAAGTGAATCAAGTTTGTTCCGTCAGACGTGTGTGAGAAAAACATGGCTGCAGTGCATCCGGTGTAGACTGCCTGTGGTTTCTTATTGTTGTAAAACACCAGAAAAACGTTTTATATTCAGTTGGTAAAGAGGGAAAGACATGCCCATGTCATACTATAATGTAGTCCTTGTTGCAAAGTCACTTTGCCATCCTTCTGTTTAAAATGCATGGTTTCATGTCTAGGGAAAAAAGAAGCTAAAGGCAGATTAGGAAGTGCTAATTAATCATCCATAATCAGAAATTTCAGGACTTCACTGAATAAAAGAATAATTAATTAAGAGTTTACTGTCATTCTCAACAATCTGTTAACACTTCTGCAAACGGTTTGCGCTGCTTTTGTTCCTTCAGTCATTGTCAATCTGAGGCCGTAACTCTTTTTGTTTACAGGCTGATAGTTTGCAACGCATATGTTGTCATTTTCAGGAGAGGTCAGACTATAAATGTGCTTCACGTTTTCTAGGATCGGTTTTCTGAAAAAACTGAGCTGAAGGATTGAAAACAAACTGAAATTTCTTGGGAAGTAAATATTGTAAGGGATTATAACTATGAAATAAAGAGTTTAAAAAAAGCAGCCAATCCCAGCTGACATACAGCAAGAGGTGTGATGTACCCTGGACAGTCAACCACACGGCTGACAACCATTCACTCACATTCACAGCTCCTTCAGTAACAGGGCAACATGTAGAGTTGGCTACTGACAACTGATAGTTCATAATCCTCTCAGTTGACAAGGTTAACAATCATCAATATATCCGCCAAATGATTGTTTTCTCAGCTCCAGAGGAAATGGATCCACTGACTTGTCATGTTGTTTGCGGAGTGCAGACAGAGGACACCATCTGATTCATCACAGATTTTAAACTCTGCACTGTTTGTTGAACTTTTTCATTCAAATGAGGAATTGAATGAATTTCCAACACCCGAAAAAGAATTACCTGCTGCAGTTCCCTTGTGTAACAGGTTCAACGAAGTGCTTAAAATATAAAAATGTGAGGGATGTTTAAACGATCCAGATTAATGGATGTGAAAGGAGGATGGAGGGTAGCTGAATCTGCCTCCTGTGTGCAGCGACAGCTGCCTTCAAACAATCCAAACTGCATACAGCTTCTGTTCAAGTTGGAAAATATAATCAACAAGCTGCTGTAGATATGATTGTATTTCAACAAATGAAAGCTTCTAATCTTTACTCTTTATTTCATTGAGACGCGCTCTCGAAAGACTGTGAGAAGTCCTCACCTGTGCGCACACACACTCACATGCACACACACTCACAAGGCAGATAAACACACACACACACACAGTGGTACAAATAGACGGAGAGACACACAATGCCTATAAGCACACACAGTACTTTGAATTCCATTTGCCCTGTAAAGCTCTCAAAACTCCTCTTCTTAATTCTTCCCTTCAAAAGCAAAGCCAGGGGAGTAATCCACAATCTCAGAATCTTCTCTTTTTTGCTTCCAAATGCAAATGGAAATCCTTGTTCTACAAACGGCTTATTGAATGGTTCAGAGAGGAAGCTGTTGCTTCTCATCGGCTTGCCGCTGAAAGCAGAACTAGAATTTCACGTACTGCTGAAGCCTCAGACGATCCCGCGGTGCTCTAATTTCTCACCTTACTGGAAAGTGATTCTGATGCACAGAGAGGAATCATTAAGAGAAGGAGTTTAAAGCTGCACCGCATCATTTGAGGCTGAGGGCGATGCAGCCAGTTCAGGGTTTGGTCCGATATAGTTATAATAATATAATCATTTTCCTTCACACATGGCTTTCAAATGACAGCCAGGCCATATTAAAGTTTTCAGTTTCAGCAGCAGCTGATTGACTCTTGTGGGGGTGTCCAGATAGCCGAGTGGCATCGGCAATGGTAAGGGTTAGGTAACTAAAATCCTGAGTTAAGGTTAGGGAAACATCTTGGTTTTGGTTAATTAAAAGGCAAATGTTCTAATTTCCTTTTGTGATGAGATGCAAAATCTGGTCTCCTTCCTGAACGTCTGATGTGCTACACGCCCATCCACCACCCACTTTCCACCTTGCTACATAAAGGGCACGCTGCTTCCTGCATGAGTGCTGAGTGTTGGCATTGGGTGTAAATTGTGGGGTGTGGAATCTTCTAATTAGGGCGTAATTCCCAGGGATACTGGGCTGGAAGAAAAATGAATGTTCGTTTATATGAAAATGTGGAAATTATTTAGAGGATTGCTGCCTTTGCATGTCAGACCTCTTTCACACATGTCGCTAACGTGCATTTCCTATGAGCTTTATGTCCAGATATGATGTAAAGGGACCGCAGCACAAACTTCTGCTCGGTTACAATCACAAAAATACATTTCGCGAATCATTTTTATAATCTGAGAATTGCATTAAATGTATTAAATTGCATTGAGTCGAATGGAATCAAGCTGAGCTCACTTGGACTGGAGTGAACTGAAGTGCCATTGAATTTGCTGTCTATTGAAATGAACTTAACATAGAGAGCACAGACCTGTGCTGCTGGCTGCTGATAAGCTGTGTGTGTGTGTGTGTAAGCCTTGTATCTGCTGTTTGATTAGTGTTGTTGGGATTGTTGCTGCTGAATGTCAGACACTTTCATGCAACGCACCGTTTAGCAGATGCAGACTGAGCGACGCGTCGGCAGTCAAGCAGCCGAGCTGTGAGTTGCATTTGTATGTGAGAGAGCATCTGACACAGACAGAGAATGCATTTGTGTGTTGAGGGCGAAAACAATGTTTTCATACTCAATGTGCTTGGAACTTGGAAGTACAACACAGTAAAACAGAACCATCATAGAGGCTCAGTTAAGAATCTGCACTAATTAAGAAATGTACACTATGACAGCCAGACTCCACTCTCCTCCAGTACAGCTGCCAATCAGAAGAGCATGTCATCAACGGAGAAGCTGCTGATGTGAAACAAAGACATGACCTGTTAACTGAGCTGGCAAGTGAATTGTTCAAATATACATCATGGACTTTTAGTAAGAACAAAAAGAGATTACAAATGTACTTCTTTAAGGTAAAAACATTTATGATTAGGTATTTTTATTTACCTAATTCATGAAGTGCTCAAAATGATGATAAAACAACTTAAACAAAGCACATAGCTGAAGTAGCTGTTTAGTTGGGTTCAGTTGCTGAGACCAACAGAGTACAGATTGGGTGGTGTACAACCACCACTACTGTTCTGAAGTCTTCAAGAAATTAATGAAATGTCATGTTTGCCCTAAAGACTTGGCTCAACAGAATTTTGTCAGTAGTAAAAACACTTTGGCGATATAACCGTATCATAGTTGCTTGCACTTCTGATGCTCCATACTGACGCTCTCTCTCTGAAGAAAGAACATTGTCCAGAGTAAAGACACTACGTAGTTATGATCTGCCTCAACACACAAATGTTTATAATCTATGAGAAGGTGGTTCGTGAGCAGCTAAACATACATGACCACACACCTGGTGGTTGCAATTTAAGCATCCTTGTGCCTTTTTCATAAGAAACTCCACCTCCGAAGCTTCACCTCATTTCCTTAAATAGTCGACAGAGACGCTCTGCAGTTGCAGTGGCTCAGTTTTTTAACGTTTAAACCGATGTTTAAATAATGTAACAGGGACAGGGGGGATGAGGACCAGGGTTAGGGAGAGGTGGGATCTGATAAGGGAGCCACTGCCTGTCAGCAGAAAATCATCAGGGATGAAACTCGAAACAGGTCTTATGTGGACGGCCAGGCGAGACGGCGGAGCACAGAGGGAAGTCACGCCACGTCCGACCGCTCAACTGTAGCCGGAGGAGCGTGCGTCCGAGGGAGAACGTGTGTGTTACTATAATCACACATTTTCTCTGGAACTTGGCGGTTGTGTCTCGCAGGAGACTGAGGGAACCTAAAGCACTGCAGTGGCTCGTTTCACTCTGCAGCTGTGTTTGAGTTTGTGATCCACAGCGAGAGGAAGTGCTTTAATAGATCACAGATAGAGTCGTGGAGGACTGAAATATGAGCTTTACAGACTGACAAGACAGGTAATAACTGCTTGAACTCCATAACCTGAGAAAACTACATTCACAGGGCCATTTTCTACTGTTAGCAATTATATTTTCTTTGTAATCTTTTTAACCAATGGGTGGAAAAAAAGACCTTGACCTCCATGAGACTCCCTGGTGACATAAACAGTGGCAGAAGTGAAATAGTGCTTGAAGTGTAACATATGGAAAGTCCTTGGGGACACATTGTGGAAATGATGAATTTGATCGATTCATTAAACAAAAATAAAATGTAAAGCCGGTTTTTCTTGTTCTGCTTTTGTTGATGTTGCAGCAGGAGGAAAAGCTACTAAAGACTTTAATGACACACGCAAACAAGCCCGTCCATGGTCGCATGCAAAGATAGACCGTAGTGAAAGCACACATTGATTTTTACAGGTTTTCTTTAGTGTCACTGTTGAATCGATTGCTGGCTGCCTTCATTTACGAAGGGATCCTTTCTTTTCTTTTCTTCCTTCAGCTGTAGGTTTTAATCTCTTCAGAGGTCTCTGTCTGTTATGTATAATGTACACAGTACCTGCCTGAGGCCCCAAATTGGTCCCCAAGACTCTGTTATCATGTAGCTACCTGATAGACTGAACTCCCACCTTATGATGATTGTGAGTTGTTTTTATGTATTACTGATTCCACTGTGTTCATTTTAAGGTGTGTTTGTTTTGTTTTGAGAGGCACAGGACTGAAGCTGAGGGATCTGAAGATCGTTTCTAGTTTGCAAGAAACACATCTTACCTGAAGTTTTTTTCTTTTCCTTTTCCTCCTGATGATTAGAATAGGCTCAGAAGGCCCAGGTTAAGACTAATGTTTTGAGGCATAGCATGGCTATTCTAAACACCAAGGTTCAAGGACTTAGATGGTACAGTTAGGGAATAACAACTGACACACACTGGATTTCCTCCATGCAAGACTCTTCCTGAGCACAACTCCCTAAACCTCTGCTGTACATGTTGTACATGTTATAACAAAGGAACCGGTCCTCACAGACCAATAAACAGCTAGATAAACTTTCAGGAGGTGCTCCATTTGAGCATCTAGAGATATTACAGACAATAAATGTGGTGATCAAGCAGCAGGTTCCGGGGGGAAGGAAGGAAGTGGAGCGTGGTGCAGTCAGTAAAGTCCTCATGTGTGCACAGGGTCAGTGTGGTATAGATCCAACACACACACACACACTGAGGAGTTTATAAAGATCTTATTTCTCTCCACAACTGAAGGCACGATCTCCTGCGGCCTCATTACCAATATCATATAAATACATAGCCTGGGATCTTGATTTGTTCAATAATTCAGCTGCTGCTTCTCCGTTCCCTCAGACTGCAGCTGCCGAAGGCAAGTCTGGAGGATGGTGTTAATACTGAGCGGGGAACACAACTCCTATGTGTGTGAGTAATAATACTGGGCAATTGGATGAATATATCAGGAATCACCACTGGACTAAATCCTCTGCCAGTGGAAATTCTCATGGCTATACAATGTTTTTTGACTTAAGTCACCTGGATATTTGGCAATTTAAAAGTCCAAGTAGTGCAACACTCATGTGGCTTTGCACAGAAAGACCTTGACAAAAGATAATGAGACTATATATAATAATTACAACTCTTCCAGCTTAAGTTTAAGTATTCATCAATACAAAAAGCTGCGGGATGCTTTGAAAATGAACGTTTTGCCAGATTAAAACAGACAATGCCATCTGCATTGTCCCTTAAAATGTAAAAATGTCCACAGCGTGTGAAAACATCGGCCTGGTGTGCCTCCAAGTGTTCAGCATATTGTGTTTCTGTATGTGTAGGGAAGGAATCAGGTGAGGAGGAGGAGGAGGAGGAGGAGGAGGGGGCGAGTAAAAGAGAGTCGACGAGAGGATGAGATGAAACGAGAGAAAAGGGGAGTAAGAAAGAACAGATAAAGAGCTACTAGAGCCTGCCAAAGGCAATAAATTATTTTACCATCTGCACTCCAGCCAGTATGTTTCACCAGACATCAGACATCTCTCTGTTTATGGGTCTGTTTATCTGCTCTGTGCATCTTTGAGTGTTGTTATTCAAAATATCATCTATATCTGGATGTATTTAAAGCTGTACAGTGTTTTCTTTCTTTTTGCAGAGTTTAGAGGCCCACCTGAATAATTCATATTCTTTATCGACCTCTGTCAGCAACCAATAGGAACTGCAGCAACATCGATTGAACCTCTTTCACAGAGTCTCTCGTACTGCTGTTATCACCTCTCCTCACCGCTCATCTTCCGCTGCAGCTTTAGTACAACACCCCAAAGTACACACAAGCAATGAAATGATTATTTTTTTACCTTGGCCCTTGTTTGACCCTTTTAAACGCGCTTTACAAATGCCTACAAACGCCGCACTTGGATTCAGATCTGTGCCCGAAGGCTGAATCCCAGTCAGCACTCATCATATTGTTCAGCGTGATGCATTCATGTGCTTTTGGGAGTGATGGCTGCCAAACAGCACCGCTGGTTGTTCCATTAGTGAGTTACAGTGTGATGACTCATACATGAATCGACACTAATCACAGTGGTAAGAATAAACATTCACTTTTCCACCAGTTTCCTGTATTCATCCACAGCTGTGTTATATTTTATTAATGGACTTAAAGTTAAAATACTTCTTGATGAACTGTGAATAATTGGAGTGAATCTAAAGATATTCTAAGCTGAGTTAAACTGCAAGGTAAACCTGGTGGTGAACATGTCTTTGAATGGACTTTTGTTAGACTGAAATACAGACTCTCATTTAATTGAACTGACTCATTGTGTTGCCATTTTGTCCATATTTGTGCATCCTTAAATGCACGAATGGTGACGCAGTGGGTCTGTTAGTGAGCTACTGCAGCAAGAGAGCTAACTGGTAACATGCTAGCTAGACAAGAACACGCTAGCTCTAGCCAGCCTATAGCCTGCCAAGCACGCTGCACGACACATTTTACACAATTTATACAAGAGATGTATTTGTACAGTTGACTGCTATCTGTGGTGTGTTTCTACTCAAGCAGAGCATGTTTTAAATGGTGCGACACGCCTAGTTTGATAGCGTCCCTCAAAAGTGGTGAAATTTAAAGTTCACCAAAGTTGAATTGTGTGGTTTTATTTGAATCCACCTATTGTCGTGAGCAGGCCCCACTCTGAGAGAAACCTGGCCTTGAGCATGAAGACAAAACAACAGACAAACAATAAAATCACCGCTCTGTCGCCAACACCAACACTGTAACTATAAGATCTTTATAGATATTTATTCAGACAATTCCAGAAAAACATCTGTGTTGCTTATTTTTCTATCATTTTCTATTCCTCGGCTTAGCTCCAGCAGATTGGAGCTGTTGCCGGCTACTTTTTTAGCAGATTTCTTCATGATTAATAGTCAATTAATCAACCACTAACTCATTCTTGACAGATCTGAGAGCAGATGATTGCTCACACAGCAGCGGCCCTTCTTCTTGTTGTTTCAACGTTTCAGAAATACAGGGAAGATGTCCAAGTAGACAGTTTCCTGTTCAGCATCTTGTGAGAAGTGATGCTGCCTGAACGTATCACAGCTCGAGTTAAGGAGGCGTCCTCTCATCAGCAGCAGGGTAACTGCTGAGGCCGCCTGAGTTTAACAGCTCCTCAGCTCCCTGCTGCTCTCCGATCTTTTGTTGTCTCTGTTTGCAAAGCTTTCTGCGGCAATCTGTGATCATCAAGGGTTTTTTTGCAATACGGAAATGTGTGGCCAAAACTAAGATAAAACTTTATTAAAATCTATAACTTTTCAAAGATAACACCCACAATATTTCACTATGATCAAAAAATGGTTAAAAGTCACTTCTTAGATGTGAATTTTTTTGTGTGTCATAACTTTCAATATTAATGACACGCAAATAGATTCATTCCACAGTTTCCTCAAGAAAGTCAAAGCAAAATCACTCGAAGCAGGAGCTGAGAGAGCCGAACCCTCCTGGCAACCGTTAATTAACACTGTTAAAGACTCAATAACGAGCTGTCCTTTACGTGGTCAAGAGTTAATACATGTGACTCTGTGTTCTGCTTTTTATATTGAACTGCTGCTTATTGAAGACACTGAAGTGAACGAGAGGACTGATATTTTCGCCCGATCGGTCTGAATGCAGCTGAAGTCCTCTGAGATCTCCACTCTTCTGTCTCTAGGGATCAAGACTCAGTCAAAGACACTCAGGTTGCCATGCCAACGGCACCACCACAGCGCTGTCTTTCCTGACGCTGTGTAATAGCATCACACACTCATCTGAGCTTCCCGCTTCGACCTGCTGATGTTGAGCAATTAGAGGTTGAAGTTCAACCAGCTTGTTAAATAAATGAAAACCACGCTTTTTTACATCCTGGGTTTTCTTGTCATAGCTGACTAGTTGTGTTTTTTTTGCCCCTTCTGACCTATTTTTAGCAACGTCGAGTTGCCAGATCGCAGCAATTACTTTGGTGAGTCATGTGAACACACACACAGTTTGCTGAATGGTTAGATGGGTGGTTTGTTGGACCTTGATTCTGTGATTGTTTTCCAGACTTTAGTCTTATTAAAGTTGATCACTCCATCAAACGTCCCTTCTGTCTGTCTGAATGTGGTTGTAAAGCTCCGCCTCATATTTGCCAGTCCTCTCTTGACTCTTTCACCTCACATCTCTTTACTTCACATCTCCCTCATCCATTTCCTCTCTTCTCTCTCTCCTTTTAACCCCCCCGTCTCCTTGCTCTCTTCTCCCCTCCCCTCCTTCACCTGTCCCATCCCACTTTCTCCTGATCTCCTCTCATGTCCTTTTTGTCCTTCACCATCTCCCTCCCTCCTCATGTCTTTGTTCGGCTCTATCATTTTTTCCCCCTCCCTCTTTGTCTCTCACTCTCTCCCCCTCCTACAAATCTCCTCTGTCTCCTCACTCACATCCTTTAACTTCTCCTCCCTCCCTCTCCTGCCAGGCCTTTGCATTTTTCAGATGGCGACTTCGCCACAGAGAAGAGTTAGAGACGGTGACAGAGTCTGGTCGACAGTGCTGTGCAGTAAATCCCCCGCTGACCTACCGCTGCATTTAAATTCTCTAATCTGGTGACAAAAGGAACGAGGCGATGAGCTGGTGCCTTATGGGAAAGGTCAAATTGCTAACTAATCTGCCCCCCCCTCTCCCTGCCGTCCCCGATGCTGCTCTACGCTCTGTAAAAACCCCACTGTGTCATTGCACTCATGTCTGGAGGTCACTGTATTTCCGCAGAGCGACCTCACAAGTTTTGTGTAGCAATTAATTACCGTCACCGTGGCCGGCACATATGGGCCTATTATCATAAGGCCTCATGGGAGGATATTTCCTGCAACCATTATTCTGTGGGAAGTGACAGGGAACGCTTTCAAATGCCAACAGGCTTTTCTTTCACTCCTTTGTTGGTCCTGTAGTCAGACCAGAGACGAGCAGATAGGGTTTGTTGGTTGTTTTTAACAACATTTCAGCTTTACAGATACAGTGGAGAGAGAAAAGGAGGACGGGAGGACAAGTACACTTTTCTCATTAGCATCTTGAGTCTAAGAGGATCTTGAAGCCGTCTTAGTCTTTCACCTTACGTTTACAGCATGTTTCTGAAAAGCCTGGTAAACAAAGACGCCTTGCAAAACATCACAAGTGAAGTGAACACCACATGAACTGGACATACTGAGGCAGACAATCTGTGGTCCATCTGTGATCCACTAGTTGCTCTCTGCTGTTTCATGTCTCTCAAAGTGTGTTTGCTGCCCCCGGTGGTCCATATATGTTTAATTCTGAGCAGAACTCTGATCAACCAGGACTCAAATCTTTTTTTTTCAATCACTATATAATTGTTTTCCTTTTCCTTGTCATGTTTGAAAGAAGATATATTGTAGGTCTTTTTCTTTCTTGGTAGATTTCCATTTAGGACAGAGGTCTGATACCAGGACGGTGACTTGATCACGATGAATAACTTTTTGATGCTGCTTCATAAAGACTGTCGGTGCTCATTAATTTAGGCTTTTTGTACACTTTGAACTCAGTTATACTTACTAACACGCATCATTTAAAACAAAGAAAGCTATATATTATATATTATGTTGTATGTTTTGTTCTGTATTTTATGTGACTTTTTTTTTTTTATGTAAGTGACATTTTTGAAGTTACTTCAAAATCAATTCATCAACCTTTTCAGCCCCACGAACAGCGACTCTGACATTCTCTGAACAGACGGTATGAGCTCTTGGTCTCGGTCTTCGTCTTGTGTTCTTATGATCCAACTTGAAAACACTCTTTCATTTTTTATCAGTAATGGAGGCCCAGACTTGTGTCTCAAGTCCCACAAGAATAATTATTACCTGGGGAGATAATTGTTGATTTCAATCCCCTGAGATGCCAGCTGTGAAGTCAGAACTCCAGCACAGATGTCTTGCCATATTTTGGTTAAGATAAGAGTCACCTGATGATGCTTATTCTGTGGAAAATTAGTTTCTTTCGGGCACATTTTTTCCCCCAAATCTTTGTCTTTTCATGCAGAATCCACCGAGGCAACAGTTCTTTTCAATGCAAAGTCAAACTTTGCAGAATCAGAAAATGACTTTAACAACTATTACAAGATTGTGTAAATGTTTAACATGAAACATGGAGGTATCAGGGGTACTTTTAATTTGATGAGGTCTGTGTTCACCCCTGCAAGTTTAGCTTCTCCCAGCAGAAAGATGTAGCATTTTGTTTCTTAATGTAAATTATTTAGTATTTCCTGTGTTTGTCACAGCAGCGGTGACAATGTGGACTCCATGTCTTTGTTTTTGTTCCCTTTTTCTCGGGGACAACATTTCCCTGCATCCCCCTGTGTCCTAGCTGAGCGTCTCACTTTTCTTTTTTTTTGGTCCCTCTTTCTTTTGCATTTTTCACTCTCACCTGTTTCCCCTCTTGTTCTCGGGCTTTCCTCCCTGTATTGTTGGCACTGCTAACAGGCTTCTCGAAGTGGCCTTCAGAAGCAGCTGGATCGCCGCCGGGAGCCTTTGGAGACCTGCCAGGCCGTCATATGCCCCTCTCCACTTTATCCTCCTCCGCCTGCCCACCTCTGCTTCTCCTCCTCTAAACATTTTAATCTCTTTTTTTCTCTACGCCACCACTCATCCATCCTCCCCCTCTCCCTCTCTCAGCCTACTTCTTTACTTATCTCCCCTCCTCACTCTTCTGCATCTCTTTGCTTGTCAGCCTCTCCCCTCCAACTCACATCTTTTTATCTCTCGCTGCTCTTTTTCCTCCAAATCACTGTTCAATCTTTCTTGAACATTATACTGTCAAAAACTAAATTGGGATTTCATGCAGCTAAACTTTAATAGCTCTCTAGCTGCTCTCCAAGCTATTCCTTACAACTTATTTGACAACCTGTTTTTTTCTAAACATGTCCCCCTGGGGAGGGCGACCAAATACCACAGTTGTCCTGTAGTAAAGAAGTGGGATTTTTTATCATTTACACGAGTACATTCAGCTCTCTTCTTCTTTCCCCACTTTTACATTTTTCCTCCTCTTCCTCTTTTTCTACCCATTTTCCTCTCTCTATTTGGGTCACCCTCATTTTGTATCAGGTCTATATTGGGGTCCCTTTTGGACTGAGTCTAAAATGACTATGATTTTATTAATTTACTGCACTGCTATGATCACTGCTTTCCACACGTGTCACTGCTGTATGACCCATCACCTGCAGGTCTTTACATAACTTGTGTTGAGTTACAAAAAATGAATGTTGAACAGCTGCCTGATTTATTCTGTGAGATCAGGACCTAAATATGTTTCTGACATCAGTTCAAAAAGAGTTCAAAGCTGGTTAAATGTGATTTTTCGTTGTTTGACATTCTGAAAAACTCTCTGCTTTTTTGAAGTTGGTGGTGAATTCGGCCCCCAGCTCCACTGGTGGAAATGCACTGATAGAAACCCGGGCCCCAAGTGTTTGCTTCTCCTTGGTTTTAACAGGTTTTCAGCCTGAATCCAGCCTGAATGTCACAAAACATCCCAAAAAGTTGTTTACTCCTGGTAGTTCGGGGATAAAAATCATCAATTTGATGCATCAACCTGCAACTCATGCAGAAGACTTTTGGCAGCTCCTGTTCTGTGGTGCCGTCGGTGCTTCAATGTGTGTTTGCTAATTAGTGACCTCAGGCAGACACGCAATCTGTCAGTCACTATCTTGTCTTTAAAGATATGTTTTTCCCCCTCTGTCTTTTTTCCTTTTGCCAGATTCCCTCTCAACTGTCTCATTCCTCTTCTCCTATCTTTCACCTTTCCCACGTGTCTAACCTTATTTTGTGTATTTCTTTTTCTCTAACCCACTCTGCCATCACAGTTTACTGTACCTTTCTTCAGAATCATTAGCATGCTAACACCAGACAATCATACAAGTAATAGTTTTCACTTTACAAATGATTTCTAGGTACCTCTGAGCAAAGCATTTCATCTCAAAGTGTCAAAATCTGAAGCATGTTTCTGCTGGAAAGTGCTCAGCCAACTTCTAATGTAAAGCTTAAAAAGAACAAAGATTGAAACATGGATGCTCCAGAGTATGTTCACACTCATGCACAAACATAAAAACACGAACATGCTAGGTGGATAATAAATCTAAGAGTGACTTGTCCATCTGGAGAGAATCGGGCGTCCAAGTAAACTTGGAAGAAATGTGAACGCATTGTTGTGTCTTTACAGTAGCTGCATGTCTCCAGCTCATCTCAAATGCATTAAGCTAACACATTAGCTCAAAACATAATCTACATATAGATGCAAGTGGGAACATCGGCTGACACTTTGCATTTATGCATGCAGTGGTTGCACAGGGTCACCACGTATACCCATCAGCTAGTCTTCATATCTGAATTTGGTTTTTGGATATCATGTTACTTCCTGCTTTGGCACTGAATGTAAACACAGGTTGTTTCAAGCTTTCTGGACCCATGCTGCTGTTTTCCTGTTCTCCTGTGGCTTAGGGGTGGCAGTATAGGTTGGTCTGTCCACCACTGTGATCCAAAGTGAAATATCTTAAGATTCGATAAATTGCCATGATATTTTGTATAGACATTCATGGTCTCCAGAGGATGAATCCTACTGACTTTGTGCATCCCTTGAGACGTTGTTTTCTTGTGTTAAGGGAAAACATCATGGCGTTACAGCATGAAGATGACGCATTACAAGCTGTGCCAATGGTATGAAATGGTATAGACTTCCTCAAGCAAAGAAACAGACGTTTGATTTCAGTTTTAACTTTTAAATCAGCGCCGGTTCAGCACCAGCAGCGATATCTGTGACGCCAGATCTCGTGAGACTGTGTTGCTGAGACAGAGACAGGTCTCGAAACAAAGTTCATTTTCTCCAGATTTGTCTGTCTGAAAAGTGTCAGGATGTTTGAAAGATTTGTGGCTTGTGGAAAATGGGTCCAATATTTACTTCGGTGTCATAATGTGTGATCACGTTCACTTCTCCCGTTGGAGCGAATAGACTCAGGACCTGCCACTGGTCTCCGAAAAGGGCAGGGCGACACCCACGTGACACTGATACAGGAACTGACTCTAAGTTGTGCCGTCTCCTTTCTAAACCGTCTTCCGGTAAAACTGGACTGCTGTGACAGGAAGTCAATTAAGACAGTTCCCTTCTGTTGTTGACGGCTGAGTCAGTCTTCACTTATTTCATGACACATTTTTTTCAGTTTCTATAAAGAAAAGCAGTTCCTGAGCTGTTCTCACCACAAGAGGACCTTCTTTAATATAAAGTATGATGATCAGCACCTTGCAGCTGGAAAAATATCTACTTTTGGATGTGTGTTGGGACACAAACTGAAAACGATTGATGGAAAGAAAAAACAAAAACTAAAGAAAATGCAAAATAGAGTCTTTAACTGTAAACTATACTTCTGTGTGGATGTGCTTTTGCCCTCAAGCAAGAAATCACACAGCTTCAGTTGCTGGCCAAGTTTCCATCTGATGCGTGATGTAGTGAACTCCTGGGATCTTTATTGGCCTCTCTTTTCATGGATGATATTGTAACAGAGAAGAGACCCCTGCACCCGACATTCAGTCTCCATAGGACAGAGACAAATCCTCAGATGAACTGGGGGCTCAGCTGACCCAAACCTGACCTGAGTCTTTGTCCTCAGACTGAAAATAATCTGACCGCCTCCTGCTCCCTCAGTTCTTGCAGCAGGAGAGAAGATAAGCAACCAAACAAAGCCGCAACACACTGAGATGCTGCTACAAATGCTGAGTACATGCACGGTGTAGCTGACATGCTGGCTACCGAACCTTTCTTTCCTGTTAAAGTCATTTTTATTTTTTCATTTTACTGTTTGTTGGCAGCAAAGTAAGCCAAACACATACGAGACGCCAGGTCTAGTTACACAACAGTATTTGTTATTGTTCCTGCCACTCTCTGTGGTTATATTTGATTTTATAAAGCTATTTTTTGTTGTCTTGCCTTAGGAAACACCTGTGAAATCAGTCTAACTACTCTGGCAGCATGACAATATGTGCCAGAATAAAGCCGACTGCCTGTGCCTTTGTATTTATTTGCACCAGCGAAACAGAGCCAACAGAAAGAGGCGACCGGCTCCCATCGCACCCCGAAGCAGATGCTGTGTAGGCCTGAATTCAAGGGAGGCGTCTGTGCTTTTATGCTCCGCTTCACTTAGTTAAAAAACTGCATCACCAGTAGTGGATCACCAGTTGTGTAATCCCCCCCCCCGGGGATCAATGAAGTCTTTCTGATTCTGATTCTGGAGAGTAACTCAGGGCATTTACTTCAACACTGTACTCTAGTACAATTGTTATATACTTTAAGTCTGTTTCACAATGTGGCAGAGAAAACTATATACTATATGTATCTCACAGATATAGTTACTGGATACTTTTCTGTAGTACTTCCTCTGTACTTCAAGGGGTATTCTGGTATTTGTCAACAGTGTATTCACAGCAGGTTGTTGATGTTAAACTGTGGTTTGACAGGAAAAGGTTTTGAGTTTTAGATACACACCGAGCACTTTTCACCATAAACACACACCTGGTTGGATCCGAAACATCAAATGAAGTTGCGGTTCATAACAAAAGCTGTGGGGATTTTTTGGGGACTACTTTCTGTGTTTACTTTCATTTAAACTCAAAGTGTTTGAGGCGATTTCTTTTAAAGGATAAGTTCGGGGATATTTTTCTTATTGCCAAGTCAAATCCCATAAACGAAAATCAACAATGAATTGATGCTACTAACAAGTATCGTCTGTGTAGCCAAAGCCGGATACAGTACAGCATATTTCTCTGCACCGTAGAAAAAACGATTAAAAGTGAGTCACACCAAGTTCCTTCATCACCATGAACACACACACACTGTAGTTTACTGGTCGTGTGTAATATGTTATCATGACCAATAGACATCATGGAAAAGAATAACACCTGTGTTGACAAATACTATCATAAAGTTCAGGTTATTTACCTGTAATGAAGGATGTTTAAAGTACTTTTTCTTTAGTGAAATATCTCAATACTTCTTCCACCACTGGTACAGCATTGTGCAGTTACACTCAAGCAGACGTGCAGTGTAGGAACAAACAAACATCAAACTACATGCATGCACAGATTACAGACCGAAACACACACACACACACACACACACACACTCACCTCAGTGTATGAGTGTGCTGATTCGGAGTTTCTGACAGGGTCCGGGGGATTTCTCTAATCACCTGAGATGAGGAGGTAGAAAGATATGGTCAGCATGTGAAGGATGGGCCGCCTCTAAGCTGATCATCTCCTCCCTGGCCCATATTATTATTTCCCAAGTCTCTCCAATTAAGGAGTGCTGATGTGGGATCGGCGCACGTATCTCCCCCAGTCATCACTTTCATTACAGTGGGAAAAGGCAAAACCGGGAAGAACCGAGGGACCGGATCAGCAGAATTCCTCAAAAATCCTTCACAAATGAAGCTTCGCGGAGCTCTGGAGGTCCTTTCAGCTCTCCGAGCCCTCGTTTCAGTTAAAGTTATGCTGTGTGGACTTTTGTTGTGTTTTTATGTTAAATCACTGTGGTTTAGTCGTTTAGCAACGTTGCAGCCAGCGACTGCATATTAAAAAAGTGAAAAACCGATTAATCATTTGTAGTGATTACACTGTTGTGTTAAGGCTGCTGTACAGTATTTACAGGAAACCATTAGCAAACTATGTGCCGTCACTGTTTTATTAAAGTTCTCACTGTGGGTTGTTTCACTGGCTCTAATATCAGGATGTTTTACCAGTAACAATAATGTGAGGAGCTAAAGTAATGCCCAGTAAACTTATAATAGATTGAAACTGGCGTCACATGTTATGATGTATCTGAAAATAGCAGAGCAGGCAGTTGTTTTCACCGTCCTCAGTGGTGCAAACTAGAGAAGTAAAGTCACAGCTTCTCCTCTGAAGCCGGATGGCACGTTGTGTTCATGATGGATCGCTGTGTCTGGAGTCATTTTGACATTTGATATTGTGCCATCAACCAAACGCTGACCTCAGTGTAAATCAGATGAAAAATGCCGCCGTCATACAATCAACAAAGCTCTGTAACGAAACAAATGTTGTCACGCTGAGGGTCTGAAAATAGTTCCAGCAATAATGTTCCGACTCAACAGCACATTATGTCGTTAGACAATAAATGAGCCACAATAATTAGAAATCACTGAGTGCTTACTAACATTTTCAGGACGCAAACTTCCCAAAGAACTTTGTCAAACAGATTTTGAACAGATCTGCAGTCCTCTCTTCGAAATAGATAGATAGATATCATGACATATAAGTGATACTACCAGCTTGTAATTAGACAAACACAAAGTCTACAGCAGCTTCATCAATGTGTCACAAGTGCTGAAACTGGATCGATCAAATGTATATCTCGAAACTGATGCAGGTTTATAATGTTTGCACAGATTCATGAGCACAGTACAAACTTACAGACATGATGCAGCGACACAAAGGAAGAAAACAAACTGTGGGATCATTTATGGGTGAAATTGTGTCCCTGACTTGTTGGAGGTCGGGGTGATTTCTTTATTCATGTTTTTAAACCTGCTTAATTTCCAGATAATCCACATCATTGCAGCAGGTGTGAGATGAAGAGGTAGTGAAGCTGAGAGCTGCAAAAACATTATCAGCAAACCCAGTGTCAGTGTACGGGGCTGTTGTTGGAACTGGTGACACACCTGGACTGAGTCTTTAACGATTCCCTTTTAGGTTGGGGAATAAAAATACTGTTAGAGGAATTAGCGGCTCAGCGGAGTGGAGGCACGCAGCATATGGAGGTTTAAAAATGTGGACGAATCAGCAGCTTTTACTTAGCGGCAACTGATGAAAACGCTCGGCATCTAAGACATTTGCATATGTGACTGTATGTAATGTCACTGGGTGTGTTGTGGCTCAATTTTCATCCCGTCCCACCATCCATTGGACCGTCATCCCTCAACGTTTGCACACAAAATGCTTGTTATCAGAAACAATATGACCTAAAAATAAACTCCAACAGTTAGTCCACTACAGTGTAGCAACGATGTGCTCCAAGATATCCAAAGCAGCATGACAAAAGAACAGTTTTGGTTTGAATACTGACAACTATTTATAATGTACAGTTGTTCAAGGCAACCAGAACACGCCGCCACTGTAAGACCAAACACAAGCAGCCTCTGTGTGGGCTCCGCGCTAATTAATTCAGAACGAGAACCAATTAAGAACAAAACGTTCATTTAACCTTTGTGTCAGGCAAATATATAATAACTGCAGAGTGACTCACCGACTGAAAAAACAATTTCTTCACTTGCTTCACTGCTCTGAAGGGAATAAATGCAGGTACTAAAGACGATGACATCATGGATTGTTAATCAGGAACTTTCTCATAATTATTAGAGCAGCAGCTGCAACAGTAACACACATTTAGACAATAAGTCAAAGAAGGCAGAATGGCTCGAGCCACTTTAGCCACTACGTGAGCAGATCCGTGCTCTTCATACCCATGATGCAGTGAGCGAGCTGACCCCCTCCTCCTTAATTTAATTACATTTTCATCTTTTCAGAAAGCAGCATTCATTGTCCACGTGTGCTTCATGGCCGTCCTGCTGACAGAGATTGAGCTGTGAATGCATGACACTCTCACCGGTGCCGCTATTGTTAATCATCTCCTTTCTATTCTACATAGAGAGCATAAGAATACAGCACCCATTACACACACCGGCGCCCAATTAGAGCAGGAATGTGAATTAATGAGCAGGTCAGGGCAGGTTAATGAAGGGTGGCGCTGATCTGCTGAGGGCTGAAATTAAAAACTGTATCCTCTGTCCGAATAAAGTTTCACGGAGGCAGCTGCTCCGTCTGACTCGCTATTATCATGTTAGTGCTGTCTATGTTTGTGCTATCGCTCTTTAAACTATCATGCAGCGCTGAGCGGCCGCTGTGGGGGCGGTGGCCTGTCATATTTTATAGGCTGCTGTCAGCTGCTTCATGGAAATTAAGTTAAAGAAACCAGTTACAGGAGGAAGGGGAGGAGACAGACATGTCCAAGTAATGTTTTATTAATGTTAAATTAATGTGAAATTACTAATGAATGTGTTTATATGAGATTTTTATGGGTTTCACGAGTCTAATGTTTGTATATCTGTTTAGGGGGAAGCTATCATCCCCTTGAGATCATTTAATAACCTGGAAATACACTGCAAAAAAATCTCCAAAGTGGGGGGTGGTGGTGGGGGGGGGGGGTGTTATGTGCCTACAATTAGCTCCAATCAATATCTCAGCAGACTGACACAGTGAGTGACATAACCTGCTGAGTTGATGGAGACTAAAACTGAGCTGAAAGCAGAGTGAACAGTGAATTTACGTTTGTCAGGTGGCCAGAAACAAGACTTCAAACGAATGCTAAAGTTGATGTGTATCTGCTGGGATGTGTAGATACATTTGTTCGCTAACATTCAACTTTATAAGCTGTTCTACTGCCCCCGAAATGGGCGAATAAATGACTGTACCAGGCAAATATGAGAGAAGACGAATACAATCAAAAAGACAAAATAAATAATAAAATAAATATAATAATAAAATGACATCTGATCCTGTGAACTGCTAAAGGTTCAGTTTTGAAGTTTTGCAAACATGTGATACCTGAGCGAGTTTGCAAATAAGCAGTTTGTCTTTTAAACGTTTAGTGATCAAAGTAGTCCTTGGAAATGATGATGTGTGCGTGTCTGCATGTTTGTAGCTATTAGTAAGAATGTGCTGTTAGCTGTGTGTCAAATATGGATCAGGAAACCTGAGCAGCTGACTGGAAAACATCCACAAATCCTCAGACTCGCTTGACAGACAAACTACTGCATAACAGAAACAAACCTCCAAACCTAACTAGCTAAAAGGAAAATGTTCCTCGCTGGAGACTCTGTGTCTGCAGGGGAGGATGTGATTCTAACTGACAGACGATTGTTTAACAGAAAAAAAAGACTCTTTGGGGAAAATGAAGGCTTCAATTTCCTAGGCAGCCTGCGGAAGCAGCGGCTGATGGCACACGGGGCTCAAACGGACTCAGAAACTCTGAACGCTGCAAACATCCTGCGAGAGCCAAGCTGAGAAATGAGCTACTGCAAACCAATCAAGCTGCACTGAACCAACACGCTTAGAGCTTTTCAAGAAGAGAGGGGAGGCGATCATGTCTGCGGCACACACATGAAAGGACACCTGATATCAGAGACGGGAAAAGGAAATGAGCGCAGACCGACCGGCCGCCGGTTTTGTTCTTTTTATGTTTAGACTTTGGTTTGCGTTCTCTCTGGCAGAGAAGAATCGAAACTCTGAAATGAGGATCACAACACTGAGGGGGATTGGTACAATAGACGGTTCACAAGAAAAAGATGATACTCATTTTTCATTTTCACGTTGACTGACTTTATTAATTACTGAAAGAGGCAGAAAGGGTGCACTGAACTAATGAATACTTGTGGGTGAAATAAGATATGCTTAATTAACCTCCGTACTGTTCCAGATGTTTGTGGCAGCCAAAGGATGTACCTCCAACAGGAAGGAAAGAGAGTGAAAGGAAAGAAAACCAGGGGAGGAAAGGACAATTAACGAAAGGAAAGAATGGAAAGTAAAAGAAGAACAGAAAGGAAATGAAAACATATTGTCTGCCTGTTCACTCTCTCTCTGTCTCGTCTCTTCCTCATTCCAGCACTCTACTTTGCTCCTTTCATCCCCCCTCATCTTCCCTTTGCTCAGATTCCCACCCTTGTTCCTCCATCTCCCAGTTTTCCATCTGCTTTCTCCATCTGAACCTTTATTCTTTCTCTCCCATCTCTCAATTTCTAGGTCACTCTCTGTCTGTCTCAGCTCCCCAGACTTTACTCTCTCTCTCTCTCCTTCCCTCCATCCATCTCTCTCCAGCTAAGAAAGATTAAAGTGGAGGCAGAAGTCGCGTTAATGGCCATCAGCTCATCCTGTGCAGGCAGTTCCCTGTCTGCACCGCCTACCTGCTTAATTAGTCGAGAGGCGAACCTCTGGCAATGAACCTGGCACTAACTGCACACACACTCTTGTACTAGGAAAAGTATGTCCTTATGAGGACCTTGTATTGACTATATTCTTTTGTAATCAGTGTCTGGTAACTACTGTATTTCGGAGGAACATCACTTAAAGTCTGTCGCCTCACTAGCAGCACCACGAGGCTGTAATGTTCACTACACGCCAGGAAACAAAACTGTTACTAATAATTCTTGGATGGATAAAAATTGGAGACACAACTTCACTGCCGTCAGAAAGAAAATAAAAAGTAAAGTTTGGCCTGAGG